>NC_056737.1:358208759-358313759 GCF_019279795.1 Protopterus annectens | reverse complement strand
CACCTTAATATGCTACTGTGAAGCATCAGACTCGCGTTTTAGTGGGCATTACCTACAGAACATTCACTCTCCAATCAGGCTGCCGATGTACAGGTCACTATTTTCTAAAGGCATTTGACTATTTTAGTACAAGGTACTGACATTGTGCTTCATTATTATCTGATGTATGGAAAGGCGTAATTTATTCCAACAGCATACAAGCATTTTTTTCCTCTATGTGATAAACAGTGTGTAATAAAGATATGCACCATCTCACCTGTGGATAGTGCATCATCTTCCAGAATTTTGTTGTACATGTTTCGGTCAGAGTCAGCATTGCCCATAGCATATAATATTGGGATGGAGGTTACCATGGTGAAGAGGAGAGTTTTGCAGGTATGTGGATTGAGCTACAGACCTCCACTTTTAGTCATGATCCATTTAGAAAGAATAAAGGAAAAACTACAAAGAAAATTTAAGGCAAGAACATAGTCCACTTTAACAAACAATAAGTATGAATAAGTACATATTCATATTTATCTAAGGTGTGCAGAATAGATCAACAAGCCCTGTTTAGCAATGGTCTGCTGACATAGTAAAACACCACAGAATACCTAAAGATGCATACATGTTAATTTGATGCATACAAAACTGTAGTGGTGTAGGGATATATATATATATATATATATATATATATATATATATATATATATATATAGGGGGTTCCATTGGTTTGGTTGACAAGGAGTTTGATTGACATCTGTTTAATTGACCGTATTTGATTGATTATATAGAAAGCTGACAAGTGTGCAAGATCGACAATCTCTGGGTAGAGGAATATTCTCTTGCCTCAGTAACTGTGCAATCTCAGTGTTAGTACATATAATTACTGGGAGAGGGAGAGGAGCAGCCCCCCCTCCCAAATGGAGGGTGCAGGGTAGCTTGCTGCCCTGCAAAAAACAATGTTTTAAAGTTGCATGCATACTAGGTAGTCAAGGTTTTGGTTTAACATAGAGTAGTTTACTTATAGGATGCCAACATACATGTTAGTCAACCAAGTGAAAGTAAATCATATATATGTGTGTATATATATATATATATATATATATATATATATATATATATATATATATATGGGTCTACTTTTACTTCCCGCAAAGCCAAAATACCGATGACCACAAGACTGAGAATCACAAATCAGGTAAGTATTCTAAGGGCAAGTGAATACTTGCCAAAAACATCAGTAAATAACATCGCTCCACCTAAAACCCACCCTGGCGGGGGGCTACACCAAACCTCCCCCTGTGAGTGAGCCTGTGTCCCCCACATCTTCCCTAACTATATATACCAACTCAGAGATCGCTCTTACAGTGGAGAAATGGCATAATCCGCCCATTGGACAAGTATTCACTTGCCCTGAGAATATTTATGCGATTTGTGATTCCATGTTTCATGATTTTTATCTCAATCTTGTGGTCGTCTGTATTTTGGCTTTTCGGGATATAAAAGTAGACCCACATACATTTATAGAAAACAGTAATGATGATGACAGTAAGAACAATAAAGCACAAGAAAACCAGGTCACCCCCTGTATTCATACTCTGTCTCTATACATTGGAATTCGCTACCTCTAGCTACCAGGTCTATGCCTGGCCTAACCCATTTCAAAGCCTCTTTAAAAAAATCATCTCAAAAATACATAGCTTTGCTCCTGCATAGAGCCTGCCTAATGCTCAGGTCTTCCTCTTCTGTCACACTTCAATCCCTTGCTACAAAGCAAGACGAAAAGTGCTTCACATTAAAGACTTTTAGAAAGTATTCGGTATGGCTCCTTGGCATGTACATTCATACACTTCAATCCCTCACAGACAGCAATATCCTAAGGCTCTTCTAACTCCTTCTCTCTGTTTCTATACCATATCCTTAAGCTACTTCTCAGACGTTATTGCTTCTATTCTTCTTAACTCTCCCTCACTATCTATCTGCATCAGTAACTTTCTGGCTGCTATTTTCCTAACTGAAACTAACATTCTATTTTGCATGTACTATAACAGTCAACTGCACTACCTACATACTTTTTTTTTTTTGGACACTATCTACATCATGTATGAAAAGATTGATTATTATCTTCTCTAATGTTTTAACTGTATAGGATTGTCTAGCTGTGTAGTAATATATTACCACATCTTGTAGCAGTTTGTTCTTTTAACTTATTTTTTGTATAGTATTTCTAATGCAATCTTTATTGTATTGGATTATACTGCATTTGCATTGTACTGTATGTGGAGCTTTTCTCCCCGGGCCTCTGCTGAAAAATGGGTTCTGTAGACCCAGTCAGACCACCCCGATAAACAAATGTCAAATAAATAAATAAATTAATAAATAAAAGAAATACTAACCCTGGCATTGTACCACCAAAGATCATCTGCATGATGGCAGGGTGTAAAAAACTTCGATGTGTTATGAAAATAGGGAGTGACAGTTAGTATGACTGGGGGTTATAATGAAATCATCTGAATGAGGGAGCCACTGAATAGTGATACATTAAACCTGCTATTAGTAAACTACAGGTGGCTTGTTCCACTAATTGAGAGCATGTTCAACAAGACTGAGAAGGCCCTGGTGCAGCATTCCAGCAAGTACCATGGTGGTGTCAAGACCCATGTGTCCACAGTTACTAATCACGATTCATATGTGAACAGTTTGTACCTTTAAGGGAGACTCAAAAGTACAGCAGGATGCTAGGTTTAACATCTGTAAATTCAGAGACAGTTACGGGAATGGATCTTTTTGTAATGGGCTGAAGCTCAATTAAAATAGCATAGAAGTGTTCTCTGCTTAGGGTATTCCACACTATGCTGATGTAGATGGCAAGGCGGCAGGTCATATTTCTAATTCAGGAAGAAGTACCCCCTTACTGGCTGCAAAGCTAGCTTCTCTCATCAGAGTGTATGAAGTTTTGTATCAGTTTGACATGCTTTTTGAAGGTCAGATATAACCTTATCTTGCTGACCCACTGATGTACGCGGTGAGCTGATGTTAAACTGATAGTGTTAGATGCAGCAAGCCATCTTCAAGAGCAATGAAGTGAAAGCAGGGAAGCTGAAAGAAGGTGAGTTACTGAAAGAAATAAAAGAAAGGGATTCCCAGTCTGTTTCAGGGGCATCCCAATAGTAAATGTAATCACAAGGGAGACATTTTGATTTGTCTTGACTCTGTAAGATCAGATATACAAGTAGCTTTGGAATTTGCTAATCTCATTATCTTTGACCCCGTACGCTGTAAGTTCCTTGGACAGGCTGTGGTGATTCATTGAGTCTAAGGCTTTTTTGAGGTCTGCACAGTTTGTTTTACCTGTATTGCAAAGGTGTTGTTAGGCAGAGGAAACATGGCACATAAAATGTTGTGGCCCTGAAAAACGACAAGTTTTGACCACACATAATGTCAAGTTAGTCAAAGCAGGAGGCAAGCTCAATGGAAACTGCTTTTGCTATAATACTGGGGGAGGAAAGAGTAAAGAGATGGTATCTCAAAATTATTATAGTGGGTAGGGCCCCATCTTAAGCAAGGGGATGACTGTAGCATCTTTCATTGGCATGGGGATGGTGCAGGAATGCAGGCAGATATTAATAATGTGATGATGGAGTTCAGATATAAGCCTGTCATGTAACTTTTAAAGGCTATGGAAGAAGTCCACCACCTCCCCTACAGCTGCTGCTTAGAAATGATCTCAACCACATGTTGACCTAACGCAGGCTTTTTTCACTGAAGATGAAGTCAGGGTCTGCAGCTTTCCATCTGTATATGAATAAGCAAAGCATGTGCTATTTTTTATTTATACAGTCAAAGAATAAATCATGGGTAAATAACAAATATTTTCATAATGATATTTATCAACAGACAAAATAACTTTCAGCAATATTTGCACTTGTGTCTAGTAGTTTGTTAGCTGTGGCTAGCTATACTATATAAGTCACCATGTGCCTTAGTATCATGTTATGCATCTTCAGTACAAATGCCATATTCCTTGATCTCCATATGGAGACATGGGACACAAAGTCTTAATTAGGGCCACCAGGCCATAATCAGGAAAGTTAATAAATATACAATGTGCATATCAATCAGTTAGAGCTCCTCCCATTTCTATTATGTTTGTGGGACTATATACTCAAACACATCTAGCAAGTACTGACAGTAACAGGGAGAGACAAAAAGGATGCTAATTCAGTACTCCAACAGATTTAGCCAAGAAGACATTCTGAAAACACCACTGAATAAAATCTGTACTGAATAAAATAAACCCATAGTAAATATGCCAAGATTCTTAGTTTAAAAGTCTAGTATATCTGATCACACAAAATACTTTATTTTAAAAAATCCATATCATAATGCATACCTAGCTATACCCTTGTGCATTCATCACTTAAGACAATGTACCGCATTCTGAAAGGAAATGGCCACAGTTAAATTGCTTCATTTATCCACAACCTTATATTGCATGATGTTTACTAGTAAGGATCTCAGAACTCGCTCTGACATATTTTAGTATGCTTCCTAGCAAGCTTGTAACATTTCTTTTTTTAAATCACTGAAATTTGAATCCCATTGGTCACAGTACTTAGTTATGGTTATAATTATTCCTGCTGTATTTTCATGGACCATCTCTCTACACAGCTCTCTCTACTTTCATTTTTTTGCAGTTCTCACCTCAGTTATATTTTTTAGCCTTTCTAAGATCCTTTCTTTTCTTATCACAGCACATTGACTATTAGCTCTTGAACTCTCAAATTTAACTTAGCATTTTCAAACTTCTGACATTCAATAAAATAAAGTTGTTTTGGAGAAAAGACTGTAAACATTTTCCATAAATAGTTCATAGTTAAGCACTAGGCTAGATGCCCCTGTGGATCATTTTAATCCTAGCCATTCTCTCTCAAAGGAAATAATCAAACCCTGAATATTTTGTGAGTGAGGTGAACATCTTAACTGTTATGGCAACTAACTTATGCAATTTAATCCTCCTTCATTAATGATCAGATGCTATACCTGTCACTTCCCAGTCCATCACTTTGACAATCTCCCAATTTTACTTCTCTTTGTGAGGTAAACACCGTAACCATTATGCCAACCCCCAGATTATCTATTAATCAGTAGCCCAGTACATTAACAGCTGAAATGTAGCCAGTATTTTTGAACTTTTAAGCAAACTTCAAAATCATTGGTCCATTGGCAGCAACCCACCAAAATAGGCATAAATGTTTATTTTGTACACCAAACTCCTGTATGACTAGTACTCTCTAAAAGTGTACTTTTTCTTTGGAACATGTGCTAAATACAGGCTTAGAGGTGCATTATATATGAATAAAACTGTAGCATTAGATGCTTTCAGCTGTGCAACTAGCAGTACAATATGGCAGCAGAAGAAGCATACATCACTGCGGGCACCATTACCTACTTTATTAACTCAGCCGTACACTTTAATTTAATTTAATTGGATGAACTGTTCACATTTGGCATTCTTAGATCGAGCAAAATATTACCAAATAAAAATTTTTTTGCACCCCACGGCTTGTTGGTATATACCATGCATCATCAATGATTGGCAGTGAAATATCCTCTATTCATGCAAAGAGACTTTGATATGGACTGGTCATTTTTGAAAATAAAAGACCTAGATATTCAGCCAAACATATTAAAAGCAACTCATAGCTCTAAACGTATTACTTGTAAATCAAGGATTATGGATCCAAGAAAAAGCCACTTTTATTTATTTAGTTTTTATGAAATAATAGACATATAACTTTGTCTGAAAAAAGTTATAGACTTGCAGAATTTTAAGGAAAAAGAGTTCATACTGAACAATCTCAGCCATATCTCTCAATCTCTTTGTGCAAGAAATCTGGACAAAGCCTAAAATAATGGGGGACAAAGACCCCAAAATAGGCACACATTTTAAGTATTGTTCTTATAAAATTAGAAATCTGCTACAATAACAAAATTTGTGTTAGCATGCATTTTGGCAGGGTTAGTCACCCAGTGGTGTACACTTTGGCTGTAAAAAAGGGTTGTGGATGGATGGATGGATGGATGGATGGATGGATGGATGGATGAATGGATAGATGGATGGATGAAGTCTGACACTCTAATGTATGTCGTTATTTAGTGACTTCAGTCCTCAGTGATTTTCCAGCAAACCACAAATTTTCTGAGATGCAGACTAAAATACTAGGCAAAAATCTGGACATTTAGCAAAAATCTGAACAGTTGAGAAGTATGATCTGAGATAGCTGAGAAACATGATTATGAATGTCATGTTTTGTATAAATTTATTTTTTCTTTAGTACTAATAAAGATTTATAAAACTGAAACATTAAAATAATTATGGGCATGTTTGGGAGTGTTATTTAACACACTGAGCAACATTATCCCAGTATATGAACTGACCTCTTGAAAAGAGCCTTGCAAATCACTTCACTCCATATCAAGTATGTAATGTAGGAGCACAGGAAATGGACTTGCAGAGTCATCCCAGTTCACGTCTCACTCCCTATCTCTCCTGTATATAGAAAGTTTGTTTATTCAGACTGAACATTTAGACAAACATGAAAGTGTCTTTGCATGCAATACTGCTAATGTTTCCCCTCCAGAAAAAAATTTAAGTATACTAATATTACTAATTGCGCAACATTAAACATTCTTGGGCTCATGCATGGGTATATGCATGGCTAAGAAGACCACACTTGCAGCTCCATGATGCATCAACAGTAAGTAGCAATTTCTAAGGTCCTGCATGTCATTATCAAATGAGCGCTATTAATTCCTACCTACTAAACCAAATCTGGAGCAATAAGGGAAGGAATTTTTTAAGACTATTAGTGCGGTGGTGGTGCTGCGGTAGTGTTGTTTCCTCACAGTAAGACATTGTCTGGTTCGATTCTTAGCTAGAGCGTCTTCTGTATGGAGAAATGCATGAATGGGCATACCTTCGTTGAAGGTTGTGCATCAGGGCTGGCAACTCGGCACGCAAAATCTACTGCCAATCATGAGCGGACCGGAGTTCCACTGTGGCAACCCCTAACCAGGAAAAGCCAAAAGACGCAACAACAATAGTGGCAGCAAAACATCCACCTTTTTTTCTTTCACTGGTGAGAACATTCAGAAAGGTGAAAACATCAAGATGGATATACAATGCATCCAAATGGCTCTAGAGACAACCACACAGCTTTTGCACACTACCAATGATGATTTACTACAAATAAAAAAATACTGTCCCCAGACATGATCAGCAATTATTAAACATTCAGAAAATCTTGCAACAGCAAAATGAGTATTCAAAGGAGAAATACTTTACAGTAAACATACATACTAAGAACACTGCAGATCTGCAGTCACATGCTTTACAGACAGAGGCCAAAACTGAGAAAAGATCAAGTAGAAATATTCTAAGGATTCTAGGTTTGCTAGAAAGGGTTGAGGACATGGACATATTAGCTTTCATAACTTGAGAGATCAAGCTACATATGGGAGTGAAACACCCCCCTATTGCAGAGAAGACTAGTTGCATCTAGTCAAGACAAGTTCATTTTCACTTTTCCAGACACATTATTTTTAAGTGATTAGAATTTAATGATCACAAATGCATCCTTAGGGTGACAAGGGACCTTGGTGCAGGCATGACGCTAGCTGGCCAACTAGTTAAAAGTCTTGCAGACTTTATTTACAAAAAGGAAAGCCTTGGCACCTTATTTGCTCTGGGTAAAGGAAATGGAGTTTGTTGTGTCCTTAAGATACCCACCTATCCTGATGTTAATGTAAGGGTACTCAAACTTTCCAATTTATGATGGCATCAGATATAGAGGGCTTTCTTTAGGACTGAGAACTCTCTCATAAGAAATTGTACTATGAGGATATTACTAGATTTGCTGGGTCTAATCACTTCACCAAACAATGGAATAAAGCAAACAATGGCAGTATTATTAAATCCCCATCACTGAAAAAAGAGAAAGCGTATGAAGAATCTTATTTCAAAACAAGGAACGCATCTTGACTGTTGAGATATTTTTGTGTTTTATTGGAGTGCTTGTTTCTATCAAAACGTGTGCATTGTGATTTTCCATTTCATTCAACAGTTTAAATAGAAAATAACATATATATTTAGCTGCTGCATTACTGCTGCTTCTGCTGCTACAGAGTGTGCTGACCTTAATGTGATAAAATAAGTCCTTATTTTACTTTATGTCAAAATAATAAGTACACACATGGTATGATGCAGTGCCATCTGACTCAATGAATCCAACTCCAGACAATAAAGTAACTTAATTGTAATGATAGCTAAATAAAAAAAGACAAAGTTAAAGATAAATGTGAACATTTGTTAACATCCAACATGCAAATTGAAGAAATTAGAGTGCATGTTGCAAAGTATGCTTAACGGCACTGTTGAAATAAAAGGACAACAGCTGGTTTGGGAAGGAGAGAAGAATCATGAATGTGAGAGGAAGTAATGCGAAATTAGCACAATTAAGAATATCACCATCATAAACGTGAGTAATGGGGCATGCCAAGAGGAGTTCCCAAATGTTGAACTTCCACTATTTCCTCTGGTCAATGAATATGAGGAGGTGGATGGAGCAAACACCGGACCATGGAAATGCCTCAGGAAAACACCAAATTGCAGTAAACAGGTAATAGAAACACTGCAAGCTGTAAAATTATTCTTCCAAGTAGAACCACAAATTTATTACCATAAAAGATTAATGCTTTCTACTCTTCACCATGAAGAAACTTCATCAGATAAACTCACACAGCACAACTTCCTTTTTATACAAAGCAATAACAGGAAGTAGAAAATTAAAGCAACACACCCCCTAAAAACCTTTTCCAATGTGTGCAAATCAAGAATAGTAGGTCACATGTACATAGCCTTAAAAGCAACAAAGGCAAACGACAACAATATATAAATTACTCATGATCTGAAGAATGATACTCTTAATTTCATCTGGAATAGGCTGTGATTTTAAAAACTCATTATGCTGAAAATAATGAACATAAAGCTGGTGAACTTGACTTATTTATTTATTTAGGTACTGGATGTGTCCATAGGATCATAGGAAGTTGCTAGCCTATTGGCCCTGAGGCCCGTATAAGCCTAGCCAAGAGTTTAGCCCATGTTTAGACAAGTCAGCACCCAAAGCCAGTGTCCAGCAGGGACACAGGTGAAATTCCAGGGGTGTATTTTCTGCTTCCCATCCAGTTATCCAGGTTGCTCTTAAAAAGGGATAATGAGGTACTCTGCTTGACCTGGAGAGGGAGTCTGTTCCACAGATGGGGGATTCTCTTGGACATTAATCTGTCCCGCCAACAAGTTCTATTGATTTCACAGACCAGGTTGAGGTTGCGCATATGGATTACTCGAGTGGAGCTTAATTTGCGGATATGCAGAAGTCTCATCAAGGTGGGGTCTGAGATTGCTTTGTATACCAGACAGAGGTCACCTCTGAGGAGTCTGTATGAAACTGAGTAGAGGGACAGAGCTTTTAACCTATATGTGTAGGGTAGAGTTTGAGGCCCTGGAGTCTCCTGTTGAGGAATCTCTGCGGTCTTTGCAGCTGCTGCGTGTGCTTTGCAAGGTACATGCCAAAGGGGGCATTGTACTCAATAATTGGCCTTATAAGGGAAGAATACAGGGATGTTATGACCCCATTGTCCCTGGATGAGATACCCTTACTTATGAGGTGGGCCATGTAGAAAGCTTTCTGTACAACAGAAGCAACATGGTGGTCAAAAGTTAGGTTGTTATCAACCTGGGTGCCCAAATACCTCACTACTGATTGCATACTTAGGACATTGTCATTAATGTGATAATATGTGGGGACATCACTCTCCCCAAAGGGGATGATGATGCATTTTTTGGCATTCAGCTTGAGGCCATGTTTCTGGCACCAGTCATTTTTTTGGGTGAGACCCTCTTGGAGGGCATCCACATCACTTGGAGAATTGATGACCATGACCAGCTTGCAGTCATCTGCAAACTTGGTCAGCCATAGCCCACTGGTTTTGGCCTGCACCTCAGAGAAGTATATCCTGAATAACAGAGGTCCCAGGACTGATCCCTTGGGTACGCTACTCATTACAGGTCTACTGCGTGAGGTGGCTTTACCTATTTTAACTAGGTGAGTTCTATCAGTGAGCCAACTTCAACCCATCTGGTAACATGCGTATTGATGCCTAGTTGAAAGAGTTTATCTGTTATGCTTGAGTGGGGAATAGTGTCAAAGGCTTTGGCAAGGTCAAGGTAGGTGGTGTGCACTGTATCCCCTCATCTATGGCTTTGGTGTCTGTCTCAAAAAAGTCAACCAGATTTAACAGACATGACCTCCCCTTGACAAAGCAAACTGTTTGGGTCCGAGTGTTGGAGGTTGCCAATGTCCATGTTAATGAGGTCCATGATAATCCATTCCAAGGCCTTGCAGATCAGGCTAGTTAGGCTGATGGGTCTATAACTTCCCGGATAGGTGGATGCTCCACCTTTGTGTAAAGTGATGACAGTGGCTGTCCTCCACTTGGCTGGGACAAAGCTGGTACTCAGGCTTTGGTTGAATTGGGTGCCTAATGGTACTGCAAGTTCATGCCTTAGTTCATGTAAGATGCAGCCTAGGATGTTATTGGGTCCCATGGAGGCTGTATTTTTTGCCTTTGAGAGGGCAGTCATGACCTGTTCCCTAGAGATAAGGGGTGGGGATCAAGTAGTGGGGATGTCCTGATTTACTGATGGGGGGGGCAGATGGGTGAAGTTTTCATTGAATCTGTCAGCCAGTAGATTGGTTATATCTACAGCATTTGTGTATGTGGTGTCCTTGACCACCAGTTCTGAACAGATCTGGGAGCTTCCTTTCAGACTGCAGACATATGTGAAGAAGGCTTTATGATTGTCTCTAGCAGATGTGGCCAATTTGGACTCGAAGTTGGCTTTAGAGGATTTCGCTAGTGCTCTTATTTACTTGTTCAGGCTTAGGAGAGATTGCTTCCAATCGGGCACCTGCTCCTTCTTGGTCCTGGACAGTGCTTTCTTCCTTTTGTTATAGAGTTTATTTATTGCAGCTGTCCACCAGACAGGTTTTTGTCTTGTCAGGTATTTCTGATTCCAGGCATCTATATAAATGCTCATATAGTACTTTGTTGTAGCTTTGGACATTGGTGTACAGAGGGGAGGGGCTGTGAAGATGTTAGCAATTAGCTTGGAGAAGTTTTTTTGCTTGACCCTATATAGAGAGGGTGTCAGGGGAAATGGTGACTTTGAAAGTGACCGCTTTATGGTCAGATCTTACCAGAGAAGATGATACTGTGGGGAGCTGCAGTGGTTACTCATGTTGGTTAATACTAAGTCCAAGATATTATCACCTCTTGTGGGGGTATTGACTAGCTGTTCAAAGGCATTTGCACTGATAAAATTGAGGAATCTCTGGGCATTTGTGTTCTGGCATGAGTAGTTTTTCAAAACTATGGCTGGGTGATTAAAGTCACCCAGGATCAGGGTAAAGGGTTGAATCTTGGTAGATTCAAAGAAGTCCATATAGGTAGAGTGGGTATCTTGAGTCCAATTTGGGGCCCTGTAGCTAGCTATGATTTGAATAGGGGTCTTGTCAATGGTTAATTGCACCTCAAGTGTCTCCTCTGTGTCTTACTGTTTGACTAGCCAGGAGGTGTGTGTGTTTTTAATATATAATGAAACTCCACCTCCTTTGGCTTTGCTGCCAGCAATTTGGGGTCTGAATGTATGATAGGATGAGTAACCGGTAAGGCTGGGGTGCTCTCTGCATCTTTGAATTGGGTTTCTGTGACTGTACAAATGTCAGCATCTTCCAGGGTTAAGAATGCTTGCAATGAGTGCAGTTTCATGTTTAGACTCAGCGTTTAGCAGCATGAACTTTAATTTGTGTTTTGTTGACATTTATTATGTTGGTAGTATCTACCTTATGACTTTTCCAAAAAATAGGCACTATGGGGAGGCAAGTGCCTTTGTCAGAAGCCTGAAGTCCAAGTGAGACAGATGCATGCCATCTCTAGCAAAACATCGTGGTCTGTCGATCATATCTTCCCAGGCTGTCAGGTATCAGATCCCCCTGGAATGACACCAGAAACTAAGCCAATTGTTAAAGTCAATCATTTTCTGTTTGTATTGAGGCATCATTCTGGGTGACGGTAGAATGCTTCTTAAGGCTATGGACATACCTGCCTGGGACACATATTCAGCGAGCTCAATTATGTCTCTCTTCATATAGTCCAGGGAAGGAAATCTCAAGTCATTCATGCCAACATGGACTATGACAGAGTCATAACCATACCTGTTGTTGAGAGACTTGAGTGCATGTGTGATATGGAGGATTCTGGCACCTGACATACAACTAACATTGACTTACTCCTTTTCCAGCCTGGTGAGAGGCACATCTGTGTGTCTGGCAATGGAGTCTCCTATGACTAATATGTTTGGTTTATGGTTAGGCCTTAGTGGTTGCGAGATACTGGTGTGTGGACTATGCATGGTATGTGGTGAGGAGGGTTGTGGAGTTTGCATGTGTTTTTGGTTCTGAGGTCTCCTTTGTTTGGGTTTGTTTTTGTTGAGAACCTCTGCATATGTGGGTATGTGTTGTGTAGTTGGTGGTATTTGAAGTGCAGTGATTGTGCTGACAATCTTTTCAGTGCTAGATATACTGGCTTGTGAGGGAGAGAGCATAGAGTCTAGCTTCTTTATGTAGTTGTATCTCTCATAAATTATGTTCCTAGGTTGTATTAGTAGATGGTTGTCCATGTAAATGAGGCAGTTGCTACACTGTCTCAGGATGCACACTTGTCCAGCTGGCCCATGCAAAACTCCTTTTCACTGAAGGCCCAGTGAAAAAGGCTTCATAACAAGCAAAAAAACATTTAAACAGTATATCATAGTTGAGTTAACATGATCATTATGCAAAACATGTGACTAGTAAAATATTACATAATTACATGCATACATATGAAACATACTCATCTTATAATGAGGTAAAAATTACAGATCAGTCAATAAATATGTCAAAAGCAGTTTTCAGTATTTTTGATGGTTCCAAATTTGTAGTTTATGGTGCTTGGATCATAGGAAAGTAGAAGGGGTGGAGGTATTTGTGTAGGTAGTGAACTTGCTAGGTAGATAAAAGGAGAAGATGTAATGTAAGTGGAATAGACTAGTTACAAGTGATACTAAGAAGAAGGAGAGGTATATGCAAACAGAAACATAGATAGAATAGAAGATAGTCAAACAGTTTGGCTAAAAATTAGCTTATTGCCTATTAACCTAATTGGGCCGAGTATAATGTTCCACATTTGAAAGATGTAATTGGATTAAACAGCATTCCCTGTTTATTTAAAATGTTGAGTTAGGAGTTTATCTTCAGAGCCAACAGTCCTGCTGTGTTATACCCTTGCTGGAGGGTGGTCAGGGTAGGATGCTTGTCTGAGTGGTGAAGTATGAAATGAACAGTTTTTAGCTAAATGCATTTAAGATAGTTTGGGAATTCCATCCAGTTTAGCTAGTTTTAGAGAGGAAGAACATCAATTATTTTTTTTAGTACTAAGAACAAGGTGAGCATTATCTATCAGCTGCCCTACTGCAGAGTAGGACTCCTGAGTAATAGTCTGTAGCTGCCTGAAGGAAGAGGCTGAGATCCCTCATAAAATCCTCCAAAGCTAGTTACGAAAATAAAATTGCCAAAGATTCCAAAGGCAACCACAAGGCATTCTATAACTATGTCAAGAATCTAAATGGCAATGCTCAGATCGACTCTGAGCTAAAACAGAATGGCAATAAATATACTGCCGAATGGTAATGATGGTATATGGAATTTTATCAGTGTCGTAAATTTAACAATGTTATAGCTTTTGTAATGTAGCTGGAATTTACTTTCACAATCTCAATCTATCCCATGGCATCCATCCTGCACAATCTTATAACAATATAACAACTATATTATATTATTATATATAGAAGTATTTTCTTTATTATATTATATAATAGAATATAGACACTTTTTAACATTGGACTTGTCGCATATACATATCCTTATTGTAATTAATACTCTTTGTAAATCCTCTAATATATATTGCAATTTTATATTACAATATATTATCTTAAAATAATTTATCTTTATTTAACAAACATTAATTTTCAAGGTTCTTACACACTAATAGTTTGTTAACAGCAAATATATTGCATTAACTGTTTATATAAATTTTATACTAATAATTTATAGCTTTGTTCTCTTTTGCATTTGTTTTTCTATTTTGTTTAAAATATTTAATTGATTTATCATGCATATTCATCAAATTTTAATTAACTAATGCTCATTGGTTATCTTATGGTAATTTTTGTATTTGATTTATCATATGTTTGTTACTACTACTTACATGAAGAAGGCATGCTGCCAAACCGTTTGTTTATTTTTTGTAAAATAAGTGAATTTCCACCATCTGTTTTTGGCTGATTGAATTCTGTTCAACTGCGAATTGCTGGCCAATTAAATATACTGATCCCAAGGATATTGCCAATATCCTGGCAGATCGATTCAGTGCAAACTTCACCCCCCTCTCACCCCCTAAATGGCCCATCTTAATACCGGAAGATTGCCAAATTCCAGTCATAACGGCCACACAGGTAAAAAAACAAACTCTCCAAAGCTAAGAATACAGCATCCATGGGACCAGATGACATCCCGGGCTGTGTACTACATGAACTACAATATGAACTGGCACCTCACCTAATTGTCATATTTAATTATAGCCTCACCTCAGGTTTCATGCCCACTGAGTGGCGCAGAGCTACAATTATCCCACTCCACAAGGGGGGATCCACCTTGGATCCCAGAAACTACTGTCCCATCAGTCTGATGAGCCTTATCTGCAAGGCCATGGAGTGTATTATCATGAAACTTATAAACAAAGACATTGGCAACCTTCAAACACTGGACCCCACCCAGTTTGGGTTCGTGAAGGGCCGATCTTGTCTCCTGAACCTGATTGACTTCTTCGAATCAGTCTCCAGAGCCATGGACAAGGGTAAGGTGATCCACACAGCTTATCTAGACCTTGCCAAGGCCTTTGACACCATCCCCCACTCTGGAATCATAGATAAGCTTACTAAGCTGGGCATTAATCCCTACGTCACCCACTGGGTTGCTAACTGGCTTACTGATAGAACCCACACTGTAAAAGTAGCCGACTCCAAATCCAGCTCCAGACAAGTGACAAGTGGTGTACCTCAGGGTTCAGTCCTGGGGCCGCTCTTGTTTGGCATCTACTTCTCTGAAGTACAGGCCAACACTAAGGGACTATGGCTAACAAAGTTCGCAGATGACTGCAAACTGGCAGCCATTATTGAATCCCTAAATGATGTGGATACTCTGCAAAAGGGCCTTACAGAAACAGATGCTTGGTGCCAGAGCCATGGGCTCAAGCTCAATGCCAAGAAATGTATAGTTATCCCCTTTGGGAAAAAAACATGTAACCATGAATTACCATATAGGTGGCAGTACACTAAACACTGAAAGTGTGATAAGAGACTTAGGGACACAGGTGGGCAGTGGTCTCACCTTCGATAACCACATCACCACAACAGTCAGGAAATCCTTCTATGTGGCACACCTCATCACTAAAGGCTTTTCATCCAGAAAAAAGGAGGTCATTGTCCCACTGTACTCATCCTCATTAGACCCATTATAGAATACAACACCCCGTTTGGTATGTACCTCTCAAGACATCTGCAACAACTGGAAAGGCCGCAGAAACACCTCACTAAAAGAATCACAGACCTAAAGCAGATGCCCTACGCTGACCGTCTTAAAAAACTCCAGCTATACTCTGTCGCATATCATCTACTTAGAGGTGATCTCTGCTTAACATACAAGGCCATGTCAAACCCAGAGCTGTTGGACATGCTACACTTAAAGAAATCCCAATCCCTCAGAGCGACATGCTCCGGGGATCTAAACCTTGTCATCACAATAAACAAAACATGCTGGAGGGATAAGTTCCTGACGCAGAGACTCCCCAGACTCTGGAATAGATCACCCATACATGTCAAGCAGAGTGCCTCTTTGGCCCTCTTCAAAAGGAACCTTGACAATTGGATGGGAGAAAGGAAATTCACCCCAGGGATCACATCAGTCACCCTGCTAGACATGGGTCCAGGGAAGTAAATAGTGTGGGAAGAAATAGCCAGGGAATTGTTATGGCTAGGCTTGTATAGGCCCTAGGGCTGATAGCCCAGTACCAACCTATGAACCTATAAACCTATGATCCAAATGACTGTAGCATCATCTATGTACTGAATAACAGCAGTTGGAGATGAGAGATTATAAAGCTTATTTATGTATATGTTGAATTGCAGAGGTCAAAGAATCAACTCTTTAGGAGAGACCTAAAGAGACTGGGAGGAAGGAGGAAAAACATTTTGCCATCTTACTGCTTAGTTGCAAATATTTAGGTAGCTCTTGATCCATGATAAAGTTGTGGTGATCAAGTTCTGTTAGGATATGAACTGATTTTGAGTGTAGAACAGTATTAAATGCATCGGAGAGTTCAAAACATGTTTTAAACTGGTTTGCCTTCATTGTAATGAAAGTTAATATTATCTAGAAAGGATAGCTGAGTAGTAGAGTTGCTATGGCCTGGGTGGAAACCATGCTGGTCAGGTGAGTGGAGACAATCATTGAATATATTGGAGGATGAGTGTGCAGGCAATGCCTCTGGATTTTTGAGAAAGTTAGAAGTACAGCTGTAGGTTAGTAGTTACCTAGGTCAGAGTAGTTTATTCTCATATGTAGAGGTAGGCTGTAAGATTGTTACTAGTTTGTAGAGACCTAGAACTTGATAATGGATCTATTTTTCTGGACAGATAGTAGAAATGCTACCATTTTGATGTATTCTTCTGTTAGGTTATTATCTGCTAGAGTAGCTGATTTTAATTTAAGTAGGAATTTTTTCATACATGCATAGGGATAGTTTTTAATGTAAGCGTGTTAGTCAGAGGGGGGTTTTCAGGTCGATCATAGCAGGGTTGAGAAACTGAAGATTTATTTAAGGTGATTGTGGTGTTGATGAAGTGGGAGTTAAAGGAGTTTACTATAGTACTGTCTGTATCATTTGGCGTAGGACTAGGTTGGGTTGCTCTGCCTGGGTGGAGAAGCTTCTTGATGGTGTACCAGAAAGTTTTTGAATTACACTAGGAAGTATTCTAAAGGGTTACTAAGTAATTATTTTTGTCCATTTTACAAGGGCTTTTACTTTTTTCTGTATGAGTAGTAGGTCTGGTAGTTTGAAAGAGTTCCATTATTTTGCCAGGCTTTCCAGTCTTTGTTCCCCAAGTTTCATAATTTGTTTAGTGCTGTAGGTTAGCCAGGGTGCTGATCTAGATTTTATGTGAGTTTTCCTATGTGGTGCATGCTCATTTAGTATGGGGTACACTGTAACTGTCTATGAAGTCTGTACTGACAAAAAGTGGAGATATTAAAGTTTTGCACGCTTAATTGTGTGCAGCTCTGTCTTTCATTTTTAGTGGTATTTGTGTTTTAGCATAACAGAGATTACAAAATGCCAAAAACAGTAAGACAATGAAATTGCAGCAGAAGGGGATTTTTCTCCATTTCTCCAGTGTAGTGCAGTCTCAGAGTTGGTATATATATATATATATATATATATATATATATATATATATATATATATATATATATATATATATATAAAGTAAAACAAGTATAAAATGGCGGAGAACCTGTTTATATCAAAAATAAAATATCTGGTTAAATGGAAAAGAAAGAAAAGAGAAAGGGCACACATTTCTAATATGTTTAATTTCACAATGCTTGTGGGTATACAATATTTGTTGTTGTTCCATTGTCTGTGCAGATATAGAGATTGTCTGGTTTGCTGACTCTAGAACACCCAACATATAATTGTCCATGTGAGAAGCAATCCGTGTGTAGATCTAAACTGCACAATTCTAAAGATTGGCCCTGAGCTTTGTTGATGGTGATTGCAAACGCCAATCGAATTGGGAATTGCAATCTCTTAAACTGAATGAGGACATCTTCACCTTTGAAAGGTTGTTGCTTCTACGACGTTGCTCATTAATTTTTTTACTGCAAGCCGCGTGCCGTTGCAAAGCTTTGGCTGGTTGATATTTCACAACATGATAATTGGCATGCCGATTTTCAATTGCAGTACATGCGGTAGCATTCCTGGCAGATCGAGTGAATTCAAAAATTCTGTTGGACAATTAACCGCTTCATCTGCTTGCTGTGGCTCAGTCTGGTTAAATGGAAAAGAAAGAAAAGAGAAAGCGCACGTTTCTAATATGTTTAATTTCATAATGTTTGTGGGTATACAATATTTTTTGTTGTTCCTTTGTCTGTGCAGATATAGAGATTATCTGGTTTGCCGACTCTAGAACACGCAACATATAATTGTCCATGTGAGAAGCAATCCGTGTGTAGATCTAAACCGCACAGTTCTAAAGATTGGCCTTGAGCTTTGTTGATGGTGATTGCAAATGCCAATCGAATTGGGAATTGCAATCTATTAAATTGAAATGGCATATCCGTTGGAATCATAGGAATGTGAGGAATGAGGACATCTTCACCTTTGAAAGGTCCTGTCAAGATTGTTGCTTCTACGATGTTGCTCATTAATTTTTTTACTGCAAGCTGCATGCCGTCGCAAAGCTGTGGCTGGTTGATATTTTACAACATGATAATTGGCACGCCAGTTTTCAATTGCAGTACGTGCGGTGGCATCCCTGGCAGATTGAGTGAATTCAAACATTCTGTTGGATAATTATCCGCTTCATCTGCTTCCACAACAGTGTAGATGGATTTGTATGTGACTGCCTCGCTTTAAATGTTAGACTGAATAATATTGTTAAGTTCGTGGACGTCTTTGTTCTTGGCAGCAAGAATAGCTCATTCAGTCAGCCAATCGTGATTCTTATAATTGGTTTGAATATTGGGAAATACTTTTTCAACCAATTCTTCTTTTGACATCACTACATTGCAGAAGTTATGAGACAATGAAATTCGTCCTGAGGTCAGATCAACCGGCACCTTTCCGTTCCCAATTTCCAGCAATTGATGTGAAAATATCTCAGCTGATCGATCGTTTTGCAGCTGGACATGCATATTTGTAGTTAATTTTAACGTCTTTATGTGTCGCTACAAAGTAGAATATTTAAGGCAAGCATTTACATTTACATAATAGTAGGTATATAAAAACACGCATGTATTCGAATGCAACGTGTGACATCTATATAATAGTAGTTATATAAAAACATGTGTGTATTCGAATGCAACATTGTGTGAAAATTTCAAAGCAATCGGTGAAGAACTTTTGGAGATTTAAGATTTTGAACAAACGAACATTTACATTTTTATTTATATAGATACATCTTAACAAGGTAATACAATCATTAAAACAAATCACATGGTCACAACTCATTAATTATGTGAGGTCTCCTAATCTTAAGTTTAGATTTTAAAGAGACCATGTCATTCAGCCCTCCCTTTTTGTTTGCCTGTCTCAAAATCCAATCCAGTTCTTTGTCTTCTGTTCTATTAAAGGATGGGTGCTGTAGTCAATACAACAGAAGACAAAGAACTGGTTAGATTTTGAGACAACAGGCAGACAAGGATGGAGGGTTGAATGACAAGGTCTATTTAAAATCTAAACTTAAGAGCAGGAGACCTTACATAATTAATGAGTTGTGACCATGTGATTTGTTTTAATGATTGTATTACCTTATTAAGATGTATATATAAGAAGAGCTTGTTGTATTTGAATGGCATGGACTGATGAGGTGGTTTATCTATGAAAGCACTTACCACCATTTTTATTTTATTTTTTATATTAAATTAACAGGTTCTCTGCCATTTTATACTTGTTTTACTTCATTTACTAATTTTAAAAGCTTAATTTGTGGTTTTATTATATATATATATATATATATATATATATATATATATATATATATATATATATATATATATATATATATATATATATACACACACATAGGTCTACCTGAACTTTAGAAAAATGAGATGACTTTTGCTGAAAGCTTAGTTTAGTGAACACATGGGTCATCTCAATTTTACTCTGGGAAACAAACCACTTGGCCACCACTACATAATAAACAAACCAAAGCAAATCAAACCTACACAAGTGAGGGGCTTTCCTCCCACACCCCCCTAACTAAATATACCAGCTTCGAGATCACACTATAGTGGCAAAAAGGGCAAAGTTCTCCATGGTAGCCAAGTGGTTACTTTCCTAGAGTAAAAACGCAGTGATCTGGGTGCTCATAAGTTTTTGCCAAAGGCATCTCGCCTTTCCAAAGTTTAATGAAGTGGAATTTCGGCAATATCAGGTAGACCCATATATATATATATATATATATATATATATATATATATATATATATATATATATAAAATGGGTTCCCTTCACATGGTCGACATTCCAGAATGTCGACATTCATATGGCCGAGACCATATTATCGACATTCGAAAGTGCGGAATGGAAAGATTTCCACTTCCGCTCTGCAGTGTGATCTCAGAGTTGGTATATTTAAGTGCCGAGAGTGTGATGGCAGAGCCAAAGTGCGGGGGCATAACCCCCTTTAGCAGCGTGAAGGTAAGTTTTTTTTTCTGTTTTTTATTTTTTTATTGTATGGTCGACATTTCAAATCTTGATCATATAGTTTCGGCCATATGAATGTCGACATTCTGAAATGTTGACCATATGAAGTAGATCCATATATATATAAATATATATATATATATATATATATATATATATATATATATAGATATATATATATATATAGATATATATATAAATCAGGGTATGCAGTGTGGTAGAGAGTTGAAGGGGACTTGCATGCCTGTATAGAATATATGGCAACTTTTTTAGCATTTCGAGTTTTGACCTTTAGTGGCCACTGTTATAACATTTGGCATTTCAGACTTTCAATATTTTAAATGTATTCCATTTAAGAAGACATGATTTAAGGTGGTAGTACCAACTGACCTGAAGCAGGGGATTTGTTAGAGAGTCAGCAATGAATTTACTGAAGTTTTTAACTATAACATAGTGATGGGAATTTGTTTGCCTGCCATAGCTTCTAATGACATAGAGGGTGTTGGTCACTTAGAAAATCAGGTAGGCTGCTTGCTTGAGTGATGTTTTGGGGGTAGGAAGCAAGTATCCAGTCCAAGATTGATATAGACTTATTGGCCGTGCAATTTTTGGACAGAGTGGTGATTTCTTGAGTGAAATTATAAAGACTGAGGGAATAGTTGATACAAGAATGTAATTCAATCTGATTTACATAAACACCATCAAGTATGGCAATTTCTAGTTTTATGTTTTTTATAATGAAGATACCTCTGTTTTTCATGCACTTTCCATTAGTGGTTTAATGCAAGTAGTCATTGTCCTGATACACAGGGCTTTGCCCTTAGAAAAGTTGACAGATGTATGCCATTTTGGAACAGACAGAATTTATACCACCTTTGTAAGACAGAATTTATAGACAAAAATCTGCAAACTATTTCTTCATTTACTTTTACCCAGATTGGAAAAGATGACCTATCTGAAACTGTAACCTTGAAAACAGCTTTATATGAAAATATATACATGTATATACATGTAGTACTTTTGCTGTCACCTGATTTCCTATTAATGCTACATTTTAAAGAAGGGACGAGAAAGCTCTCATCTTATTTCTATGAGTAATCTTGCAAATAGAATGGAGACATCAGAGGCCACAGCATGTAAAACTGGAGTTCACATGCTGAAGTGCACAAATGATGCTGTAAATATTTCATCTGCAGCTAGTTTGCTGAGTAGCATTGTGAAGACCATCATGGCTCAGAAGAAAGTTTTATAATGAGGATTTGAGAGCGTGAGGGAATGACACTGATTAGTACTTCAGGGACACAAAAGTTCTTGTTTGGTCAATCATCCTGTGATGTTACTGTTGATATGGAATAGAAAGTTAAAACTATATTATGTACCTCCCACTGTTCAGTGGAAGTAGACTCACATAACTAGTAAGCAACCATTTTACAGAAGATGAACTTCTCATCATTTTCATCAGCAAAATAAATAGACAGGAAAGCAAATAGAATGTGAGTTCTAAAGGAAAAGGAACATACAATGAAAGGCCTTCACAGAGACTGCTAGTCTCCTACTTTCAAAGTATCACTAAGAGGCAAGTAACTGAGTCATCACTCTGCCTAACAAGAGAGAAATACAGAGAAATGGGTTCTGCAAAATACTTCTGCAAAATAATATAATAGAATCTCTTCATATACTCTGAATTCAACTTATTCTACAAAGATTCTTATGGTGAGTAAAACAAGCCCTACAAGTAATAAATCAATTAATATTAAATAGGTCTTGCTGGAGGGATAGACTCCTGTCCCAGAGACTCCCCATGCTTTGGAACAGGATTTCAATCTACATAAAGCAGAGCCCCTCACTATCACTCTTCAAGAGAAACCTTGAAGAGTGGATAGGAAACAGAAAATGTACCCCGGGGATCACTGCAGTGGCTCTGCTGGACAGAGGCACAGGGAACTAATGGCTCTGCTGGACACAGGCAAAGTGAACTAATCTAAGGGGATGGCGAAAGCCAACACATTCTGGTTAGGCTTACAGATGCCCTCGGGCAGATAGCCTAGTACTTACCTATGAACCTATAATATTAAGACAAGTTTCATAAATGACACCTTTATATGAAAGAGCTCTAGATTTTCATTTCAGACTATTCCAAGTTCTAAAAAGGGGCAAGAATTCAGCACTATTTATAGATTTATCATATCTGAACCGGTTCATAAATACAAAATCCTTGAGGAAGATGACTCTGAAGACTACCTATTTTTATACATCAAGATTCTTACACGACAACTGTGGATATGGGTGTTGTCTATGTACACATTCTAGTGAGACCTTATCACAGAAAATACTTCAGGCACTCTACTTGACATGTGGACTTTTCTCATCCCCTAGAGTATTGTTCAACTGTTCAAGTGATGTCTTTGTACCCCTTAGAAAGTAAAGTCCTAAATGTTTTGTCTATATGGATGACTGATGGTGATAAAGACAAGAAGTGTTGACTCAACACAAGAAGCAAGCAGATATGCTCCTTCAATCTCTTGGGATAAAAAAAAATTCAGATGTCTTTGATGATCCCTTTGACACTGATCACTTTTCTATTAGCAGTTATAGATTCAGTAGTGAAAAAAGTTTTTGTTGCACAGTCAACCAAGCAGAGATCTACTCAGTGCTAAAACAATTTTCCAAGTAATAATCCATCTCAGAAAAAACATTTTCTGAGTTCTAGGAGATATGTTGCCTTGCACTTCATAGTCTTCATGCAATAATCCACTTGAAGAAGACTCACTCTTAGCTCAGTAATCTATGAAATCAGTGCAAGGATTAACTGGACTAACAAAAACTACAAGACAAACCTAGCTAAGCTAGATTTTTCACTACGTTATACCTTAAACCTCCTGTAGTAGAGAACCCATGGTATATATGCAAATGATCCCTTAAGGATATCAAGTGTCTTAACTATATGGTTTCTCAATGTCCATTACCTTTTACTGTTTTTAAAGTCTTTATGGATACATTTAGGCCAATAAAGCCAAACCCATTAGTTGTGGGCATGCATGTTTCATCCTTCTTATGATCTTGTCAGCACAGCATAAGTGGATTGTTTGGCTATATTTTAGAAACACAGGGTGTTTAAATCCAGCTGATGTCCATAATAATTAAGGTGTCTAAAATATATCCCAACTACCGTCCAAACCAAAGACTACAGTGGTCACACAGATAAATAAATTAGTAAAACTAGAAGAAAATTCTAGTCACGCTAGAGTTTTCAGAAGCCATATAGCTGAAACACTTGATGTACTTAAGGAGTCATTTGCAAATATCCCATGGGCTTCTTTTTCAGGAGGTTTAAGGTATTGACAAATACAGCCATGGTGATTTCAATTAATGAGTGATCTCTCTTTCTTTCATGATAGTGACACCCTTACTGAAAGAACAGCAAAGTAAGATATTACATCCTAGCCTCAAATTATTAAATCTGTCAATGTAAAAGAAATAGGTTATATTCTTAACAGCATATTCCCTGCTTTTCAAATATTTAACATCATAAATTTACCCAAGATCCACAAGGCATTCAATACTTATAGTTACAAATGGAAATGATTTGTTTTTTGAACTATGTCATGTTGACAGGATTCTTTACACCATAACAACCCAAAGCTATTGATTTTTTTAATCATTTTTTAGTCTAATGTATAGTCCATTAACTTATCTTAGTTGTCCATTAATGTCCATGCGTTACTAATATTTGCTTTCTCAACCAAATTTTCCTTAAATAATTACATCAAAGCCATTTGTAAAAGCTTTCCTTAGAAGTGTTCAGTATTTAAAACTTTTAACAGTATAGCTCTACTCTCTATGGGCTCTGAATTTTATGTTACAGAAACGGACTATGTGGGAAACAGAACACCTGTATCAAACAACACATGGACAGGGTAGACATGCACATGCAACACAGAAGGAATTATAACCAAGGCCTCACCAGAGAAAGAACTGCTGTGAGCTATCAATATACATTGCTGCACCACTGTACCAATGATTAGTTGCCATCACACTAATCTTACTCAGACTGCCAAACTCAGCTACATATTGTGTATAATTATGATGTCTCACTGTGATAAAAACTAGACAAAATTATGGCTATATTGTTACATACCTCATTCACAAGAGTTATAACCACTTTGGCTACTGTGCACCCCTCAGATGTCTCTGATAAAATAATAATGACCACAGTAATGCATTCCAACTTATTTTACACAAGTAGCACCAGGAATGCATTCCAACCTATTTCACACAAATACACTTGTCGTGGAAAGTCAGATTAATGATAGTTAAACCTGAGCAATGACAACAGGGTTACTTTCATCCACAGTTAGTCTTCTAATCCATTATTTAGATTCACTTTGCTGATTGTGTAAATTTTAGATGTCTGATTGTGATATAATTATCCACATTAATTCATTTCCCCTTTGTTGCATAAAACAGTAGCCTCAGCAAGGCATTTCTGTTTGCTTCACACAAATAAATATCAGTCCTGTAAAGTCAGAATATTGACTTGTTTAACTTGACCTTATTTATAGCTACTTTGTTGACTGTGCAAATCTCATACGTCTGATTGTGATAAAAGTAAGTACCAGTGTACAGTATTCCAACTTACTTCTCACAAACTCACATTAGTCTTGCAAAGCTGTGACAAAGAGACTGCTCAACTTGAGCAAACTTGAGCAAGGTTAATCACTTTGACATGCCGTGAGCCTTGTACCCAGAAACTATGGCCACTTTATTAAATGTTTATAATTCAGATGTTGAGGTATGAAAAAATGGCATCATTAATGCATTTTAACTTTTTCACAAAAATCGTAGCCTGAAAAAATATTCTAATTTGCATCATACAAATATAAAGTAGTCCAGAAAGCCAGAATGATGACTGATTGACTTCAGCAAAGACGGTAGAGGGAATCATTTTCACTCAGAGTTGCCCTCACATCCAGCAATTATAGCCACTTTGTGTGCAACTCAGATATATGATGTAATAATATAATGAATGAATATAAACGGACACAGTAATTAAAAAAAAATAAAATCACACAGATTTACATACACGCGTGCACACACACACACTCACACACACACACACACACACACACACACACACACACACACACACACACACACACACACACACACACACACACACACACACACACATGCACACACAAACTCAGATCTAGCCAGAAAATACAGCCAGTCAGATGACTGCAATCAGATGAATGAACAAATTCATGAATAATGGTCTCTCTCTCTCTCTTTCCCATTTATTCACGATGTGGTACATTGGGCAATGAGCACCTTTCAACACTTATTGTTCCTGTAGGAGTTATGGGTTTTATGGGCTCAGGTTGCTATCTCAATGCCCAACCCTCCTTGGAAGGTGCACCACACACACTCACACCTAGGGCCAATTTAGAATGTCCAATTCACCTACTGCATGTGTTTGTAATGTGGGAGGAAACCAGATCACCCAGAGAAAACCCACACAAATGCAGGGAGGACATGCAGACTCAGCACAGCCAAGAATTGAACTGGAGAACCTCTTGCTGTGAGGCAACAATGCTAACTGCTACACCACTACTCTGCCCATGAATAATGGTCACAGTAATGTATTTCAGTGTGTTTCTTTTATAATCATAGAGGGCAACTCCCCTACATGTATGCATATACTTGTCTGCAGTGGCAAAGTCCTATTTAGAAAAAGCATATTTAGTTTTAAGAGAATTATCCCATGCTCACAATCTACTTCATATTCTGTTACTTTTGTCATCAATTGTTGCCCAACCCAATCAGAATGGCTATTAACTGCTTCATCTGGCATCCCAGGCAGATACAAAAGTCATTCTTGAGCCTCCAGATCAGCTGGAGGACCTCTAATAATGCAAAATCACCTTATTCATTTTGGAGATGTATGCATGAAAGTTGAATTGTTTTCAAAATAATCCAGTCAATCCAACTTTAATTCATTCCTTTACAGAAATTAGAGTCTGAGCATGCACTCTGAGTCCCAGAAATGGTAAAGCTAATTATTTTTAAGAAATTATTTATTTAGTTAGTTATATTTGTTTACCAGCGTAGCACACTGATCAATATTGACCAATTTCAGGCTCATGCCGTGAGCCTTGTACCCAGAAACTATGGCCATTTTATTAAATGTTTATAATTCAGATGTTGAGGTATGATACCAACAATTATAAACATAAAGAAAATAAAATGTACTTTTTTTCATTTGAAAAGTCTGCTTCAGAAAAGTACCCCCTGGCTGTATCAACATTAACAGCTTATTTCAGAAATGTTTCTGTATCTGAGTGTTTAGGAGTTGCTACATTGACCACTGTGTGCTGCCATCACAAATTATAATAGACTGGATGCACAGTCCAGAATCAAGGTGGCTTTCTGTTCAGCTGATCTACAGAGGATCTTGTAGACAACTGCCTTTCATGGGTATGTCATTAGTAGGAATCTATGTAGATGATATGCTGTAATGTTATAGTTGGCTCTTCCTGAAAAAGATGAAACAGTTTTACATATGGTATTTCCCGTACTGGAAATTCTTTCGTTTATCACCATTAACTTGTCTGATTAATGAGGAAATATTATCGACAATTAAAATTTTTAATGCAATGCGTATGTGCGTTATTTAATTCATGCATTGTTAAGTAAGTAGTGACATGTCAGCATACCTTGATAGCTTCCTATGTTGTTTCCGGTCTTCCTTTCATGAGCTGTAAATGGAAGTTGGTTCAAATGGAATTACACTATTCATCAGACTACATTAGTTGAACTTCAGGATTTGGCAAAACAAAAGAATCAAGGGAAAAACAACATTACTTACTACCACCATTGCAAGATGGATTGCTAAGAATAGTTGACTGATTAACATTGTCACTGATGAAGGCCTCCAGGACATTATTTATTCCACCAGTTGAAATCTATCGTATGCTTTGCTTTCCAGATCTGTCATTAGGAATCAAATTGATGGTTTGTATGAGTAAGAGAGAGAAAATAAGTCTGGTTATGGCAGGAGTTGAATTTATAGCTTTAATGGGCAACCACTGGTTGTCCATGGCTAATGATAGCTACTTCAGCATTACTTGTCAATTCATTGACAAAGATTGGGTTTCTCACTTCTTTGCACTGTGCGTTAAGCAAACTGAAGAATGACACAATTCAGAAAGGTGTGTAGAGCACTTTTCATCAGTGGTGAGATCATGGGGAGTTTTTGAGAAAGTGACTACTCTTGGCACAGACAATGTATGTAATGTGACAGCTGCTGTAGGAAGAAAGCCATTTCAGAACATGCCTGTGCAGTACACAGCTTTCAGGTGTCTATAAATAAAGCAGTGACAGAGTCTGGAATTGAAGGCCTCTTAGCTAAAAGCCAAAACGTTGTCAGACACTTTAAACACAGTCCTGCAAACAGCACTGAGTTGGCAACACAGCAGTTGCAACTGCATCAGCAAGAGGAGAAGCTAGTTTAGGATGTTCCCACATGTTGGAATTCATCTTTTCAGAAGAGTGAACAACCAAGAAGCTGTGCTGAAAACTCTAGCACAGCCAGGCCACAAACACAGGCACACTCTACCAACAGAGACAGAGTTTGACAAACTGCATCTGGTACAAAAGGTCCTCAAGCCCTGTCATTACAGTATAGAATTACTTGGCAGAGAGCAGTGTATTTCTTGCTGAATGATACTTCCAACCCTCTCCCACCTTGTAGTCAAAATGCTAGTATCTGATGATGACCAAGCTAGCATCATACCTTTCAAGTATGCAATTTTGATGGATCTAGAGCAATGCAAACTGAACTTCAACCTTTTGTGGTTAGGAATAATGACTGCACTGGCCCCATGTTTCAAAAATCTTAAATGCTTGTGAAAGGACAAAAGACACAAGGTCTGGCAAGAGTTAGACATTCTTGTAGAAAATTCAGATCAACATGATAATCATCACCCAGTAGAAGAACCACCCAGAAACAGAATGCAAATGCATGAATGTTCATCAGACCCTGAAAATGAGTCACTAATGCCTCTCTCCTCCTCTAAGAAAGCAGTTGTTGAGTGATAC
Organism: Protopterus annectens; assembly: GCF_019279795.1. Classification (NCBI taxonomy): domain Eukaryota; kingdom Metazoa; phylum Chordata; order Ceratodontiformes; family Protopteridae; genus Protopterus; species Protopterus annectens. The sequence goes on along the minus strand of NC_056737.1, from coordinate 358,284,968 downwards.
AGACTTGGAAAAACAAACTGAGGTTGATTCAATCCATTGAAGTGGTGGAAGCTACATGAGGACAATTATCCAGTCCTGGCTATGTTAGCGAGAAAATATTTAGCACTCCCAGCTGCTACTGTCCCTTGTGAATGCTTGTTTTCGGTGTCTGGATATGTTGTCAATAAAAAGAGCATCTCTTTAACTGATCAGTGTAAATAAACTGGTCTGCACAAGCAATTGGCTGAAAACATAATGTAAGTCACAACACCATCTTTTTTTTTTTTTGTCTTGTCTTGTTTTTTATTCACTATCAGTTTATACAAAGTGCTAGACTAATATGCTTGAAGGAGAAAATGTGGATTAATATGCAGTTAATTTTAATTGAGGGATTATGATTATTTTTTTTAATTGAACAGCAGCCCTACTTACTATTTTTTATTAGAAAAACATAGCATAACTTAACACAATTACACCTCCTTGTATGGAAAAAAAAGGGACCAATGGTTAGAACATTGTAGCAATGCTGGCTATGTATAAATATCTTTATGTACAAACAAAGTTCTCAGAAACATTGATAGGAGACCTACATAGGCATTTCTAGTGAAACAAGCACAGTTACCGAAAACTCAAACGGAGGTAGTAAAGCCCCAAAGGTGAGTCATCCAAAATTATATGGTTTATTGCTACTCTGAACCCCTTCCATGAAAATCTACTACAACAGAAGACAGTCTAGACAACAGTAATTTATTATCTTAATAAACTATCTTCTAGTTTTCTTTGCATGTTTCCTTATCCTACTTTACTTGTGAACTTTCTTCTCTCTTTTATGATTCTTTTATCTGCCTCTTCTTTTTCTAGTGTCTTATGTCTTTCAATTTTCCCTGTTCCTCAATGCATTTCATTCTCTGCTGGTTCCACTTTTTTAAATGTTTCCATTTTGCCAACCCTTTCTGTTCTATGTCTGTTTTATTTTTTTTTCTTCTGATATCTTTCTATATTCTTCTGTCTTTCTGCATCTCAGAGCACACACTTACATGAATTTTCAAAGATTGTTCTGAATAACCAAAATAAAGACATTTTGCACATTTAATTAATTCACAGTTTTCCTTATTCAACTCCATCCCTTGCCATTAATTATAGTAACGCCTAGTTTGCCTTGGCTAATTACAGCCTGTTATTATAATATTCAAAGATGTACAATATCATTTCTTTCTGTTCACAACAAATTCTAATTACAGTCATAGTTCCTCATTCTCACTTCAATATAATGTTTCACAGGAGTATTTTAGCCTTCATATTGCAAGAGATGGTTTAATGTCTTTTGTTAGACTCTGTAACAGTGACCAGTCTGGCTGAGGTTATATGCAGCACAGGCTTTTGCCCATGTTTTTCTAGGTTTAATATTTTACAGTATATATTACAACAATTTAAAAGATTTAAGACAAATCTAAAATTAATCTATTCTTCGGTAAGGATCAGTATGAAAATGTACTCTCAGTATGAATGGGTGTGAAAATGTATTTTATGCTAAATCTCAATAACTTTCTTACAACTATTCTGAAACAAGATATCTGCTGGGAAATACTGTTCTCTTCCCAAACAAACTAAATGGGTAATACTGACTCTAGCATTAATTATTGTTGTAGTTGCCTCTACCTTTCATATCACCTCAATGCAAGCAGAGTTCCATTGCATTTTAAGTTCCCCCCTTTTTGAGTTCTTTGATACTATTGCTGAATCACTGACTCATCTATGATTAGTATCTGGCTTTTACCTTCCTCTCACCACCCCAAACCAGAGACCCAAACTCTCCTAGGTTTTTGTTTCCTTCCCACATCTTGAAAAACTTGATCAGGTATCAGGTTCTCAATGAATACCATTAGCATTGTATTTCTGTTGTGTGCACCTTCGGGAACACTTCACATAATCGAATTACTGAAATTTCGAATGTCATATGGTCGAGACCATATGATCGAGATTTCAGTAAATCGAAGATGTGTAGTGTGTAAAAATAAGAGTTTACTTACCTTAGTACATTGCGTGCACACAGAGGCAAGGGTTCTTGTACGCTCTGTGTGTATGTAATGTTTTTTTTTTTTTTTTTTGCGGTGTTGACAGGAAATGAGAAAGCTCCCATTTTGCACTTCCATATACAGCGCAAGACGGGAGATTTCCCATTTCCCTACTGTAGCGCAATCTTGGAGTTGGTATATTTAAGTAGGGGGGAAGTGGGAGGCACAGCCCCCCACATGGGGGGGGTGCAGGGGGGCAAAGCCCCCCTGCAAAAGCAAAGTTTGTCTTTTTTTTTTTTTTTTTTGGTTTCGCTTCAGAAGTTCGAGTTTACGAAACTCGATCTTTTTTGCTTACGGTTATTTGCAGTTCGAGATTTTGTAAATTCGAGCTTCTGAAGTGAACCCGCACCTTCATATACTGTCTCCCTTGAGTCCATTTTATTTTACATTTTATACATTTATTTCAATAACTTACTGTGCTTCATCTGCTTATCTCTTGCAACACACACTGTAGTCATCACTGGCATCATACTCCACTTCATTATTAGAAATGTTTCTTAATGCATCAGTAGAAACATTTCCTTAGAATCTTGGTCAAATTTCTTCTTGTTTAATAAGTAGCATTTTGAGGTCTCCTATAAAAATGGGTCATAACCCTAGTGGGTTTAGACAGTCAACAACCAGTAAATAATTACGTCTTTCTTTTTTTATAATGGCATACCTTACTATCGAACCAGGCTCATTTTCTTTTGTTTTTGCAGCTCTATTTAATCTTTTCCCCACTGCTACTTAGATTTTGTTTTTCATGCTTTCCATATTTCATCCATTCCTTTATTAGTGTTGCTTTCCAAATGATCATTAAGACCCTTTTTATTTTATAGACCACCCTATTTCCTCCTTCATATTGATCTCTGTAAAAATGTCTTGTTCGTGCTTCCTAATTAGAACAAACTTCACTGCTGTGTGATCAGTTAGATTATTACTTGTAAGATTCCGTACTTCATCATCATATTTTTTTCTGCTAATCCAAGCTGAAACTTTTTATTTAAAAACATTCTGTGACAGAAAAATTTAAGTTGGTTTTCTCATCACACTCTGGATGATGAAATACTTCAGTCCATCTCTGTCTATCTTCTTTGGGGAGCAAGTCCGGCTTAGCAGTCAATCTGGCCAAGTAAATGCAATCCACAAAGCCTAACAGATATTATCATTTACTAATTCCCTGGAGAAGTGGTGAGACCTGCAAAATAAATACAGTAACTAGTGATAATGTGCAGTTCTAGGACTGAATAAGTCTTACAAAATTATGGATGCACTTAGGATGGTCAGTCAGGAAGGTAAATGATTGCATATCTTGTAGAGTTAGAGACAGAGATAAATAAACAGCTGGTGGGAATAGTAGCAGCTCTGGAAAAGAGAAGATCTGGCAGTAGGAAAACAATAAAAAATATTTCTTTATTCCATATCTCTTCTACCAAAAGAATGATGTCTGACAAAAAGGATCAAATTAGTCACGGGATATAAACTAGAAATCTTATAGGGTCATAGGTAAGTACTAGGCTAGCTGTCCTTGTGGGCCATTTTAAGCCTAGCCAGTTTCTCTTTTTGTGCTCAAATTAACCTATCCCATTTGGTTAGAGATTAGCCTCAACCATTCCATTGTCAATTTATTATACATTATCCCTAATGAGAATAGTGGTGCAGTGGTTAGTGTTGTCACCTTACAGCAAGAGGTTTTCTGGCTCATTTCTTAGCTGGTGTGCCTTCTGTGTGGAGTCTGCATGTCCTCCCTGTGTTTGTGTGCGTCTCCTGTTTCTTACCACATTCCAAAGACATGCAGTAGGTGGAATGGACACTCTAAATTGGGCCAAGGTGTGAGTGTGTCGTGCACCCTCTGAGGAGGGTTGGGCCTTGGGTTAGCAACCCAATCCTGTAAAACCTGTACCTGCTATCGAAACGAGTGCTGACGGGCATTTGTTGCCTAATGTGCTGAATGCACGAGAGTGGATCCAGGATACCATAGACAATTTAAGGGGACCCATGCATGGGATAAGGCATTTAGCAGCTGCCTCTATCCATTAGTAGTATAGCGGACAGTCCTAGGGTAAATTTTCTTTTTCCCATCCATAGATTCAAGTTGTACTTGAAAATGTCAATGGATGAACTTTGTTTAATGTGGATTGGGAGTCTGTTCCAGAGTTGTGGTATCCTCTGTGAGATATACCTGCCCCTCCAAACAGATCTGTTGATGTTGCAGAAGATGTTTGACTCCCAAGTATCTCTGATGCCATTTGACTTGCTAATGTGCAAAAAGTCCATCAGTATTGGGTCAGTGAATGCCTTCTATGACAGACACAGGCGGGTCTCTTTGTGGAAGTAACTTCCCCTAATTTTATTTCATGCATCCTATCTGTGAGCCAGACTGCAATCCAGAGGATGACATAGGGGTTTATTCACAGTTTATTTATCTTTTCTACTGTGCCTATGTGGGAAAATGTGGCCAAGTTGAGGGTTGCAGTGTGTACCATTTTGCCTTCAGCCATTGCTTTGGTGACTTTTTATAAAAAATCCCCAGGTTGAGTAAGCATAACCTGCCTTTGATGAATCCAAACTGAGATGGGCTCAGTGTTCCCTCTGTTCTGACTGATTAGCTCCATAAGTCTTTCCATGGCTTTACATATGAGGCTGGTCAGAATTATGTCTCTGTAATTGCCTGGGTTTGTGGAAGGTCCTCCCTTATTCAGGGGAATGACTGTAGCTGTTCTCAATTCACTTGGTACAAGACCTGTATGAAGATTGATTTTTAACAGCACTATCACACTTCTTCAGTCTTTCAAGAGTATTGTAAAGAATTCCATAAAAAAGTCTAGTCTACTAGGATATCAAATCCAAGCTGCAAGGCCAGGGAATGATTTCATGGATGACCTATCACTTATTGCTGTATAGTAACCAAGAGTTTGCACTCCTGAAAGAGGAGAAGAAATTTATGATGACGTTTGATGGAAAGCCTAAACAGGAAGTGCATGTCCATCCACTTGACATGAGAGGGGTAGAAGAGAAACTCTCAAGCCACTTCAAAAGATTCCATAAGGGTCACTGCCAAACACAAATGAACAAAATTAAAGGGGATCCCCAACCGGAAGTCTCACATAAGGAGTACTGAGGAAAGACATTATGACTGAGAACATGAGGAACCAGCAAAATCAGAATACTGGGAGACTGGACTGAAGGAGAATGAATCGAGAAATATGGTTCCAAAGAAATGGGTAGACATTGTCAATGCTTGAGAAAATGAAGACATCATTAGCTGAGAGGAAGTGGCCATAACAGCTAGACACATTATGGAATAAATAACACAGTGATAGGAATGTAGAATGGAATAATGGGAAAAATTAACAAGATGAGAAGTAAAGCTCTGATCCAATGGTGGTGCTGGTAATGACAATAAATCAGATCAATAGGCAGTAAACTAAGAGTAGATCCTGCTATGGCCTTGAGATGATAACCCTAAAATACATGCATCAGCCATTAGATAGCTTCTGCTCTAGAGACTGCACACATTTCCATGGAGGCTGAAGATGAAATCCAACACTGCAGATTAGTTGCTATTCCCAGACTGATGGACTTCGGGCAGAGTTACATTTCTTCATTATTCTTTTTGCTACTCCATAATTGACTCTTACCAGACTGGATTTCCCAGAGTGGACTGAAGCATCTCATGGGAGATTGAGGGTCAAAATATCTTAAAAAATCTGCTATGAAGCATAAAGATGGGCATTTTATAAATGTGAAGTAGCAGCATATGGCAGTGCACGTAAAAAGAAACACTCAAGTGTTTGTCATGTGCATGGCAGGACCTCTGAGCGAAATATTTTTATTTGTTGTTGCAATCTTTGGAAAAATTATGACAAGAAGTAAAGCTGGTGAAGGAGATGCCTTAGCAAAGCTTGAGAAATGATATAAAAGACACACCTGCATACAATGGAAGTAATGTAAATGTTTAAAATAAAATTAACTTGGAATCCATCATGGTGAAGAATGAATGGATACTCATGCTTAATGCAGCCAGGACTCACAATAACTGTGTCAAGCTTACAGAGATGGAATATAATAAAACATAAGTCAAATAGAAGAAGATGAAGAGAAATGATTTTAGTGGGTGAAATGGAGCCATTAAACAGCTAAGTCTTTGTCAGGATGCACTGGCTTCTTGCTTTTTTAATTTCTCCAAGTCTTTTGGGTTTCTATTACCATGATGGAAATGGACCCCATTCCTAGGTCAAAGCACGATTAAAGTTCATGAAATTAGTATTGTTTCAATCTTTGATGTCAGCCAGAAGTGCTCTTCTCAGCACCCGTAATGTACCCAGTAATGACTCCTTCTGCAATTTGTATGGCGTTACAAGTACTGGTAAATGCGATTGTAGATAATTTTTTATAAGACCCATTGTTTCTGCTACCATTGGAAGTGTCTGGGTATCTTTCTTCCACATTGCTCTTGTTTCTGTCTGCAAATTCTTATATTTTATGACTTTGTGTCTCTCTGTACACAAGACACTGTAGTCACTGAGTGTAACAATTTCAATGATCAATGTAACTTTTGTCTTCTTTATATGAACCACTATAAATGGTTTTCTCACATCTGTCTTTTGAACTGCTGGCAATGGGTGACCCCATGTGATGTAGACTTCATAATTTTCTGTGATGCTTTGTGTCATGTTTCCACTGTTTTTCATATGCCTTAGTACCATAATGTTCACCCAATCCCCAGTGCAAAGGTTTTGCCACATTATTATGCTTTTCAGTATACAGTCCTTCTGCCATTAGTATGTCACAAAAAGCAAAGAGGTGTGCGACTGTTTCCAGTTCTGTTTTACAAAACATACATTTGTCTGTTTCTCCACATGTTCAATGGACTTTGTAAAACAACGTGTATGAATTCACCTTTCCTTAACCATTCTTGCATTTGATCCTTATCAACATGAGGTTCGTTCAGAGGTTTTCTATACTTGAAACTACATTTATGCATTTTGCACATTTCTTGCCTTCTCGTGTGATCCTTCACCTTATATTTTTTCTTTTATTTTTTTGGTACATTCAGTTGCTGCCTGGTTTGGCTTCTCACTCTTTTTAATTTCTCCAAATCTTTTGGGTTTCTAATACCATGACTGGAATGGACCCCATTCCTAAGTGACAGTATGATTAAAGTTCATGAAATTAGTATTGTTGCAATCACTGATGTCAGCCAAAAGTGCTCTTCGTAGCACCCACAATGTGCCCAGTAATGACTCCTTCTGCAATTTGTATGGGGTTAAATGGATTGGTAACATATCTAAATATGATTGTAGATTCTTTTTTATAAGGCCCGCTACCTTTAAACTTCTTATTCCTTCTTTTACTTCTTCTATCCATTTAACATCTTTGTTATGTTCCACAGGATCTTTATAGATACCTCTCCAAAATGTACCTATTTCTTCTTTTTTTTGGCAGTCTTTCAATTCCTTTTGCCTTGTTTCCCAATTCTCTATAAAAACTTTTTGGGTAATCAATAAATTGCTTATTTTATACTTTTCATTTAAATTTATGTGTATCTTCTAAGTTTCTCCACCTGTGCTGAAATTTTTAGTTTGTTATTTGCGATAGTGCATGATATATCCTGGTCTGTCCTAATACTATGCATTGCTTTAACCACATCTATCTTTCTTAGTATTTTTGTTGATCTATTCCCTCTTCTATAATCTTCTAACAGTGACACTTCTTGTCTTAATTGCTTTACAGTTTTCTCTATTCGATATTTCCATGATGGTATTCAATTTCTCCCCTTCCTTTCCCTCACTACTCTGTGTTCTTGTGGAAGAACATTATCAGTTATTAATTTTGCTGCACAGTAATATATCCTGTTTACTTCTATTATATCACATGAATCTCTATGAACAGTCCTAATCGCTGGATCCTTTTGTTTTATCAGACTTCTGACTTTTTGGGTTTTATTAACCTTCTGCAGTCTATTTCTTTCACTGATCTTAATATATCTATCTACATCTATTAAATCATGCAACTCTTCTCTTAGCTCATTTTCTTCCAAACTGAGGACACATCCCTTGTTTTCCATTGCCTGTGGGAATTCTATAGCAAGTTCTATAGCAATTTCCTGTGGCACATTCTCTTCAATTTCATACTGTGCCCTCCATTGCTTTGTCATATGGGAACTCACTGGCCTATCACTCCTCAACATTGACTGCATCAGAGTTTCCACAGTTTCCTGTTCCTTCCTTTGCTGTCTAGCTTCAAGTGAACATTTACCTTGGTTTCCCATGGAAGGCTCCAAAATATCTTCATATGGCACCTGACCAATTGCTTCTTGTTCTACTGGCTTCCCCTTAATCTGGATATCCATTGCTCAATCCTGTTGTGGTGCCTTCTGAATTATATTTTCTACACTGAATCTTTCACTTCACAGGTACTCCATAACCTCAGTTTCTATTTCTTTAACTTCTCCATTACTAATCTCCTTTTCTACTTTTCCTCTTTGTCTTCTTATTTTTGTATTGTAAAGTTTTCCATGTCCATATTCCTTTGCCTGTATTTGTCCCGGTCCCCTTCAATAAAAACATCAAACTGAATGACATTTGATGACCTTTATTGAACTTCTATAAACATGATTGTTAACCAATATTCATAAATTTCAACCAATATTCATAAATTTCAATAGGTGAAAAGAGCATCCATGTAACATTAACATAGGACAGCATCCCCGCTCATCCTAATCAGTAAGCAGCCTCCATACCTCCACTCGCTTACTTATGAAGCAGCATACCACTCACTTCAGTTACCATTTATTGAATTACCTTCAAGCAAATAAGCAGCTTACCTCCACTTGCTTATTGACTTATCAATCAGCGCAACCGCTCACTTGCCTTTCCTTATCAAGCAGCGCAATCACTCACTTGCCTTTCCCAACTTATTGAATTGAACAACCACCACCAGAGGGGGAAACAGAAGAGGGCAAGCCTGCCCCTCTTCTCCACCCTACCCAAACTGAAAAATAACTGCAACCCCTATTAAAAAAGGGTGGGAGGACAGGTAGCAAGTTCACACCAAAAATGTGACTAATAGTCCAGTTACACTTGCCTGAATCCCTCTAAGCCCCTCCCTACCGTTACCTCATGTCCTCCCACTCATCCCTCATTCCTTTTTAACCCTATCCTCCCCTTATACTCTTAATTCCTACTACTCTATTTATCTAGCCACAACTGAAGATGTCCCTGGACAAATTGGTCTGTTCCAAACCTCATTTGTCCCAGTCCCCTTCAATAAAAACATCACACTGAATGACATTTGATGACCTTTACTGAACTTCTATAAACATGATTGTTAACCAATATTCATACATTTCAACCAATATTCATAAATTTCAATAGGTGAAAATAACATCCATGTAGCATTAACATAGGACAGCATCCCCACTCATCCTAATCAGTAAGCAGCGCCCATAGCTCCACTCGCTTACTTATGAAGCAGCATACCACTCACGTCAGATACCATTTATTGAATTACCTCCAAGCAAGTAAGCAGCTTACCTCTTCTTGCTTATTTACTTATCAAGCAGCACAACCGCTCACTTGCCTTTTCTTATCAAGCAGCACAATCGCTCACTTGCCTTTCCCAACTTATTGAATTGAACAACCATCACCAGAGGGAGAACAGAAGAGGGCAACCCTGCCCCTCTTCTCCACCCACCAGCCTGACCAGGCTGTTCCCCCTCTTTCCAACAAATTTCCAGCAATGTAACCACAATTAAGACATTAGGCCAAACATCATTCGGAGTTCCCCATCCTGTCTAACCAAGCTGGATCTGAGTCATCCCCTCCTAAAAGCCTATCACATAACTAATGAAATACCCAATTACCTCACCAGCTGAAAACAAACCTCTAATACCTCTCCTATGCTAAGGTAACAACCATAGCCACATAACCGTGCATTACCAATGCAGATGAACTAAATAAGCCATACCTCACAACCAATGACAGCCTCACCAATACTCCAAGGGCATTACCAACCAACTGGACAACCAAACACTAAGCCCACTGCCCTTAAAAACCATGCAGAGGCAATTGCATACCATCAAGTCACATTGAACCCCATTTACCACCCAATGAACATAATAACTAAATGAGATCCAAATAAGATCTCTAAGGTCAGCACAACAACAGTCCTGACATCACACCAACTATGCATTATAAACATAAATGTTTCAAATGGCCATCATGGCATTTAGCAACCCAAACACCAAAAACCTTACAAATGTTCCATATTGACAGCTGAAAATGAACCGTAATTCCCAACAACCCAAATGAACCTCCTTCCCAGCTTACCACAACCAAATATTCACTATTCCATGCATCATCCTTCCTTCCCTCACACAAGCCACTGACCAAATTCCCCAACTTTATGTAACTATGTTACATTTTAAGCTTCACTGCTATGCTACTAATCAATGCTGAGTTTGATACTATCTATCTAAGTTTGAATTAAGCTTGAATGCTATGCTACTATTAATGTTAAGTTAGGTGTTATGTACATTTGAATGGTATTTGCATACACATCCTAACAGCAGCCCTATATAATGTCCTAAAGAAATCCTGCCATCCTACCTACTAAACCCTTATAAATGCAGAACATAATGACCATCTTAGCCTTTGATGAACAATCAAACAGTATCAGCATGACTAAATACAGTCATCTCCTCCCTACCCCCAATCTGACAATGCCCTACTGTCAGCCTCCCATGTAAAAAGTGCCACAAACTCCTCAAAACAAACCTTTAATCCTAACGCAACCTGACAACTCGTCTAACATGCACAACAAAACTCACACCCCTGCCATGTCACTTGGCTAAAATGAATCGTAATCCCCAACCACATTCACTAAACCACCTACGCCATATTAACTTGGAACTCCAAATATTCATCATCCCCGACAGTCGTCCTTCCTTCCATCCAACAAACTGCAAACCAACCCCCCAATTATGCCCTCAACCCAATACCTCCTGCCACATTTGTAAAGAATTGCAAATCTCCATGAACCAACCTATCTGTAGGGAACCCTCACCCCCCGCACACACACACCACCCTTAACCCTCTATTTGTCCTTGGCTTTCCCCTCAAAGCTTTTTTTCCATTTGTTATGTGTGCATCTGGTAAATAATTAAAGCATGACCTACCTCAGCAAAGAATCCTGAAAGAATGCCCTACTTAAGCCTTCCACATTCTCTGTAGCCATCGAAGCACCCATTTCCTCACATATCCCCAAAACACCTGCATATCTACAGTGCTCCATCAAACCCTATGTACCCTTAAGTTGTACATATACCGAACCACTATCTGTCAGCTCAGAGCGCAAGTCAACTGATACATCTGTTACCCTCTGTAAAGACCTTAACCTGTTATGTGACCCTCGTAAAAACAGTTTGAGAAACAGGTTTGTCTCCTAAACGATACTATACCTTTGATACCACTTCCCACTTCATGTTAACGAGAAAGCCTCATTAAACCCAATTTGAACCACTTGATGGGTAATCGTAAACTTGTCCCAGAGGGTCAACCCATATCCCTGTTGGAGTAGTAGATGCTAACCTTGTAACTTAGTATGATCTTATGACTGTTGTGACAATACCACACCTGCAGAAATCCCAGACTCCCCACAAATGATCTCCAACCCTGCTTCACCCTGCCACCAATATACCTCCCCACACCAACTGTGATGTGCCTTAGAGAGTACCAACATAAGTAAGATTACCTGGAACCTCCACGTGCACCACTCCAGCTACCAAAACATCACCCACAGTAGCACCCATTACCTCCCAGATCCACTTCTTTCAGTCCCAACTGATGCTCATTCTGTGCTCTTCCATCTGTGACCTCATAACACAGTGCTGAAATGACCGGGACATCGTAGAACTTCAGCGGCTGCAAAAACCCATGACAGCAGCAGCCAGCACCATCTGCAACCACAGCATGCACCACTTCCTTGGTGGGTGGATCCTCTGCAACCAAGTAAATCAACTGCCGCCCTGCTTCCGGGTGACATCTGTAAACAAACACACATAAGTAATTTATCAAAAAAAAATGTTGTTGGCAAACTCCTGTCTATCCTTTCCATTAATATGCATTAATCACCTACACATCCTCCTAAGCTATACTGCCTTCCACTTGACCCTTCCTTTAGTATTTATTTATTTATTTTTAACCAATATATATTTTTTAACTAATATATGTTACCCCACCCCATGCACTGGTGCACCTCCTTAGGGGTTACAGCAGCCCACAGTCCAAATTCCACACCAAGGGTCTACTCATCTGTATCAAAAATCCCCTGGTGATATTCATTAGTTCATAGAACCTCTTAGGGCCAAACTTCTGAATAAGCCCAGTAAAAGCTCAAAAGGGACAATTTGTAAATATGTCTCTACAATTTAGCCAGTTGCTAAAATAACCAGTTTTGCACTAATATGAATTTCCAAATGATATGAAGTCTGAAACTCAAAGGACTGGCATTATCTCCAAACCTGACTCTCTAATGATTTGGCAGTAATTAGACAGCAAAGCTTTCATCTTTAATAAATGGGCCAAATATGGATCAACATTTGGACGTTCTGCAGCCTGAATAGTTGAGTAGTATGATTACTGAAGAAGTCCAACTGGGTACTGTAAAGCCGACAATCAGTGTTCCTTCTACAGATAGTGAGTGATGACACATTTTCCTTTGTATAAGAAAACCAGTCCATTGCCACATTTACTAGTATGTTAAGCCTGGCATGAACTGCTCACCCATGCTTACAATCGGTCCATGCTATCTTACCTAACAACCACTTAAAAAGGTGAACAAAGCCACAACTGAAAGGGGAACAAATGCTCTCACTAGTGGACAACTCTAAATCAGTCTGAAGAACCTAAAATGGTGTCCAAAAGCAGATGTCTGACATCAATTTTCTGTCTCAGTCCTCACTGAAATTATTTGCCAGAAAACTACAGTTTATGAGAATGGACTGAAAACCTGTACCAACACTTTCGACAGTCTGTGCCACAATTGCTGTTCCACAATCAATATTAAGTTTTTATTGCAATGGCATTAAAGCCTGTGTAAATATTACAAAGTTTATGTAGCCTTGGGACCTAAAAGCAGACATGAAAGTATCTAAGTTAAAAGAGGAAAACTAACGAAGACAGCCCAGAGGTAATGAACCTTTGTTCACCATGACTCAAGGCCTTATTTTTATTCTAGCCCACATTTCTGCATGTTAACATGGAGTTATATAGGCACCGAGCATGAACAAACTCATTCCATAATGCAAAAGTAATTAAACTGCACACAAGCAATTTTAATGCTTAAAACTGTGTCACAAGGCTCCAACCACCATCTTGTGAAACAGTCACAACCAAGGACAATAGCCAAAAGACTAAGTAGCTACAACTAACCCTTGGGATCCAGTGTCTTCACACACCTCAACACAAACAAAGTCAATGCCACAGCCTTTGTACTACTCACTGCGAGGAACAACTGCACCATGAACTCCGGTACATCTGCCCTCATCTTTTACAAACTGCACTCATCAGTTCCCACTCCAGGCACTACACCACAATGATCTGCAATGAAAGAAGCCCCTGAAGAAAACAAATGATGCCACACTCCAATGGAAATTTCACCTTCCATCCAACACTCTGCAGTTCAAACACTAAACCTGAAAAACTCTTGGACAAAGCCAATCACTCTGCAGAAATCAGTTGCCGTGACCAACATCGCAGCACTGTGTCCACCAAGCAGCTGCACAACCCCACACCCAGCAATCCCCTCACAACGTACTTGTCTTCAATTCCCCAACCAACCATGGTGTGAATGCAAGTACATTCAAGCAATAGCCACAGAAGTCGTTCATCACTTAAAACCTCAAGCAGCAGCAGTTATCGTACATTTTGTTTAATAACAGGGCACCTGAAATTATCTCCATTTAATGTCGCCAACGATTTATTTCCACAGAGCCTACCTTGCTCATGCTACTCTGGACCACAAGAGGCATGCTCCGATGGCAGCCACCCTTCCTAACCACCATTTGCACTGCAAAGATGCATGACTGAAGGCCATACCTAAAGCCCTGCAAAATAAGCTCCTGTGAAGAGTGAGGTACAACAACCAGAGTGCGCCCTTCGCAGAATGTTGCAGGTCGGAACGCTACCTCTATTAACCAATTTGGTAACTTAAGACATGAGTAACCATCAATTCTTCCAATACCAGCAAGTGTGCATTTGCAGCAATGAATGCCTATACCCAAGCCCGTGAACGAAACCCATACTACTGTACCATGAAATTTGCTCATTTCTTCAAGGTCCTCTGGCACGGAACTACTAACCAGCGACCCCAAGAATCAGACCATGACCAACATTGCCCAACTGCACCAAGTTTTCTGCGTTTTTTTTTTTTTTAATATATATTATCAGCTGATCCAAAGACAGATTCCTATGTTCTTGATATCACAATACTAAATGAAACTGCCTAAACAACCAGGAAGGGAAATGGCACCATTATAAATTAATTAATGATGACAACCTTACACAATAACTGGGTGAGCTGTAACTACGAATCCCTACCACCAATGGTCAAACTGCCAGGGGAGTTAGTTCCAGCCCAATGCTAATTTATTACTAAATAAACTTAACCAACAATCAGTCGACCAACAGCAATCATCACCTCCCCATCTATGCAGCAAGCCAGAGCCTACACCTCCTAACTTAACCAACGTCCAATCTAACCTGCACAAAGCCTGAAACACCCTAACACCATTTGCAAGGGAGAAAAAAGAAATTATATATAATATGTATTATACAACCATTACCCACTTCCTCTATATGTATTACATTAACCAAAGGCCTACCTGTCCACCAAAGTACTTAATGGTCATCAGGGACGTAAACCTGCCATATAGCAAGTTCACACCAAAAATGTGACTCCTACTCCGGTTATACTTGCCTGAAACCCTCTAAGCTCCTCCCTACCCTTACTTCATTTCCTCCCACTCATCCTTCATTCCTTTTTAACCCTATCTTCCCCTTATCCTCCTAATTCCTACTACTCTATTTATCTAGCCCCAGTTGAAGATGTCCCTAGACAAATTGGTCTGTTCCAAACCTCATTTCTCTTCAAGTGTCTTTGGTGCGGCTCTTTTTCTATTGGTTAGTTTTGATGTCTCCTTTGCATTAATATTACACCGTATTAAATCTGTTTTTCTTTTCCATGTCCATATTTCTTCTTCAGATGTCTCCTGATCTTCCTGCTTACTTTGGGGAGTCACTCCATCATGCTGTGATGTAACATGTGTTGGACTTCTACACCAAATCCTTCACTTCACAGGCACTCTATAACTTCAACTTCTGTTTTTTTAACTTCTACTTTACTAATCTTCTTTTCTACATTCCATCTTTGTGATATTATTTTTTTATTGTGAAATTTTCCATATCTGGATGCCTTTGCCTGTATTTCTCTTTGAATATATTTGAGGCTGCCTTCTTTATAGGTCCATAGGTTCATAGGTAGCTACTAGGCTATCGGCCCAAGGGCCTAAGTAAGCCTAGCCAACAAGGTTCCCTGGCTTATGCCAACCAAGAAAGTTAATTTCCTTTATCCCTGTCGAGCAGAGCCACAGAAGTGATCCGGGATGTATTTCCTATTTCCCATCCACTCATCAAGATTTTACTTGAAGAGTGCTAATGAGGAACTTTGCTTGACATACATGGGTAGCTTGTTCCAGAGTATAGGAAGTCTCTGGGACAGGAATCTATCCCTTCAGCATGTCCTGTTTATTGTGGTGACAAGATTTAGGTCCCTAGAGCATGTAGCTCGGAGGGATTGGGATGGGATTTCTTTAGGTGTACCTTGGCCAACAGCTCTGGGTTTAGCATAGCTTTATATTTTAGGCAGAGATCTCCTCGGAGTAGGCAATATGCTACAGATTAAAGCTGGAGTTTTTTGAGATGGTCAGTGTAGGGCTGTTTGAGGCCAGTAATCCTCTTTGTGAGGTACTTCTGTGGCCTTTCCAGCTGCTGCAGATGTCTTGTGAGGTACAGTCCAAAAGTGGCATTGTATTCTATAATGGGTCTAATGAGTGCTGAGTAGAGGGGAACAATGACCTCTTTTTTCCTGGATGAGAACATTTTTGTGATGAGGTGTGCCACATAGAAGGATTTCCTGACTACTGTTCATAGGTTCATAGGTTGGTACTAGGCTATCAGCCCTAGGGCCTATACAAGCCTAGCCATAACAATTCCCTGGCTATTTCTTCCCACATTATTTACTTTCCTGGACCCCTGTCTAGCAGGGCGACTGACGTGATCCCTGGGGTGAATTTCCTTTCTCCCATCCAATCGTCAAGGTTCCTCTTGAAGAGGTCCAAAGAGGCACTCTGCTTGACATGTATGGGCAATCTATTCCAGAGTCTGGGGAGTCTCTGTGTCAGGAACCTATCCCTCCAGCATGTTTTGTTTATTGTGATGACAAGGTTTAGATCCCTGGAGCGTGTAGCTCTGAGGGATTGGGATTTCTTTAAGTTTAGCATGTCCAACAGCTCTGGGTTTGACATGGCCTTGTATATTAAGCAGAGATCGCCTCTGAGTAGACGATATGCGACAGAGTATTGCTGGAGTTTTTTAAGCCGGTCAGCATAGGGCATCTGCTTTAGGCCTGTGATTCTTTTAGTGAAGTATTTCTGAGGCCTTTCCAGTTATTGCAGATGTCTTGAGAGGTACATACCAAATGGGTCGTTGTATTCTATAATGGGTCTAATGAGGGATGAGTACAGTGGGACAATGACCTCATTTTTTCTGGATGAAAAGCCCTTCGTGATGAGGTGTGCCACATAGAAGGATTTCCTGACTGTTGTGGTGATGTGGTTATCGAAGGTGAGACCACTGTCCACCTGTGTCCCTAAGTCTCTTATCACACTTTCTGTGTTTAGTGTACTGCCACCTATATGGTAATTCATGGATACATGTTTTTCCCAAAGGGGATAACAATACATTTCTTGGCATTGAGCTTGAGCCCATGGCTCTGGCACCAAGCATCTGTTTCTGTAAGGCCCTTTTGTAGAGTATCCACATCATTTGGGGATTCAATAATGGCTCCCAGTTTGCAGTCATCTGCAAACTTTGTTAGCCAGAGTCCCTTAGTGTTGACCTGTACTTCAGAGAAGTAGATGTCAAACAAGAGTGGCCCCAGGACTGAACCCTGAGGTACTCCACCTGTCACTTGTCTGGAGCTGGATTTGGAGTCGGCTACTTTTACAGTGTGGGTTCTATCAGTAAGCCATTTAGCAACCCATTGGGTGACATAGGGATTAATGCCCAACTTAGTAAGTTTATCTATGATTCCAGAGTGGGGGATGGTGTCAAAGGCCTTGGCAAGGCCTAGATAGGCTGTGTGGACCACCTTACTCTTATCCATGGCTCTGGAGACTGATTCAAAGAAGTCAATCAGGTTCAGGAGACAAGATCGGCCCTTCACAAACACAAACTGGGTGGGGTCCAGTGTTTGAAGGTTGCCAATGTCTTTGTTTATAAGTTCCATGATAATACACTCCATGGCCTTGCAGATAAGGCTTGTCAGACTGATGGGACGGTAGTTTCCGGGATCCAAGGTGGATCCCCCCTTGTGGATTGGGGTAACTGTAGCTCTGCGCCACTCAGTGGGCACAAAACCTGAGGTGAGGCTATGATTAAACATGACACTTAGGTGAGGTGCCAGTTCATATTGTAGTTCATGTAGTACACAGCCCAGGATGTCATCTGGTCCCATGGATGCTGTATTCTTGGCTTTAGAGAGTGTGTTTTGTACCTGTGTGGCCATTATTACTGGAATTTGGCAATCTTCCGGTATTGAGATGGGCCATTTAGGGGTGAGAGGGGGGTGAAGTTGGCACTGAATTGATCTGCCAGGATATTGGCAATATCCTTCAGATCAGTATATTTAATGCCATTCTGTTTTAGCTCAGAGCAGATCTGAGCATTGCCATTTAGATTCTTGACATAGTTATAGAATGCTTTGTGGTTGTCTTTGGAATCTTTGGCAATTTTATTTTCATAACTAGCTTTGGAGGATTTTATGAGGCATCTCAGTTTCTTACTGAGGCTAGTAAGGAGTTTTTGCATCCTGGGATTTTCCTCTTTTCTGCAAAAGTTTCTTCCTTTTGTTGTAAAGTTTGTTTATGGCAGGGGACCACCAGATTGGCTTCCTTTTTTTGGATGAGAGCATTTTGGTTCTATATGGGATGGCACGATTCATGCATGAGTGGATGTGCTCGTACAGTGCCTTAGTGTAGGATTCAGCAGTTGAACTTTCAGTTCCGTCTGCATGGGTGTCATGAAGTTTGTCACTTCTGACTTGAGTAGCATGAAGTTGGCTTTGGAGAAGTTTTTATGGTGGTTTCTTTACTGGGGGTGGGGGTGGGATGTGGATGCTAAGGGTGATTAGCTTATGGTTAGACCTGACTAACGAGGGGGTGACCATAGGTATGGAGCATTGATTTCCCATGTTGGTAATGACCAGGTCTAGGATATTGGAGCCCCTGGTGGGACTATGGATGAGTTGATCCAGGGCGTTGGAATTTATGAATTCCAAGAACCGTTGCGCAAAGGTGTTGGAACATGAGTAGTTTTCTCAGTTAATGGCAGGGTAGTTAAAATCACCCAATATTAGGGTGTTTGGTTCTATCTTAATATTTTCCAGTATGTTTAGAAAGGTGTAGTGAGAATCTTGGGGTATGGTGGGGGATCTGTAGCAAGCTAAAATTTGGATTGCAGTCTTACCTAGTGTTAGTTGCACTTGGAGAATTTCAGACACATTGTGTTGGCCAACTAGCCTGGTGGTGTGAATATTCTTGGTGAATATTGACACTCCTCCACCTTTAGTGTTTCGGTCCTGGTTTGGTGGCCGAAAAGTGTGGTAAGAGTTGTAGCCTGGTATTGCAGGGATGCTCTCTGGAGCCTTCAACCAGGTCTCAGTTACTGCACAGATATCGATGTTCTCCATTTTTAGGAGTGCCTCGAGAGAGTGCATTTTGAGGTTTAGACTTCTAGCATTGAGTAGCATTACCTTCAGATTTTGTATGCTTGTACCTGTTACAGTGGTGGTTTTGTCCTTTGAAGTTTGCCTAAAAAGGCACTATAGTGGTGGCAAGAGCCTTAGCCAGTAACCTGAAACCCAGGGGCGACAGGTGCAGACCATCTCTGGCAAAGCATCGTGGTCTGTCAATCATGTCATCCCAGGCAGACAGATACTGGATCCCCTTTGAATGACACCATAAGCTTAGCCAATTGTTAAAGTCAATCATTTTATCCTTATATTGTGGTGTCATTCTGGGTGAAGGCAGGATGCTACTCAGGGCTAGGGTCATACTTGCCTGGGCCACATGATCCGAGAGCTCTTCCATGTCTCTTTTCATGTAGTCCAGGGAGGTACGTCTCAAGTCATTCACTCCAACATGGACAATGACAGAGTCATATTTGTACTTGTTGTGGAGTGACTTGAGTGCATGCATTATGTGGTGGATCCTGGCACCCGACAGGCAGCTGACTGTAACTTTCTCCTTATTCAACCTGGTGAGAATGACATCAGTGTGCCGGACTATAGAGTCACCTATGACTAAAGTGTTAGGTACATTGTCTTGCCTTAGGGGATGTAGCTGGGTGGCACACTGGTGTTGCGAACTATGTGACACATTGGTTGTGGTTGGTGTCTGTTTGTAATTCAGCTTCAGAGGTCTTTGTTGCTTGGGCAGGTTACAGTTAAGGGCCTCTGCATATGTGGATTTAGTGTTGCTATATGTGGGTGTTGGTGGTGCGGGTTTAGAAGGGCTATGTGTTGCTTGAGGTGTAGTGTGGGTGTTAACCTTCTCCTCTTGACTGTTTAGCACAATCTTGGGTGGAGAGAGCTTTGCTTCCATTTTGGCTATGTAAGTGCATCTCTCACAGGTTGTAGTGTTGGGTGGTAGGAGGAGAGGGTTGTCTGTGTATATGAGGCAATTGCTGCATTGGCCCAGTATGACCAGATTCACCAGGTGGACAGGAGAAATCACCGGAAGCTGACCCTTGGACATGCCTGGTTTGGGGCTTTTTTTTCTTTGTAAAGTATAGGAGCTGTTTCCTTAGCAAGGTACTTTGCAATTATAGGCTGTTTAGTGCCTACTATTAATTTCTCCTTGTTAACAAGGAGAGTTCAGTGTTTGTATGAGTTTAAGGCTTCCTAGTGCTTTCCAGCAGGTATTAGAGAAAGTGCTAGTCACAGGGATGCTTAAAGGTAAGATTGAAAAGAATGCACTCTGCAGTGTGCACTAGAGAAGTTAGATGTGAAAGTAGGTAACTTGAGTTTTACCTGTTTAAAAAGTTAAGGTTTAGTGGAGAGTTACTATTTTTAAAACAGCAAGATGGATTGAAAGGGGTGGTCACTTTTGTATTTTGGTACTATGAAATACTGTAGGATGGCCAATAAATTTAAATAATTGAAGGGTGGGATTTCAAAATGATGATTTTGTGATTACTCACATAAGCCAGTGAAAGTAGAGAGAAATTAGATATATGGTCAGATTAACATAAGAGGCGGGCAACTAGAAAGACAGTGGTATTTAACAAGACAACTTAAATGGGTGGGAGGGCAGGAAAAAATTCTGCCTGACACAGAACAGAGAGAGCTGTGGTCTCTTTTGAAGTTTTAATATGCTGTTAAAACAGAATGCAAGCAAAACACAAGGTAAAGAAAACAAACTACAGTATTCAAAATATAGAAAGGCAATACAGTAATACAAAAAATAAAAGCAAACTAACCTTTCCTTCACAGCAAAGTGTAGCAGAGTCTGGATGAGCCTTTCTGTGGCAATGTGATTATCAAAGGAGAGACTACTGTCCACCTGGGTCCCAAGGTCTCTTATCACGCATTCAGTTTTAAGTAGACTGCTGTTTATGTGATAGTTCATGGGTACAGAGTTTTTACCAAAGGGGATGAAAATGCACTTTTTGGCACTGAGCTTGAGGCCATGTCTCTGACACCAGGCATCTGTCTCAGTGAGGCCCTTCTGTAGGATGTTCACATCATTTGGGGACACGACTATGGCTCCTAGTTTGCAGTCATCTGTGAACTTCATTAACCAGAGGCCTTTTGTGTTAGTCTGTACTTCAGAGAAGTAGATACCAAACAGGAGTGGTCCCAGGACTGAGCCCTCTGGTACTCCACTTGTCACTGGTTTGAAGTCAGATTTGGAGTCTGCAACTTTTACAGTGTGGGTTCTGTCAGTGAGCCAGTTGGCAACCCAACTTGTGAAGCAGGAATTTATACCTAGCTTAGTGCGTTAAGCTATAATTCCAGAATGAAAAATGGTGTCAAAAAGTCTTGGCGAGGTCAAGATAGGCTGTGTGAACCACTTTACCCTCATCTACGGCTTTGGTGACTCCCTCAAAGAAGGCGATCAGGTTCAGAAGGCATGATCTGCCTTTCACAAACCTGAACTGGGTGGGGTCCAGAGTTTGGAGGTTACCAATGTCTTTGTTTATGAGTTCCATGATGATACATACCATGGCCTTGCAGACCAGGCTCGTCAGGCTAATAGGGCGATACTTCCCAGGATCAGTGGTGACTCCCCCTTTGTAGAGAGAGATAACTGTTGCTGTGTGCCATTCAGTGAGCATAAAGCCTGATGTGAGACTATGATTAAACATGGTGTTTAGGTGGAGAGCCAATTCGGTCTGATGTTTGTGTAAAACACAGCCTGGGATGTTGTCCAGTCACATGGATGCTGTATTTTTGGTTTTAGAAAGTGCAGCTTTTACCTGCATAGATGTGATTACAGGCACTCTGCGTTCATCCTGTATAGATATGGGCCCTTTGGGGGGGGGTAAAGTTAGCACTGAACCTATCTGCCAGGATGTTGGCAATATCATTTGGTTTTGTAATTTTCGTGCTGTTGTGCTGTAAATCAGACCAGATCTGGGTGTTGCCATTGAGATTCCTGACATAGCTATAGAAAGCTTTGTGGTTGCCCTTAGAATCAGTTGCGGTTTTGTTTTCATAGCTAGCTTTGGAGGATCTTATAAGGGATCTCAGCTTCTTACTGAGGCTGACCAGGGAACTCCTCCACTCATGGGATTTTACTCTCTTTTGCAACAGTTTCTTACTTCTGTTGTAGAGTTTGTTTATGGCAGGGGACCACCAGATTGACTTCCTTTTTATGGAGGATAGCATCTTGGTTCTGTTTGGATAGCACGATCCATGCACTTGTGTAAGTGCTTATAGAGTGCATTTGTGTAGAATTCAGCAGTTGTAACTGTATTGTCCATCTGCATGGGTGTCATGAAATTCAACACTTCTGTCTTAAAAAGCATGAAGTTGGCTTTGGAGAATTTTTTTACTGTGGTTTCCTTAATGGTGGGTGGAGGCGGAATGCGGATATCTAGGGTGATTAGCTTATGGATGGATCTGACCAACGAAGAGTTGACTTCAGGTGTGGAACACCGGTTACTCATGTTGGTAATGACTAGGTCTAGGATATTGCTGCCCCTGGTTGGGGTGTGGATAAGTTGATCCAGGGCACTGGAATTTATGAATTCTAGAAAACATTGAGCGAAGGAGTTGGTACATGAGTAGTTTTCCCAATTAATGGTGGGTAGTTGAAATAGCCCATTATTAGGGTGTTTGGCTTTCTTCTTTGCATAAATATTGCACCATACAAATCTATTTCTTTCCCATGTCCATATTTCTTTTTTATACTTTTCAAATATCTCTTTGCTTTGTTGTTTACATTTTTACACTTCCGCAGAGGCTTCTTTTTCCAAACAGATCAAAGTTTATTGATCTATATACTGTTTTTTTCCAAGTCTGTTGTATTAATGAACACACATTTTCATTTGAAGCTTCTGACAGTTTTTTCCTGTGGAAGTATTTCTCTTTCCTCTAATTTCTGGCTTAATCATTTTATATATCTTGTGTCTGGAAATTCTGGGCTTTTTGCATGTTAATAACAATACATCATTTCTTTCTTATCCTAAATAGTCCACTTTATCATCATTATGGCTCTTCTTTGGCCTATCAGTTTTTGTGATTTTTGTGGACTACTACTTTCTTCTACAACATGGGGCCATCTTCCCTCTGGGGGTTACCTGGCCCCATAGTAGCAATGTTTCTATATTTTGAGGATTCTACACTGTCATCTTTTCCAGTCTTCCAATGAGGTTGCAGTGCTGTAATAGGAGCAACAGAGTGATGGGGTGATATTGGTAAAAGTTGGAGATGGCCTTTTAAAAAACATGGACTTTATCATTTATTCACTCACCCTTTTCATATGCAGATATTTGATACATAAAAGTAGCACATGTGCAAAAATATTATACATATGCACATGAGGGTCTATGGACTATAGCATTCAGTCATTCTTGGATACCCGAACATAGGTAAAATCATATTCAAGAGTTTAGTATTACTTTTATGTCTTTTATGTCTTGGTTGGGAAACTGGTGTATTTTTATCAGCTTTGTACTGTACTGCCTTTCAATATTAGCAATTTGTTTGTCATGGCCATGGCCAGATTAACAAGGAGGATGACAGAACTGCAACTCCAGGCCAGTGTGAATGAACAGGCACTTTGCTTTTACTCCCAGTTCAGTTTGAAACCCTGAGCTACTGCCTAACCAGATAATGGAAACCCTTATTCTTTTCAGCTCCAGGCCTATGAGGCCCACAATCCAGCACTGGACATGACATTATTTAGTGCTGGCTTCTTTAATTACATGACATAGCATTTATTGATAGGCAGCATACAAAAGAGTAGGGTGTGAAAGGAAGTATGTTATTCACATTGTTTCAAATGTTCTGAAGAAGTGACAGTACATTGCAAAAGTGCTTATCATTTTAAACTGTTGTTTTTTAATAAAAGTTGTCTGTTTCCTTGAAACAGTGGTGGTGGATGTTATTTGAGTTTATATTTGGATATTACTGCACAGGCTTTCCCCATGGTCATCTTTTTCAGCAATGAAACCTAGTATATTCTGAAAAACATGAACTGCAGATCAAGAGTATGTGACCTACTGCATCCATGTGCAAACATATAATCAAAAGATATCTGCATTCATTTAATATAAAGCAAACCATTCCTCTTGGTTTTGCTTCTCACTGACAGGTATCAGAGAAAATCACTTGTTAAAGGGTAAGGACAGTAATAGTGTGTGTGTGTGTGTGTGTGTGTGTGTGTGTGTGTGTGTGTGTGTGTGTGTGTGTGTGTGTGTGCGTGCGTGTGTGCATGTGCGTGTGCGTGTGCGTGTGTGTGTGTGTGTGTTTTGCTTTCCCATGCATGGTCGCATTTTTTATGAGTGCATCTGCAGAAAGAAATTAAAGCATACTCTAGATGTTGTATCCTACTAGTCCCTAATGATATACTGTTATGTTTGAATGAATAGAGCATTCAACAGCATGATTATCAGCATCATGAGAAAATCAATGTATTCCACAACACACTAACATTCATATGCAAACATTGCAAGAAAAGATATTTATGGTTAAATAAAATAAATTGAAGCATTCTTTTTGGCTATATTTGACTATTGCTTCTCATGACCTGAAATCATCAAAAAACAGTTGTGAACGCATCATGGCCTTAATGCTGTGTGTTTCTTCCCTGGGATCATCTTTTTTCTTTACTAAATTATTTCTTATTATAGAAAAAAACACAAACTGCAAAGGAATATTATGTAAGCTCCTGTGTCTACAAGCAAACATGATGATAACAGTACAAATCACAAACTGGCACCAGGCATAGGCACAAACTTAGAAAAAAGCATAGTCCTGTGTGAAACTACAGTATTCAATATTTCACTTTCCAAAAACAATGCAAGAAAATTACCAATATCTTAACTTTTATTTAACAATAAATACAATGAGATTAGTGCTTTCATGTTTGTTAATATTAAGACTTCGTAAATGATAAAAGTCCAAGGGAAACACAATCCCAGGACAAACCACGATCCACCAAATTTTCTTCTATATCACAGCTTGTGTTTCTAATATTAAGACTTCATCAGAACTAAACTATTGAAAACACTTTAAATACACCTATACAATCAATTCCTACCAATAGGTGAATTGATACAATAATCACCTAATTACATCCCATTAGTTAACCAAACACACTTTTACTGTGTTGTAAATTTTGAAACTATATACATAAAAATATACATAGAGATCTAGAAAAAGTAAAAAGTTATAATCATATTATAAACATGTCTCTGATCACAAAATGCAATTAAAATATTTTAATAAAAAACATCTGTACAAAACTTGTTATTAAAGCTACACTTCTAAATATTTCTACTTCAGCACAGAATTAATAGAACAACACTCATTCATTAAGACCTGGGTATTCACAGCATTCAATGTAAGCTGCCATTTTAGCTCACATTTGGTTAAATGTTCTTCTATAATATACATATTTTTTTTTCTTAAAAGATTTTAATTGCGTTTGGTATTAAGAGACATGTTTATAATAATATTATAACTTTTTACATGTTTTCCAGATTTTTATGTATATTTAATATTAACAAAGGAGAAAGCACTAAACTCATTTTACTTTATTTATTGTGGAATAAAAGTTAAGATATTGCTAATTTCCTTGCCTTGTTTTTGGAAGTGAAACTTTGGATACTGTAGTTTCACACAGGACTGTGTTTTTTTTCTGAAATGATGATAACAGTAACTAGAGGCACTCTCTATCAACCAAATACTCTGTATATTAGAGACTATACCTACCCTTCTATAGACTGGGAAACATACACTGCTCCTAACTAACCAGCACAACATTTACTGGACTTTATCAACACAAACACACTGAGCCAGATAGTGTGCACTCCAACCAGATGATCAAACATATTATGCCTGTACTCTCCAACATGGGAGAGCGTTGCAGATTGTTTGCATCAAAAGCACTGCAAACTGCTGCTTGCAAACTACATCCAATTGTCAGTTTGTGAAAATTCATGGCTCCCCCAAACTCCGAGAACACAGACACTTATTCACAATTATTTACAAAAACCCTGCACAAACATGTAAATGGCTGTATTGAGGAGGCTGCCACACCTACCAGAAGTAAGCTCACATCTAACACCAAAAACAAATCCCACTCGTCGAATCCATATTTTAATAACGTATATTTATTTACTTATTTTATTTATTTACTTACTGACATTTTATTACAGGGAAAGATTGATTGGGTATAACCCCAATTTCAGAAGAGGCCCAGTAGAAAAGCTCCAAATTTATTTATTTTATTTTACATTTGTTGACCGGGAAAGTCCGACTGGACACATATCCATTTTCAGCGGAGGCCCGGAGAGAAAAGCTCCAGTGAAACATGCATAATCAAGCAGATATGATCAATGGTATTTACACAGAAATAAGACAAAGACGTTAGAAAATATCAGACAGTTCTTAGTACACGCAGTTAGTAATATATATAATTGACAGAAATCACACATCTAATACACAGAGTCATTTGAAGATATATACCTACAATGTGTTGTGGCACAAGCAATATTTTGTAGTTATAAACTTTTTGAATATTATGCATAGATAGATAAATCTAATAAAATATTATTATAGTGGGTTCTGTATAGCTATATTATAGCAAGGTAAGATGCAAGACTTGACGTATGGGTATGCTAGGAATTTTTGATCATGGGCTCAGTTTTACCCTGGGGTGAGACAGGAGCATATTCAATTGTTCATGAAGTGGGTTTTTAGGAGTTTTTTAAATTGGGTTGTGGAATTATTGGATGTGAGGTGGGTAGGTAGGGCATTCCAGAGGTTAGACATGGAGTAGCTAAAGGAGACTTTCCTGCTTCATTGTTTTGTTTGGTGACTTCTAGGAGATTTAGGGTACTAGATCTCAATGTTCTTTTCATGGTGTGAGGGAGTGTAAGTTTTTGGAGGGCTGAGATTTTATCTGAGGAGTACTATAGATTGTGTACTAGTGACAACTGAGTGAGATGAAGTAGTTGAGGGAACTCCAACCAGTTTAACCTTTTGAGAGAGTCACAGCGAGGTGTTCTATAAGAAGAATCTGTAGCAAATATAGCTATTTTATTATAACAGGATTTTAGTTTGTGTAGGTCAGTTTTATGAAGGTTAGTTAGGAATGAAGATGCATAGAAGAGGGTGGATAGCAGATGTGTTCTAGCCACAGTGGATTTAGACTCTTTTGTGAGAAATTGTTTGTTGTGATAGAGCTGTCCTCATTTTTTTGTGTACTTTCTTTTTAGTTTGGGCTATGTGCAGGTCGAATCTTAGGTGGTTGCCAGTCTCAACACCTACCAGTTTGGTATGGGTGGTTGGGGTGAATGCAGTTTTGCTATTAGAGTAAATAGTACAATTATCTGTTTGGAGGAAGGATCTATGTGGGCTGAAGAGGAGTAATTTTGTTTCATTTGTGTTAAGAATTAGCTGGTGGTTAGTGAACTAGATTTCAGCTAGTGAGAAGTGTTCTTGTGTTTGGGGGTAGAGGTCCTCTAGTGTGGGAGCAGCACAGATGATGGTGGTGTCATCTGCGTATTGAATAGTTGAGGCCTTTGGTGTGGAGGATGAGAGTTCATTAGTGAATAGAGAGAAGAGTAAAGGGCCTAAGATGGAGCCTTGAGGGACTCCTAATGATACTGGCAGTAGAGAGAATAGTTGGTTCTGCCATTTTGCTGCCTGCTAATGAAATGATAGGTAGTTCTGAAACCAAGTGATGGAAGACATACTGAGGTTTAGGGTAGAGAGTGTGTTGAGGAGTTTATTGTTGTCAACCATATTGAAAGCTTTGGATAAGTCTAAAAATATGGCTGAGACTAGTTGTCCATTATTTCTATGTTGCTTTATGGTATTAGTGAATGATATAAGGGCAGTGGTTGTACTGTGGAAGGGTCTAAAGCCATGCTTATTTTTACATAGTACATTGTTTTTTTGTAGGTAGTCCATATGTTGAGTGTGTATGACCCTTTCAAGAATTTTTGATAAGGGTGACAAAATAGCAATAGGCCAGAAGTTATTAAGTACAAAGGAGTTCCCTCCTTTGTGTAGTGGTATGATGTGGGAATGTTTCCATACAGAAGAGACATTATACTCTGAGACAGATCTATTATTGAGGATTGCAACTGGGTAGGCTATAGCTGCTGCAGCTATGTAGAGGTATTCTGTGGGTAGGTTATCAGCGGCCAGGGTGGTAGGTTTAATTTTTTTGGAGGAGTTTTTGTATAGTTTTGACTGAGACTAGCTGAAAGCTGAAGTGGGTGCTGTTATCCTGTGTTCCTTCGTTAGTTGGTGTGGCTGTTGGGGTAGGGTGATTGCTATTAATTTGGTTATTGGCTAGGGACTGAATTGTTTCTGAAAAGTAGATATTAAACTGGGTGGGGATGTTATCTTGTTTTTTTTTCTGTTGTAGATGTAGGGGTAGTTGTTTTCCCAGGTTGCAATACAGAGTTTATTGTTGCCCAGAACTTTTGAGGGTGTTTAGCATATTTTTCCTGTAGGTTTTGATAATAGTTGGTTTAGTCTACTTTGATGAGTCTCTTGGCTTTGTTGCGAAGTTCTAAGTAGTTTTGTTTTTCTATTTGGGTTTTGTTCTTGTGTGAGTTTATCTAAGCTTTGTCTCTTTCAATGAGAATGAGTCTATATTATATAAGTGAACACTATGTAATCGACCCAAATTCCACAAAAAGACAAAATACTGGACAAACAGATCAGCGATTTTTTTCCCAGGAAAAAAAAATCGGTGATCCATTAAAAAAAAAAAAAACACAAAATAAAGTCGAGGGCTTCACCCCCCACACCCCCCTACTTAAATATACCAACTCTGAGATTGCACCACAGTGGAGGAAATAGCAATGTCCTGAAAATGGACCAGTGATTTTTCCCTAGGAAAAAAATCATTGTTCCATGCTTTCAGAATTTCACTATTTCACTGAAACAAGTTCGATTAAGCAGCGTTCGCAATTTCAAGCATTCACTGACTTAATAGGAACCCGTGAGAATAGCTTTGGTTGGTGTAATTAGCCATGGGGCATATTTACTTTTTATTTTAGTGGTTCTGGATGGAGCATGATGGTTTAATATGTTTAAGAAGGTTGAATTAAAGTAATTTACTGCATCTTTAAGAGACATCTGTTTTAGGGGAGTCCAATTGCAACATTTTAGATCCTGGATGAAGTTATTAGGTTGAAGTTCTTTTTATTTCTGACCTCTCTTAGAGTGACCTGGTTTATATGGGATGTTTTGGTTCTCAATAGGTATGTTGGTTGGTGGTCACTGAGAATATCTGGCAGACATCCAGCGTGGGATGCAGGTGTGGGGTGAGATATAATTATCCAGTCCAATATGGACTGGCGCTTGGATCTTTTGTTATTAATGGTGGGAGATGTGATAAATTGGGTAAACCCATAAAGATTAATGTGAGAGGATGGGTTGTGGTTAGAACACTTGAGACAGTCTATATTAAAGTCACCTCGCAGGATATTTTCCTGACCTAGGGAGTGTAAGATCCATTCTAGTAGGTTCTCCATTATTGTAATATTGTTTCCTGGGGGGATGTAGCAGCCAGTGATATTTATGTGTTTCTTGGGGTTCAGTTTAAACTTGGCAAGGATGAGTTCTACATTTTTGAAGTCTGGATTGTTAATATCAAGTTGTTCAAGGATGAGGTGAGTTTTGTACATTATGGCTGTCTCTCCACCCCTTTTGCCTGTTCTGTCTCTATGAATGATATTATACCCTGGGGCTGTAATTTCGTTGTTGTGATTTTCTGGTTTTAGCCATGTCTCGGTTAGTAAGAGAATTTCTGGCTTTTATAAGGCTATCAGGGCATGGAGGTCAAGGACTTTATTCAGGATATTTCTCATATTTAGGTTAAGGTAAAGGAGGGAGTTTTGTTGTCTATAGAGTAGGGAGTTGAGTTTTTTATGGTTTGGGGCGTTTGGTGTGTCTGGACCTGGTTTAGAATATATGTCTCCACAGCATGTAAGTTTTTTTAGTAGATGTTGGTAGAATTTGTTAAGCTTGATGATAATTTTAGTGTGTTTTAGGGAGGGGTGAGAAATTCTATTTGGTGGAAGCAAGTTGTGTAAGTGATAGCTTGAGAGGGTTTGAAAAGGTATGGAGCTAAATGAATGGTTGGTTGTGCTAAATAATAGCTGTGGGTTGAAGTCAGACGGAAGGGGGTTATGTTTTGGTAAAGATGAATATGATAGGTGGTGAAAACTGAGCGGAGGAGCATGGTAGAAATAGAGATTATACAGAGTAGAGTTGTTTTGTATGAGGTTAGGTGGTAGAGGTGAAATTGCTAATGTTATTAGTGACAGTTAGGGCAGATTGGTTGCTTATAGTAGAGAGGTAGGAGAGGTGTATTTTCTGATATATGCAAAGCAGAATAGACGAAGGTTTTAAGAATAGTCTAGGTGACAGGAAGAGGAGGGGTTTGTGAGTGGGAGGAAGCATGTGGTTAGGTATAAAGGAAATGATATGGGGGTTGGGTGGGAATGGGGGTGGGAGGGGAGTGAAGTGAGCCCGAACGCAGTGAGGGCAAACAGAACAGGGCTGCACTGGAATCTGAGGATGTTCCTAAAAAAACAATCTGTAAGTACAATCTAATACGAGGGGAAATGGAATTAGCCCAAATGTAAAGGAGGTAGAAATCAGTCTTAGTTAATGTCCAGTTTACAGGGGGTACTTTAAATCACTGGGAGGGGGTTAGAATAGTAAGAGGTACACCAAACAAAGCTTTAAACGTTTGTCAGGAGAAAATATAGAGTCAAGGATAAGGGAAGGTAGATAAAAGCAGGTCAGGCAATAGCATTCTTAATATCGTGCTCACTGCGGCTACCTTGCCTTACATAAGTCACTGGTTTAAGCAAAAATTAGGTTACAATCACTTAACGGAGATAAAAAACTCTTTTCACACTTTGTAACCATCTGAATGGACAGAGGAAGTTTTCCATGGGTTCCTATTAGCTTGTGGAACACTCAAAAGAGCGAACGCTATTTTATCGACAGCTAATAGTTGAAGCCACAAAAAGTCAAACGGCTGGAACAGCAATTTTTTTCCCATTGAAAAAAATCGCTGGGCCATTGTCGGCACTTTGCAGTTCCCTCCATTGTGGTGCAGTCTTGGAGTTGGTATATTTAAGTAGGGGGTGTGCCATGTTGGGTGTGTGGGGGGGGGGGCTCCCCACTTTATTTTGTTTGTGGATTTGTTTTTTTGTTTTTTTTGTTTTTTTTTTTGGGAAGAGCGATTTTTTTTCCCAGGGAAAAAAATCGCTGTCCAGGCTGGTCGACTTTTTGTGGTTTCTAATATTAGCTCTCGATCAAAGAGCATTTGCTCTTTTCAGTGTTTGACAAGCTAATATGAACCCATTTTCCATTGGGTGCTGTGGCCATTCCTAGTCATGGCTCGTTGAATCCACTCACCTCCAAACTATTACAAAACATTTTTAAAATAATAATTTTACAGTCTTTAAAAAATAATACAAAGAACAAATACAGTTTAAATTTGTTTGTGTCTTTTGGCTTTTCCCGGTCAGGGGTCGCCACAGCGGAACTCCGGTCCGCTCATGATTGGCAGTTGATTTTTACGTACCGGCTTGCCAGGCCTGATGCACAACCTTCAACGAAGGTACACCCATTCACGCATGTCTCCACGCAGAAGACGCTCTAGCTGAGAATCGAACCGGACAGCATCTTACGGTGAGGTGACAACGCTACCACAGCACCACCACCGCGGGTAAATAATTATACCAATTTAGACATATTATGAAAACATTGGTTAAGAGCAGATATAAGTTATATAACAATTAATAGTTAGAGAAATTATAACCAGTTTATAGAGCAATTAAAGGTAAGTTAGTATAATACAAACAGGAATTGCAATACAAAGTGAGAGAAAAGCAAGCTTATGATATATTTAGAGAGAAAGCCAGGGGAGAAAATTGACAGAAGTTATGAAGTGAGTGAAGAAGGGAGAGTAAGAAGATGCAAGGTATGAATAGGCATTTGTCCACATTTAGGGATATAGGTTATCCTGCTGTTGAGCAAGAAAAGAGACAGATTTTGTCTGGGAAGTTTTTCTGAATGTTTTTGAAAAATGGGAGTGTACTGACCTGATGGATGCAGGTAAAGGGTTCCAGGCCTTAGTAACATGGCACAAGTGCAGACAATGCTCAGTAGATTTGATAGGTTTGTGGACAAATGGGATGTTGTGGTCATTGGATTATAATGAACAATTAAGAACATAGTTGTGTAGAATGTTATTTAGTGCCAAACAAGCAGATGAATTACGGATAATTTTGTAGGTGGTAAGAAGCTGCATTTTTGTTAGTTGATGGTCTAGTTCTAACCAATTTAGTCTTTTTAGTGCTATACAGTGGTTGGTTCTAAAAGGGGTATTTGCTTCATGTTTAACAACTTTGTTATAACATTGTTCAAGTTTTGATTTTCATGATGCCTGAAGATTAGTATGTTGTTTAGTTCACACATATTGTGGGGTTTTTATTAGTAATTTTTTATGTTTTTTTTATGTTATACTGACTATCAGCCCACCTATTTGGGATGTAAGTGGAAGTTTGATAGGTCATTTTAGTGGAACAGGGTCAACTTTAGAGAAGTAAGTTAAATGCTATTGAACGTTAAAAAACCTTTAACATATGATATACAAACATAATGATAACTATTTATATTTTTATATATTTTTACATCTCTTACCTTTAATTTATAATGGTTATTGTTGAGTGGTGAATATTTACACCAACATTTAAATGCTGACGTTAAACAATGGTGCAATGCTAGTAAAATGTATGTTAGTATACATACCCCTTTAAGTACTGATTAGCTAATTGTAATATTCATGTGACTTGGTTTTAAACTTATTTAGGTAGCCGCATTTGAAAATGGCAACTGTTTAACTTTTCTGATGAAGTTGAGTCATTTGCTTGACGAAAAGTGGATTTTATTATTGTACACTTAAATAAATTACTTTACTTGTTTTATCTATGTGTGTGGAAGTGACTTGACAGTACTTCGTGGAGTGCTCAGGATTCGTGAACTTTTGATTTTGATTGTTCAAGTTTTGATTTTCATGATTCCTGAAGGTTAGTAAAGATTGGAGTGCCATAAAGAAGTGTGAGGAGGAGATGAGTAGTCCCAAGTGTAGCTTTAGTGTTGGTGAGTTTTTGGCTCTATAAAACATTCCTATTTTTTTTTTGGCTCTATAAAACATTCATAGTTTTTGATGAGTTTCTCTTATGTAATTTTGTACCTGCAGGTCAAATTTACGTTAATCATCCACTATCATCCCTAATAATTTGCTATGAGAAGTGATTTCAACAGTTGTCTTATCAAGACAGAGTACTTTAAATTTTGTTTATTCATGGGAGAGGGATTTGGGGAAAGAGTAGTATTTTTTTTGTAAGGGATAAGCACGAGTCATGAGTTAAAAAGTTATGTTTCAGTTAATGTTAAAGTTTCCTGCAGGTGTGCCACATTATCATATGTGCAAATGAGTGTGGAGTCATCTGTGTAATGTATTTTGGAGGCCTATTGTGTGGATGCCTGGAGGGTGTGTGGATGTTAAAGTGGAGGGGACCAAGGATAGAGCCTTGTGGTATACTGGTGGTGACTGGAAGATATGGAGAGAGGATGGAGTGCCATTTTACTGACTGATAGCTACCAAAACATAGAAGGGTGGGCTGAGAAAGACCCAGTGAAGACATTCAGAGTAGAAGTTTGCTGTGACAAACTGTGTCAAAGGTTTTAGACAAGTAGAAATTTATTATTATTATTATTATTATTATTATTATTGTTATTATTATTATTATTTACATTTGTTTACCGGGAAATTCCGACTGGATGCAGGTCCTTTTTCAGCGGATGCCCGGGGAGGAGGAGACCAGTTTGCCTTTATCTCTAGCTTTACTGATAGTATCTATATAGGTTAGAACTGTAGTGTTAATACTATGGGAAGGAGAGAAAACATGTTGTGAAGGAGACAGTTCTTCCTGCAGGAGATAGTTTAGCAATTGTTTTTGAATACATTTTTTGAGTATTTTTGGAGAGGGGGAATACAATTGCTATAGGTCACATTTTAGTAATGTCTGTTTAATTTTCTCCTTTGTAAAGAGGGATAATGTATATATATTTTATATTTTTATATATTTTTACATCTCTTACCTTTAATTTATAATGGTTATTGTTGAGTGGTGAATATTTATACCAACATTTAAATGCTGACATTAAACAATGGTGCAATGCTAGTAAAATGTATGTTAGTATACATACCCCTTTAAGTACTGATTAGCTAATTGTAATATTCATGTGACTTGGTTTTAAACTTATTTAGGTAGCTGCATTTGAAAATGGCAACTGCTTAACTTTTCTGATGAAGATGAGTCATTTGCTTTACGAAAAGTGGATTTTATTATTGTACATTTAAATACATTACTTTACTTGTTTTATCTATGCTACGTGTGTGGAAGTAACTTGGCAGTACTTCGTGGAGTGCTCGGGATTCGTGTACTTTTGATTTGGAAGTTTTTATCTTTGTTCATTGGCTTGTCTTTGTTTTCATTGAACATGGACCCCGAGGCACCACTCTCTTCAACACCTGCCTTAAGTCAAAGTGAAGGGCAAGGTAATTTGACAGCACTTATTGAATTACTGTCCCAAAAAGTTGACAATCTTTCCAAAAGATTGGATGACACTGTCTATTTTCAAAGCAGCTCACAACAGCAACTCACAATGAATGCACCAACTAACGTGAATGTACCAGACCAGACTGCGATAGCACCTTTGAGCAATCAGCTTATTTTGACGTCTAGTACCGGACTTCGTATAAGCAATATTGCTGACGAAACCGGCTGAGTGATTACCAGCAATGGTCAACCACCCAGTACTAACACAATGGCACCTATGGTTCAAAACCTGAGTTTGTGGCTTAATAGACCTTTTTCCTTTTCTGGACTTACTACAAACGATATCCAGGATACTACCCGAGAGGTAAGAATGGATTTATCTGCTAAGCTAAATGTGCTCAACGGAAAATTGTGTAAACTTAGGGAAGTACAGTTTGAGACAGCGTACTTCCGTGAGTGTATTAGTTTGAAAATTACACCTAAAGGACTTAGACTGTGGCAATATCCAACAGGGCTTATTGGGGGATTTGCCTTTCACAAAGCCTTAACAGACATGTTCGACAGACATGGCTTGGAATTGTTACAAGTCTTGTGTACATTTTACCAACAAACAGTAGACAAGCTTTTACTTGAGATTAATGCTCTGGACTCTGAGATAAGAACTGATATTGATTTTTCCAGGTACCGTTTTGACTATGACCGTATATTTGACAGTATCGACCAGTACATGGTGAAAATCAATTCTACTAAGATAAAGAAAATTAAACGTGACCTAAGAGATTACGAGGTAGGTGTGGCCTACCCTAAACCACCTATGTCTCAAGGTAACTTTCTGTCTGATACGAGTGGCTCTATAACCACTAGTGAAGATGTTCAAAACCATGAAAGTTACCCTTCCACATCATCGAACAGTAATAGTAACAACCAGGCAATAGCCAGCCAGCACAGTGACAATTTCGGAGCTATCCGTTGAAGTGAAAGGATAGCAGCTAATAATAATAACAACAATAAAAGGAACCCCAATTATGATATGGCAAGTTCAAACCAAACAAATTTTCATACTCAAGCCTCGAGTCTAGGGCCACCAAAAGGGAGGGCGACAAGGAACAGAAACAGGACCAAATGGTAGAGGAAGTAAACTGTGGAACAATTGTACAGAATTGTTCCAAATGTAACATTCTGTACAATTCTAACAAGGACTTCAAAATTTTTAATTATTCCGACATTGTTATAAAACCAGACATGATTAACCTTTTAGTGAAAGGGCATACTTTTGTACCTACAGCACATTTTGATATAGCAACTACAGTGATCGATCTCAAACTATTCACTCGAAAATTAAATTTAGTAGTGTTAATGGGTGAAGAAATAAATATGAGAAGTGAATATTATGTTTTGAGTGTTTATAATCCACCACTTCACCCATTGATAACACTCTATAAACAGATCAGTGAGTTGGGTTTATGCAATCTTAGGAACAAGCCGAACAATTTAAGACTTACTAAAACTCAACAACACAATATCAGTAAGGAAGACAGGGATTCTTTGAGATTTTTATGCCAGGCTCTAGTACGCATTATGAAACCCGATAAGGGAGGGGGCTTGGCTATTATGAACATTGATGATTATAATAAAAGAATGTTAGATATACTAAACAGTCATACTTACGAAGAGGTATCTAGAAATGAATTAAATGGTGCATATAGAAAAGTTAGGGCACTTATTGAGGAGCTTTATATAGAAGCAAAGATCGATAAGACAGTTTATAACTACTTATCCCAGCCAGCCCCTAGATTACCAACCTTGTTTGGAATTCTAAAAGTGCACAAATTTATTGATAGTCCACCTATGCGCCAATTAGTGGACGGGAGGGACAGTATCACATACACATGTGCAAAAGTGGTTGATAACATCTTAAAGAAATATGTAGTACGAGAAACACAAATTTCTAAAGACTCATGGTCCTTCCTAGAGAGTATTAACAAGCTTGAGTTTAGTGAAGACCACCTGTTTGTTACAATCGATGTAAAAGATTTATATTCATCTATTCCCCATTGTGAAAGAATCGAAGTTCAACAAATGCTGGAAGGTTTCAACTCCAGCACCGACTTTCTAAGATTTACGCTCAATTATAGTAAAGACAACATAGCGCATCTGGACGGAGAGCTTAGGAAAGACTACCAGGAAAGGAAATATGTATCTAGGATTTACCGTAAAGACTCCTACTCTAACATGTTCCTGCACTATACCAGTTGTCACCTTTCATTCCACAAGAAATTTGTAGTGAAGGGACAACTGGTTAGAGCTGCAAGAATGATTTCCAAAGATACCGACTTTGAGGAGGAATGTAAACTATTGCGATCTTTTTTTACACAGAGAGGTTATCCATCTACCCTGGTGTATGAACTTACAAAAGAAGTTCAATATAAAAGGACAACAGGTGTATATACTCCAATATTGAACAACAGTCCTTCATCTACACCCTGGGTAAGAATAGCGAAACAACCATATAGTCCCTATAGTTTTATTTGTACCTTCAACTTAAGACTCCTGGGAGATAGCAGATATCATCAAGAAGAACTGGGACATTCTGATGAGAGATGGTCATTTTAGATCATTATTTCCACCTCTACCTAAAATAGTCTATAAACGGGGTAGCAATTTGAAGGCAATCTTAGAGAGTAACATCAAACCATCTAGCAATAGGGACGGCATGTACAAATGTAGTATGTGCCGATTTTGTAAATATATAGACACGGCATTAAATTTTAAAATAGGTAACACAAAGTTCAAAACAACTGGTAGATTCAATTGTAATAGCAAACAGGTTGTCTATTTAGCTCAATGCGTGGTATGCCCAGCTTTCTATATAGGTAAAACTGATAGAAAGCTGGGTGAGAGAATATATGAACATACATATTGTATAAGTAAGAACAAATTAGAAAACGCATTAGCAAGACATATAAATGAACATAAAGACCATCAGTTTAAATTTAGAGTACTTCAACAACTGAGTAATGATGGGAGAGGGGGACCTGAGTCATTAAAATTAGAAAGAAGTGAACTTCTCTGGCAACTGAGAGTCAATGCATGCCAGTACCCAGGTATAAATGAAATGAGTTCAATAATGTGTATTCTACGTCTAAAAAATTTAATCAGATAATTAGAGTCAATTACAAGGAAAATTAGGTACTCACTGAGGCGATTCCTATGTGGACTGGACTGGGTCAAGTACATTTATTCTTTATCATGCTGTTCACACTGTTTATATTATTCATTACATTATTTGTACCATTTACTACACCACCAATCAATGTTTATTTTACACTATTTAATTTCACCATCTCATTGCAATATAGTATATTAATAAGTGATTGTGTTTATTTG
This sequence comes from Protopterus annectens, assembly GCF_019279795.1. NCBI lineage: Eukaryota > Metazoa > Chordata > Ceratodontiformes > Protopteridae > Protopterus > Protopterus annectens. The sequence goes on along the minus strand of NC_056737.1, from coordinate 358,246,861 downwards.
CATTCTCACTCTGAAGATTATTTTATTTTTTATAACCATATAAATATATATATTTTTTGTTGTTTAGTTCGCACATATCGTGGGGTTTTTATTAGTAATTTTTTACGTTTTTTTTTATGTTATACTGACTATCAGCCCACCTATTTGGGATGTAAGTGGAAGTTTGATAGGTCATTTTAGTGGAACAGGGTCAACTTTAGAGAAGTAAGTTAAATGCTATTGAACGTTAAAAAAACTTTAACATATGATATACAAACATAATAATAACTATTTATATTTTTATATTTTTATATATTTTTACATCTCTTACCTTTAATTTATAATGGTTATTGTTGAGTGGTGAATATTTACACCAACATTTAAATGCTGACGTTAAACAATGGTGCAATGCTAGTAAAATGTATGTTAGTACTGATTAGCTAATTGTAATATTCATGTGACTTGGTTTTAAACTTATTTAGGTAGCCGCATTTGAAAATGGCAACTATTTAACTTTTCTGATGAAGTTGAGTCATTTGCTTGACAAAAAGTGGATTTTATTATTGTACACTTAAATAAATTGCTTTACTTGTTTTATCTATGTGTGTGGAAGTGACTTGACAGTACTTCGTGGAGTGCTCAGGATTCGTGTACTTTTGATTTTGATTGTTCAAGTTTTGATTTTCATGATTCCTGAAGGTTAGTAAAGATTGGAGTGCCATAAAGAAGTGTGAGGAGGAGATGAGTAGTCCCAAGTGTAGCTTTAGTGTTGGTGAGTTTTTGGCTCTATAAAACATTCCTATTTTTTTTTTTGGCTCTATAAAACATTCCTAGTTTTTGATGAGTTTCTCTTATGTAATTTTGTACCTGCAGGTCAAATTTACGTTAATCATCCACTATCATCCCTAATAATTTGCTATGAGAAGTGATTTCAACAGTTGTCTTATCAAGACAGAGTACTTTAAATTTTGTTTATTCATGGGAGAGGGATTTGGGGAAAGAGTAGTATTTATTTTGTAAGGGATAAGCACGAGTTATGAGTTAAAAAGTTATGTTTCAGTTAATGTTAAAGTTTCCTGCAGGTGTGCCACATTACCATATGTGCAAATGAGTGTGGAGTTATCTGTGTAATGTATTTTGGAGGCCTATTGTGTGGATGCCTGGACGGTGTGTGGATGTTAAAGAGGAGGGGATTAAGGATAGAGACTTGTGGTATACTGGTGGTGACTGGAAGATATGGAGAGAGGATGCAGTGCCATTTTACTGACTGATAGCTACCAAACCATAGAAGGGTGGGCTGAGAAACACCCAGTGAAGACATTCAAAGTAGAAGTTTGCTGTGACAAACAGTGTCAAAGGTTTTAGACAAGTAGAAAATTATTATTATTATTATTATTATTATTATTATTATTTACATTTGTTTACCGGGAAATTCCGACTGGATGCAGGCCCTTTTTCAGCGGATGCCCGCGGAGGAGGAGACCAGATTTCCTTTATCTCTAGCTTTACTGATAGTATCTATATAGGTTAGAACTGTAGTGTTAATACTATGGGAAGGAGAGAAAACATGTTGTGAAGGGGACAGTTCTTCCTGCAGGAGATAGTTTAGCAATTGTTTCTGAATACATTTTTTGAGTATTTTTGGAGAGGGGGAATACATTTGCTATAGGTCACATTTTAGTAATGTCTGTTTAATTTTCTCCTTTGTAAAGAGGGATAATGTACAGCTTTTACCAGAGAAAGGGAACATGGGATTCCAGGATTGACCTAGTTATAGTGATTGAGACAGGGTACACAGTGCTATCGGTTGCTATTTTAATAAATCCACTTTGAAGGTCATCGGCAGAAGTAGCGCATGGTTTGAGTTTGGTTAAGAATAGTTTTATACAGGATGTGGGCACAGGCTTGAAGATGAAAGTGGATGTGGTGATACATGGTTTCTGGGCAGGGTTAGGATTAGACATTCTGGAATCCTTAGTTAGAAATGCTATACTATCCATAAAATAAGAGATAAACTGCATTTTGGTTTCAAGTGTTGAACTACTGGGAGAAGGAATAGGGTTAAATTTATGGCCAGAATGCACAATGTATAGGTTCATAGGTAGGTACTAGGCTATCTGCCCAAAGGCATTTATAAGCCTAGCTAGAATGTGTTGCCTTTCACCACCCCCATAGATTAGTTCCCCATGCCTCTATCCAGCAGAGCCACTGGAGTGATCCCCGGGGTAACCTTTCTGTTTCCCATCCACTTGTTAAGGTTTCTCTTGAAGAGTGCTAGTGAGGAGCTCTGCCTGATGTAGATTGTAATCTTGTTCCAAAGCATGGGAATTCTCAGGGACAGGAATCTATCCCTCCAGCATGTCCTATTTATTGTTGTGGTGAGGTTTAGATCCCTAGAGCGTGTGGCTCGAGGGCTAAGGTTTTCTTTAGGTGGAGCATGTCCATCAATTCTGGGTTGGACATGGCCTTGTATGTCAGGCAGAGATCACCTCTGAGCAGGCGGTATGTAACTGAGCACAGCTGGAGTTTCTTCAGTCAAGCTGCATAGGGCATCTGTTTGAGGACAGTGATCCTCTTGGTGAGGTACTTCTGTGGTCTTTCCAGCTGTTGCAGGTGTCTTGTAAGGTACATCCCAAATGGGGCATTGTACTCTGTGATGGGTCTGATGAATGATGAGTAGAGGGGCAGAATGACCTCTTTTGATCTGGATGCAAACCCTTTAGTGATTAGGTGGGCCACATAGAAAGATTTTCTAACTACTTTGGCAATCTGATTATTAAAGGAGAGATTACTATCTACTTGGGTCCCCAGATCCCTTATTACATTTTCTGTATTTAAGGGACTACCACTAATGTGGTAGTTTGTAGGTACTTTGTTAGTTTCAAAGGGAATAACTAAGCAATTTTTGGTATTTAGCTTGAGGCCATGATTTTGACACCAGGTATCCGTCTCAGTGAGACCCTTTTGGAGGATGTCTGTGTCAGCCAATGAGTCAATTATAGCCCCTAGTTTGCAGTCATCTGCGAACTTCACCATAGTCCTCCTGTGCTTGTTTGTACCTCTGAGAAGTATATGCTGAACAGGAGAGGTCCTAGGACTGAGCCCTGGGGAACACCACTTGTAACCAGCTACACTCAGACCTAGCTCCCACAACTCGCAACATGTGGGTTCTGTCCATGAGCCAAATGGCAACCCATCTTGTGACATAGGGGTTTATGTTAAGGCTGGTGAGCTTGTCTATAATACCAGATGGGGAATGGTGTTGAAGGTCTTTGCGAGGTCTAGGTAGGCTGTGTGTACATCCTTTCCCTCATCTATAGCGTTACTAACTGTCTCAAAGAAGTCCACCAGGTTTAAAAGGCATGATCTGCCCCTAACAAAGCTGAACTGGGTAGGGTCCAGTGTTTGTAGGTACCTTCTGGGTTGAAACTACTCCTCCAGGGACAGATAGGCTGCTCAAAGCTCCCCTCTCTCACAGATGAACAGAGAAACTTCCTTATATCCGAGTAAGGTATGGGCAAACACAGAGATTTGTAACACAGCCCTGAATTTAGCACTAACCTGAAAACTGGACTATACTAGCTTAGAAAGGTGGGAAACAAGTATATATAAAGTATATATATATATATATATATATATATATATATATATATATATATATATATATATTTTTTTTTCAGAAAATAAAGCAGATACAATAAAAAAAACACTTTAAATGTGCATAAAAAGGTGCTTATTGTTATATAAATCAGTTCAGAGTTGTAGTCAATGCCCCTAGTAATAAAGTAGAAAGAAACACAAATACAGTAAAAGCAGATGAATAAAGTGCAATTTTTTTTATATATAAAACAATAGAAAATGAACAATCTGATTTAACAAGTTACCCAATTAACCAGAAAAAAACTCAAAACTGAGCCCTGTTCCAGCAGTCTTAATCAGACAAGTTCTAACTGCACACTCCCACTACTAGGGTGCACGGGAACCTTCTCCAAAAATGATGGCCTGGATCAGTGCTCAAGTTATACAAACAAAGCTAGATTCAGCAGGCCTGAATCTCATCCTATGCTACAGCAACAAGCCACACCAATTTCAGAAAGAAACAGTTTGAATAAGCAGGCACAATAAGCCTGTATCCAGAAATTCCCACCTCAGAAGGGCAGAATCCAGCCTCTCCTCCACAGGAACGCAGGCCACAAACCTTTTTAGTGTAGAATAACTGGCTTGACGTCCAAGTGCTTAAACCAGAACTAATGCACTTTTAGAATAGCAGATACTGAGCTTTCAATCAGCAATTCCCAGCTTAGAAGGATGTAAGCTACCTGTCCTGCCACAACAGTGCAGACCACAAACCTTCTTAATGTAAAACAACCAGTATGAAACCCAAATGCTTAAACCAAAAGACTTAGAATAACAGTTGCAATTTAATCAGGCTACTACCAAGCTGCAATAAGTGCAGCAGAATAAATAAAACTGAGTACTTTTAAGAAGAGGCAAACGCAAAATAAAGTAGGAGGAAACACAAATACAGTAAAAGCAGATTATTTTTATTTATTTTTTTTTTTTTTTATTAGTAAAGTGCAAGGAGAGAGGAGGGAAGAACCTAAGTGGGTTGGTCTTCTCAAATCTTCTCTCTGTATTATGTAGAGTGGTTAAGTGAACAAATGAGATGGACTTAGGAAGAGTGTTCAAATACAGACTTACAGGAGGGGCGGGCAATTCCAGAGCCATCAACACTAACATCAAAACAAGATCAAGGAGGGTGGGTGGGGACAAACAAGAAGAAGAATAAGTACAGTTGTACAGATTACAGAGATATTAAATCAAAATGCAGACAAAAATGAGAATAAACACTTATCTTTTCTAAATATATCAGCTGGCAGTAGGTCAAGCTCTCTGCAGCAGTCTGAGCAACAGGCATATCTGATTTAAAACACAGGGCAGAAACCAAACAATATAGATGCAGGAATACTTTGGCAGGATTAAACTAGTTCTGAAAACTTACTGCCACTAAGAAAACAGACAAGGCCTCCAGACAAAGGATTTCACTACAACTGAGGTCAACACTAAGAGAATATACAGCTATAACACACAAGAAGAATAAGTACAGTTGTACAGATTACATAGATATTAAATCAAAATGCAGACAAAAATGAGAATAAACACTTATCTTTTCTCAGTATCACAGCTGGCAGTAGGTCAATCTCTCTGCAGCAGCCTGAGCAGAAGTTATATCTGATTTCTTTAACAGTTTTCCAGAGTTTTTTTAGGGTTGTGTTTACTATTATTCTGAAAGTTATTATAGTATAGCTCTTTTGACTTCATTAATTTGCTTTTCAGTATGATTATGAAACATTCTGAAGTTTTCAAGATATTGTGGTGTTTTATATTTTTGACATTCTTTCCATGTTTTTTTTCTATCCTGCATTAGCATTCAACTCATTTTGGATAGCCAAATTGCATTATTCATTTTTACCCATTTCCTTCAAGGAGGTGCAAGGCTATTTAGGATATTCATGAATGTTGTATTGAATTAATTTACAGCATCATCTAAGGGAATGATTTTCAGTAAGGTCCAGTTAATAGAAAATATGTTAGTAATGATCATTTTTGTTTAAACTTGAACGGTTGTATGTTGTTTTATAAAGTGGATGTGTGAGATTTTTGGCTCTTGCTTTTTTAATTTCTCCAACTCTTTTGGGTTTCTAATACCATGACAGGAATGGACCCCATTCTTAAGTCAAAGTATGGTTAAAATTCATGAAATTAGGATTGTTTCAATCCTTGATGTTATCCAGAAATGCTCTTTGCACCATCCGCAATGTGCCCTGTACTGATTCCTTCTACAATTCATAAGGATTTCCATGTATTGGTAACATATCTAAGTTCATAGGGTCATAGGTGTTTACTAGGCTAATGACCACAAGGGCCTTTTTAAGCCTAGCCATGCATCCCAAATGTCTGAAAAGTTCTGATACCCTTGATAAGTGTAAGCATGGGCCTGGGAGATGAACCATTTAAAGGTTACCTGGGTCCATTACAGACATATGTCCCAAACCAGGGATGAATTTCTGGTTTCCCATCCAGTTGTCCAAGTTGCACTTGAATTTGGTTAGGGAGGAACTCTGCTTCACATAGATGGGGAGCCTGTTCCATAGACAGGATAGTCTCTGGGATACATACCTATCTTGCCAGCAGGTCCCATTTATATCACAGGCAATGTTTAAGTCTTTAGAATTGGTAATTCTGGTGCTGTTTGTTTTGTGGATATGCAGGGGGTCCATCAGAGTGGGGCCTGACAATGCCCTGTATGGCAGGCATAGATCTCCCCTCAAAAGCCTGTAGGAGACAAAATACAGGGATAGGGCCTTGATGTGGTCTGTATAGGATGTATTACTTATGCCCTGCATGGTTTTAGTGAGGAATCTTTGTACGTGTTCCAATTGCTGGATATACCTGGTTAGGTACATACCAAAGGGAGCATTGTACTTAATGATAGGTCTGATGAATGCCGAATACAGTGGAACAATGACTTCTTTGGACTTAGATGCCATACCTTTGCTTATAAGATGCACAACACAGAATTATTTCCTCATCATTGTAGACACATGATGATCAAAGGCTAGATTACTATCTATGTGTGTCCTTAAGTCCCTGACTACTGGATCAACTCTAAGGGGTGTGTTGTCAATATGATAGTTACCAGGGATGGATGACTTCCCGTTTCTTGGCATTTAGTTTTAGTCCATTGCTCTGACACCAGTTATTTGTCTGTGTCAGCCCCTCCTGGAGAATATTTGTGTCAGTGTGAGATTCAATGACAGCTCCTAATTTGCAATTATCTGCAAATTTAGTCATCCAGAGACCACTGACATTGACCTTGGCTTCTGAGAAGTAAATGCCAAAAAGGAGCAGTCCACGGATTGATCCCTGAGGGACTCCACTTGTGACTGCCCTCTTTGTATAGGTTGACTCCCCAATTCTAACTTCCTGGGTCCTGTCTGTGAGCCAGTTGGCTGTCCACTGAGTGACATACAGTTTTGTACCTAACCTCTAGAGTCTGTCATCAATACCTGAGTGGGATATTGTGTCAAATGCCTTGACAAGGTCAAAGTAGGCAGTGTGAATGACTTTGCCCTCATCCATTGCTTTGGTGACCTGCTCGAAGAAGTCCACCAGGTTTAATAGGCATGATCTGCCCTTGACAAAATCAAACTCGGTTGGGTTCAGTGTCTGGAGGTTTACTATATCGCTGTTGATCATCTCCATGATAAATCTTTCTATGGCTTTACATATAAGACTAGTGAGACTTATGGGTCTGTAGTTTTCAGGGTCTGTAGATTGCCCATTTTTGTGCTGAAGGATGATTGCTGCCTTTCTACATTCATGAGGCACGAAGTCTGTTTGGAGGCTACAGTTAAATAGCAATTCCAGAGGCCCTGATAGGTCATGTTTCATGCTGTTTAGAAGGAATCCTAGGATATTGTCTGGGCTCATAGATGCAGTGTTCTTGGTCCAATTGCAAATTATTTTTTATAAGACCCATTGCTACTATTACTATTGGAACTGTCTGGGTATCCTTCTTCCACATTGTTCTCATTTCTGCCTGTAAATCCTGTATTTTATGACTTTGTGTCTCTCAGTGCATAAGAAACTGTAGTCACTGGGTACAGCAATTTCTGTGAACAATGCTACTTTTATCTTCTATACATGGACTACTATATCAGGTTTTCTTGCATCTATTTTTTGAACTGTTGATAATAGGCGATTCCATGTGATATAAACTTCATAATTTTCTATAATCATTTGTGGTTCATGTTTCCAATGTTTTTCAGCTACTTCAGTATTATAAGGTTTGGAAAATCTCCAATGAAACAGTCTTGTCACATAATTATGCCTTTCAATATACAGTCCTTTTGCCATTAGTATATCACAACCAGCAACAAGATGTGCAGCTGTTTCCAGTTCTGTTTTACAAAATCTATTTTGTCTGTCTCTCTCACATGTTCAATGGACTTTATAAACCAACATGCACATAGTCTACTATCTTGGGCCACCGATATTAACCTTTCATATGGAAAATAAGTGAATATCTCTGTAGGTGAAGGCTGATTTAATAAAAACAAATCTGAAGTTAAATAGAAAAATAACTGACCACCACAAATGTAAAACAAATAAGGAAACTTTAATAAAAACAAAATAAGATAAAACACAGGTAAGCACTTTCATGGTGTATGCTGCTTCATCAGACCTATGATAACACAAACAGAAACTACCATTTTAAACAACAGAACATCAAATCACATCAGTGGGGAAGGTCTCATGACCTAAGTACCAGCTTTAAAGAAATATGCTAATTCATACCAGGAGTCCTATTCCCTTGCAACTTTATGACCCATTTTAATTCTCAGTATTATGTTGTGTTGCTTAAATCTCTACCTCTTATACTCAAATAAATGAATTCTAACCATAAACTTAAAACAATGTTCTTTCCCACAGGTATTCACATATTTTGCCAAAGTGTTGGTCATCTTTATTTTCCTGATATTCCCAAAAGGCTCCATTATCCTGTCCTTCAATAGTCTATTTGTCTTCCCTTTGCAAAAGACATCACACATCATGCACTGTGCATAATACACAAGGTTACTGCTCCTATGGTTTGCGTATAAATCTATATGTACAGTATGTCTCAAGGAGGGATGTATAAAATGTGACATTTTCCAGCTGTATCTGCATGCATTACATCCCCTACAGGTGAAAGTCCCAATCTGATCAGTCATTCTAGCTACAGGCACAGTGAAATATCTGTAACAAAGGTGATGCTTGAGTGACTTACTAGTTTTAAATGTAAAAGTGGTCTAGGACCCAAGACATCCTTAAGCTGTTTGTCTGCCATAAGAATTGGCCAGTTATTCTTAATGATGTCACATACAATGTTCACATCACTGGAATAGATGAGCATAATTCATGGACTAGTCCCAGTGTTATGCATTTCAAAAGAATGGTCTGGCAGAAGTGGTCCTAAGTGATTGTACTTCTTTGACTGCATTATTGATCTTTTTGATAGAGTAACCTCATTCAATGATATCCTTAGTCATATCCTTAAAAACTTGTTCCAGCCTCTTGTCATCATCATGAAGTCTCATCACCCTCAAGAATTGTCCTTTAATAATGTTCTTTGATATGTGTCTGGAATGTATAGTGGATTTATGAAGTATGCTGTTCTTTTTTACATGGGTTCTTGTATAGAGAGGTATGTATATTCTACAAAATGTGTCAGTCTCCCAGATTTCCCTATCCAGACAATAAAAATATCATCAACAAAGCATCTATTGAAACTGACATTGTTACATTGTTGACAAAAGGATTACCATTAAAAACCTTGTCATGTTCCCATTCAGCTAACACCATATTAGCATAACTGCTGGCGCAGCCACCATCATTTCCCATCGTTACACAGAACTTCTGCAAATAAAAGACCTCTTCAAAAACATTATTCTCCAGAATCAAATCTAATAATTGCAGATCAATATCACTTTGTTGTTTGGGAAATCACTATACTCAGTCAAAGAAGATTTTACATACTCAATGCCTTCATCATTAGGTATTACTGTGAAGAGTGAATTCACATCGAGGGTCACAAAAATCATATCCCTGTTCATATCTAAATCCTTATACCACTCATACAAATCAGATAGAAAGGCCTTAGTGTCCTTCAAGAGAGTCTTGGCCTATCAAGAACAGGTCTTAAAATTTTCTGTATGAAAATAGATAGTGGTTCTGTAAGCCACCCATGACCCAAAACTATAGGTTGCATGGATGGTGCATGGAGAATCTTGTGTACCTTAGACAGACCATGCACAATGGGTATGACTGGTTGCTCAATAGTGAAATAAACAGCTATTGTGTAATTAAATTGGTCATATGAATACCAAAAATTAAAAAAATTTACTTTTTCCACCAAACCTTTGATCTGATATTTATGAAGACACATATAAGTCATATTGTCACTAAGTAAATCTTGCATGCATTATATACAAAAATGTCTGTCCATAACTACTATTCTGATACCTTTGTCAGTGGGGAGTATCTGTAGGAAGGACATCTTACAAAGTTATTTCAAAGATTTCTGCTCTTCCATGGTTAAATTAAAAACAGAAACCTTACATCTGTTAGATAAGGAGTGTCTAATCTCCTCTTAACATATGGATCAACCAAGGGACATGTTGCTGGTACAAACATATTAGGTTTCTTAAACACAGTAACAGTCAGACAGTTTTAAATCAATCAGCACACCTGCAAAGTCTGCACAGTTAGCTGCAATCACAGTTAGCTATAGTGAAGGACAGTCCTTTATTCAGTAGCAACAATTGCTCATCTGTAAGTCTAAGCGATGATAAATTAAACACTAACCCGACTGATTTTTGTTTCTCACAGTCATGCCTGTCATGTTGCTTTTCATTGTTTGCTGCTGCAACCGTCCCTTCCTGAATTTGTTCTCTATTAGCTGGGGTTCCACTAAAAAGGGGGATAATAATGCAGTGGTATTAAAAGTTGAAGGTTGATTCTGTGTGCCAGTAACCCTTTCTGTCATTTTCCCACTTTTGGCTGGTTCTGTGGTAACTTCTGATGCGGTGGAATTGCAAAAACACTTGCTCTGAGACTGACTGCCAAGGCATTGTAATGTCATCGTTGGTCTTTGATTCTTGTGGCCAAGAGAAAATGTTCCCTCTCTTGAAATGCCATATGTCCCTTTTATCTTTTAGTTTAAATTCACCTCTCCTCAACCATTTCTGCATTCAATCCTGAGTAACATGAGGTTGTTCCAAGAGTTTTCTATACTTGCAATTATATTTATGCATTTTTCACATTTCTTGCCTTCCCATGTGATCCTTCACCTCATATTCTTTCTTTTGTGTTTTGTCACATTCAGTTGCTGCCTGATTTTTGTCTACTTTTGGTTTGATTTGCATTACCTCTTCACACCGATACGCTTCTGCTAAAGTAAGCAGGAAAGTCATCTTAGGCTTATTCTCCTCATGTTTAAAAACTTTCACTACACTTGGGTCTTGTGATGTCAGCAGATATGTATGCAGTCCTACAATTACAGATCTATACATATCAATTTTGAGGAGGCCCATACTGTAGAACAGAGCATGTGTTGTAACTTTAAGAAGCATTTCAACGTGAGGGCACATGAATATAAATAGAGAGCACATGCAGGCAGCAGTGCCATTTTGAGAGAGCAGCCAGAGTGTTAACATGTATGAGTGCAGTAGTCTGTTTATAAGTTTATTTAAATTTATGTTACTAAGCCTCAATCCTGATGTGTCTGTATATAATAAAGTTGCTTGAACTGAACCCAAAACTGATCGTCTGTTTTATCCTGACTGGACACGTGACACATGCCTACAGAATGGGGAATATATAGTTTTGGTGTACACTGATTTTTATAAATCAATTGATAAGCATGAAGCATCCTTCTTGTTTTCTTGTCCAACTGATCCAACACCTTTTGGGGCCAGTCAGTCACTCCAAAAACTGTAAGTTAGTAAGTTAGGACAGGAAGAGCAAATTTGGTTTATAGCTTGGACTTTAAAATTAATACCAAAAACATGCACTGACATCTAGGAAAATTTTTCTAAAATACTCCTTACTAAGTTTTATTCTCATTAGTTCATGTGTTATTGTTGATGCTTCATCAGTTCCCAAATATTTATACACTCCCTCTTGCTCAAGTCCTTTTATATCACACTCCTGTCCCAGGCTGTTTTCTTGGTGCTGCATCTTTTATGCTTTAAAGGTCATTCTTATATCATCTGAAAAAGTTTTGACCACTTGCAGTTGTGCTTTCATTTCCACATCTAATGAACTATACAGTTTTAAATCACCCACAAAAAGAAGATGAGAAGTCTTTAAACTCGGTTGTTTTCTATGAGCCAGATTGTAGTCGTGACCTAATCTGTGTTTTTTATTAAGATTATTTCCATCCAATATCCTGCTCCAGTACGTTTTATTGGATAATCTGTTAAGTAGACAGCTGAATGAGTTAAGGGCAAGACAAAGCAGCAGGGGTGACAAAGAGTCACCCTGGAATATCGTCCTTTGAATTTTTATCCCTGAAATAATAATTTGTCCTTTATCATGGCTTAACTGTAAAGTGGTTTGCCACTGTCTCATAGTGACTGTAATGTAATTGATCAGTGTAGGTTGTATCTTGCACATTTTTAAACAATGTCTTATCCATGAATGTGGGATACTATCACATGCTTTTTTGTAGTCTATCCATGCCCTGCTTAAATTCTACTTCTTTTTACAGTTTTCCATTATGACTTTATTTAACAACAAATGATCATTTGTTCTATATGACGTTCTTTTGTTACTCATTTGTTCTATTGCCATGATTGAGTTTTCTTCTAAATGACTATAAACTCTGTAGGCATTAGTTCCAGTGTATAGTTTATATGTCATCGGAAGGCAGTTTGTTGGTCTATAGTTTGTAGGATAGCTTGCAGAATTGGTCTTAAGTAGGCATATTGTTTTTTCCTGTTGTTAACCAGGTTGGTGTCTGTTTGGGGTGTGGATATAATAGTTCTTACTTATACTTAAATCTTTATGTAAAGATGTTAATACTTTTAGCCAGAAGTTAGGTACTTCTTCTGGACCTGAGATTTCCAGATTAGGAGCTTTTCTTAACTTTGTTTTAATTTCTCTGAAAGTTACTTCATCCCAATTCATATCCTGTCATCTGAACTTCCTATTCTTTTTTTTTTTTACTTCTTCTATCCATTCAACATCTTTTTTTATGTTCCACAGGATCTTCATAGATATTTCTACAAAATGTATCCATTTCTTCATTTTTTGGTGTTTCAGTTCCTTTTGCCTTTTTCCCAATTCTCTATAAAACTTTTTTGGGTAATCAATGAATTAGGTATGTTGTAGTTTTCCTTTATATTTATATGCATATCTCCTAAGTTTTTCTGCTTCTGCTGATATTTTGGTTTATTATTTGAGATAGTGCACAATAGAGCCTGATCTGCTGTGATACTATGCATTGCTTTTATCACGTCTAGCTTTCTGAGTATTTTTGTTGATGAATTCCCACTTCTACAAATGAGACTTCTTGTATTAATTGCTTTATAGTTTTCTCTATTTGTTACTTTCATTATGGCATTTGATTTATCCCCTTCCTTTCCCTTACTGCCCTGTTCTTTTGTGGTAAAACTTCATCTGTTATTAATTGTATAGTAATATATACTATATACCTCTGTTATATCACATGAGTTTCTATGAACAGTCCTAATTACTGTGTTAATTTGTTTTATCAAACTTCTAACTTTTTGAGTTTTATTGACTTTCTGTTGTCAATTTCTTTCATTGATCTTAACATGCCTGTCCATGTCTATTAAATCAAGCAACTCATCTCGTACATCATCTTCTTCTAAACTGAGGGCACATTCTTTGTTCTCCATTTCCTGAAGGCATTCTACAGAAAGTTCCAGAGTATCTTCCTGTGCCACATTATCTTCAGCTTCATCCTGTGTCACCCATTGCTCTTTCATATGGGAACTCACTGACCTATCACCCCACAACACTGACTGTGTCAGCTTTGCCACAGTTTCATGTTCCTTCCCTTGCTGTACAAATCCAACTCAGATGCCTTTGCCTGAATTCCTCTTTGGTGCTGCTATTTTTGAAATGATTAGTTTTGCTTTCTCCTTTGCATAAATATTGTACCACATTAAATCTCTTTTTCTTTCCCATGTCCATATTTCTTCTTCAGATGTCTCCTGCTCCTCCTGTTTCTCCTTACTTGAGGACTCATTGTTCCATCTTGCTGTGATATAATCTGTGTTAGAATCTCTACACTAAATTCTTCACTTGGCAAATATTCCATAACTCCAGCTTCTGTTTTTTTAACTTCTAGTTTAATAATCTTCTGTTCTACATTCCCTCTTTGTGATCTTATTTTTTGTATTGTGAAATTTTCCATATCTGAATGCCTTTGTCAGTATTTCTCTTTCAGTATCTTTGGGGCTCCTCTTTTTGAATTGATTAATTTAACTTTCTCCTTTGTGTAAATATTTCACCATATCAGATCTCTCTATCTTTCTCATGTCCATATTTCATTTCTATACCTTTCAAAAATCTCTAGATTTTGTTCTTAACATTTTTGCACTTCCTCAGTTGCTTCTTTTTCCAAACAGCCCAAGATTTCTTGGTCTACATAATATTTTTTTCATATATGTGTTGTATTAATGAACACAAATTTGCATTTGAAGCTTTTGACAGTTTTTCCTGTGAAAGTATTCTTCTTTCCTCTCATTTCTCTCTTAATCTTTTTGTACATCTTCTGTCTAGAAATTCTGGACGTTTTGCATAATAGTAACAATATATAATTTCTTTCTTATCCTCAATAGTCTACTCTGTCATCTTTATTGCTCTTTTTGGCCTGTTTTTGTGATTGTTGTGAAATATTTCTTTCTTCTACAACGGGCGGCCATCTTCCCCCTGAGCCAGACCTAGCCTCCTTGTAGGAATGTATCTGTGTCTTCAGGATCCTACACTGTCATTCTTTCAAGTCCTGGCACTGGTGCACCTACCAGAATTGAGCACTTTTTTATATTGGGTTTTGTGCACCCAGCTATCTTTTTTATTTTTTAACCTATTCCTGTCCTTGATATATGCTATATAAAATGCAGTCCATATATCAGTGTTGTCTTAGTGAGATTTTGTGAAAAACAGAGTCCACCTTGTAAAGATACTCACCAAGACTTGAGCATGAATTCAATTCCAGCAATACTACTCTCCTTTGCTTACTGATATATCATCTCACCATTCAGTTGTATAGATTGGGAGATGATCACTGAGACAGTCAGACTTTGTACCTGAGGGTCTGATACCTGGATCCAGTCTAATAGGGAATTTGATGTCTTGCTATAATGTGTGGGGCTATTAATTAGTTGTGTGAACCCAAATAAATTCATACTAGATGCAGGGGAGTAAGAGTTTATGTCCAACCAATTGACATTCACATCACCTAGTTTCTTGTGGAATTGTTATGGATATCCAATGTAGGATATTTTCTAGTATAGCTGTATTGTCGCCAGAAGGGTTATGAAGAAGAGTAATACATATTTTATTTATTATTTTATTTCCAATTTGATTACCGGGGAAGTCCACTGGGCCCAGAGAGCCTGTTTTCAGTGGAGGCCCAGGGAGAAAAGCTCCATGAAACAGATTACAGTAAAGATAGCAGTCCAGTAAAAATAAAAGTACAAGTACAAATACATATCAAATAATACAAAGCGTGAGCAATATTGCCCATAGTGGAAAAATATCATGCAGATACATTTTAACAAATTCACACAGGTAAAGTCAAAAGTCTAAAGATATTTACAATATTTACAGAGTGTGAGCGATCATATGGGAATTAGCTATAGAAGGTTCTAGCCAGCTATAAGGTGCTTAGGAACTCAGGAGGTTATGATTTTGTTAAAGAGTTCTAGATAGGGAGAATGCAGTTACATTTCCATTTGGAGGTGAGGTAGGTATAAAGCTGAGTTTTGAAGTTGTTTGTGTTTGATATTGTCCTTAGTGTGGAAAGGAGAGAGTTCCATTTCTTACCTAAGGAGAAGGAGAGGAGAAGTTATCCAGCAAGATGTTTAGGTTTGTGGACAGTAATTATGTTTTGGTGTTCAGATCTGAGAGTTCTATCTGGGGTGTATGGGGGAAGGATGTTAGCTAGAGTGGGGCATTTGGTTGGATTAAATATTAGTCTATGTGCTGTAGTGAGCTGGAGGAAGTTCATAGATTCATAGGTTCATAGGTTAGTACTAAGCTATCGGCACTAGGGCCTATGCAAGCCTAGCCATAACAATTCCCTGGATATTTCTTCCCACAATATTTACTTCTCTGGACCCCTGTCTAGCAGGGTGACTGACATGATCCCCGGGTGAATTTCCTATCTCCCATCCAGTCATCAAGGTTCATTTTGAAGAGGGCCAAGGAGGAGCTCTGCTTGACATGTATGGACAGTCTATTCCAGAGTATGGGGAGTCTCTGTGTGTCTGGGTCAGGAACCTATCCCTCCAGCATGTTTTTTTCTTTGTGATGACAAGGTTTAGATCCCTGGAGTGTGTGGCTCTGAGGGATTGGGGTTTCTTTAAGTGGAGCATGTCCAACAGCTTAGGGTTTGACATGGCCTTGTATGTTAATCAGAAATCGCCTCTGAGTAGACGATATGCCACAGAGTACAGCTGGAGTTTTTTTAGACGGTCAGCATATGGCATCTGCTTTAGGCCTGTGATTCTTTTAGTGAGGTATTTCTGTGGCCTTTACAGCTGTTGCAGATGTCTTGCGAGGTACATACCAAATGGGGCATTATACTCTATAATGGATCTAATGAGGGATGAGTACAGTGGGACAATAACCTCCTTTTTTCTGGTTGAAAAGCTCTTAGTGATGAGGTGTGCCACATAGAAGGATTTCCTGACTGTTGTGGCAATGTGGTTGTTGAAAGTGAGACCACTGTCCACCTGTGTCCATAAGTCTCTTATCACACTTTCGATGTTTAGTGTCCTGCCACCTATGTGGTAATTCATGGGTACATGTTTTTTTCCAAAGGGGATAACTATACATTTCTTGGCATTAAGCTTGAGCCTATGGCTCTAGCACCAGGCATGTTTCTGTAAGGCCCTTTTGTAGAATATCCCCATCATTTGGGGATTCAGTAATGGCTCCCAGTTTGCAGTCATCTACGAATGTTGTTAGCCAGAGTCCCTTAGTGTTGGCCTGTACTTCAGAGAAGTAAATGCCAAACAAGAGTGGTCCCAGGACTGAAACCTGAGGTACTCCACTTGTCACTTGTCTGGAGCTGGATTTGGAGTCGGCTACTTTTACAGTCTGGATTCCATCAGTAAGCCAGTTGGCAACCCATCGAGTGACGTAGGGATTTATGCCCAGCTTAGTAAGTTTATCTATGATTCCAGAGTAGGGGGTGGTGTCGACGGCCATGGCGAGGTCCAGATAGGCTGTGTGGACTGCCTTATCCTCGTCCACAGCTCTGGAGACTGATTTGAAGAAGTCAATCAGATTCAGGAGACAAGTTCGATCCTTCACAAACCCAAACTGGGTGGGGTCCAGTGTTTGAAGGTCGCCAATGTCTTTGTTTATAAGTTCCATGATAATGCATTCCATGCCCTTGCAGGTCAGGCTTGTCAGACTGATGGGACAGTAGTTCCCGGGATCCAAGGTGGATCCTCCCTTGTGGAGTGGGATAACTGTAGCTGTGCGTCACTCAGTGGGCACGAAGCCTGAGGTGAGGCTGTGATTAAACATGACACTTAGGTGAGGTGCCAGTTTATTTTGTAGTTCATGTAGTACACAGTCTGGGATGTCATCTGGTAACATAGATGCTGTATTCTTAGCTTTGGAGAGAAAGATTTCTACCTGTGTGGCCGTGATTATCGGAATTTGGCAATCTTTTGGTATTGAGATGGGCCCTTTAGGGGGTGAGAGGGGGGTGAAGTTGGCAGCAAATCGATCTGCCAAGATATTGGCAATATCCTTGGGGTCAGTATATTTAATGCCATTCTGTTGTAGCTCAGAGCAGATCTGAGCATTGCCATTTAGATTCTTGACATAACTATAGAATGCCTTGTGGCTGTCTTTGGAATCTTTGGCAATTTTATTTTCGTAACTTTTGTAACTTTTCCAAGTAATTTGTGAATTCTATCCAGTGATGAGTGGAATGTTTGGCCTTGGTGGCAAATTTAGAAATTTTGTTATAACAGCTTTCAAGTTTGGAAGTGATGGAAGAGGATAGGTTAGTAAGTAGTGGGGCGCCATACAGAAGGGAGGGAAGGAGATAAGAGGAGGCCAGAGTATGCCCGGCAAAAGTAGAGAGAGAGTGGGTGTTCCTGTAAAGCATACCTAGTTTTTCGTGGGTTTTCTTTGTATTTTGCTGAATATGGATGTTGAACTTGAGGTGTTCGTCTATAGTTACACTGAGTAGTTTGGCAAAGGGAACAACTTCGATTGGAGAATTTCTATGGCTAAGGACTTTGAAGGAATTTTTATCAAAAGAGAAAGATTTTGAGAATGTGAATAGTAGTATTTTAGATTTATTAGCATTGAGAGAAAGGTGATTTTGGTGCATCCAGATCTCAGTAGTTGAGAAGGAAGTCTGAGTTTTAGATAAGAGTTCAGGGTATGTTAGAGGCAGAGCAGACAAGTGTAGAGTCATCTGCATATTGAATGACTTTAGCTTTAGTAATAGCAGAGTAAACATTATTGATAAAGATATTAAACAGCATTGGTCCAAAGATGGACCCCTGTGGTACTCCGGTAGGGGTGGGTAAGAAAGGTGAGGTGCCTTTTTTCCTTTTCACAGCCTGAGATATATCTGACAGATAGCTTGAGACCAGGAAAGAGTATTTTGGGAGAGATTTAGGTTTGAGAGGTGGCTTAGAAGGTGCTTATGGGAAACAGTATTGAATGCTTTAGAAAGATCTAGGGGCACTGTGAATGCTAAGTTCCCAGAATCTCAGGCCTGCTTGACAGTTTTTAAGAATGAGAGTAGAGCTGTTATGGTGCTATGTCCAGGACGGTAGCCATGTTTGGTAGGGGTAAGAAGTTGATTTTTAGTCAGAAAAGGCATACTTTGGGGGGTAGATGCATTTTTCTAGGATTTTGGAGATTGGAGAGAAAAGAGCTGTAGGGCAGAAGTTTGAAATGTTAGTGTTTTTGCCTCCCTTGCAGAGAGGAAGAATAAAGATGGAATGCCAGAGTTTAGGGACATAGGATTCCTTTATGAATCTATTAATTAGGATACTAATTGGGAGAGCTATACCATTGGCAGCAGACTTGAGAAAGGAAGAGGGGATGTTGTCAGGTGCATTGGAGCAGGGTTTAAGTATGGACAGAAATTTTTTTATGTAGTTAGTGGAGACAGGTTTAAGCTCAAACACAGGGGGGAAATTATTTACGGACTTAGATGAGGTGGAATGTAGGCAAGATGGGTCGAATTGGAAAAAGTTTTTGTTAGGTTGGATATTGACTCTATAAAGAAAGAGTTGAATAGTGAGGCTAATTCGAGGTCAGATTTACTTGGGTCCAGAAAGGGGTTATTTTTGGAGCCTGGGTTGAGGAGTGAGTTTATGGAGTTCCAAAAAAACCTAGGGTTTTGGGGATGGTTGGACTGGAGCTTAGTGTAGTAGGATTTTTTGTCTTTGAAGATTTGTTTTTTTTTTGCAAAGTTATGGAGCTGTGTGTATTGGAGAAGGGTTTTGGGAAGTTTATTCTTTTGGTAAAGCTTCCAGGATTTGTCCCTTTGATGCATTTGATGCATAATTTGCTTTGTTTCTTTGGTTAGCCAAGGGGCAGTTATAGTTTTTATTCTTTTTTCCTTGGTGTAACTAGGAAATTTAGAGCGTCTAGGAAAGTAGAATTAAAGTGGTCTATGACTTTATCGAGTAGAAGGGTTTTTAGAATGTTCCAATGTATTTGTTTGAAATCGTTAGAGAAGGTTTTGGGGTCAAATTTACTAAGGTTGTGGGTCTGAATATATTGATGTTGGTGTGGATGGGAGGTGGTTGCACGGTAAATGAAAGCTGGGAGGTGGTCACTAATAGAGTCAGGGATGGTGCCAGAATTGGCAATTTTATTTGGATGGGTGACTAAGATCCAGTCAAGACTGGATCCTGGGGGATTTGTTTTATTGGGTCTGGTGATGGAGTGGGTTACTTGAGTAAAATTAAAAAGGTTAATGGACAGGGAGGATATGGGACTGTTGAGTTTATTCCAGATGATGTTTCCATTGCCTAGCATGTAAGTTTCAAGGTTAATTTCAGCTGAAGCCCGTTGGAGTATGTCTTCAAGGGTTAAGATGTTATTTCTGGGTGGGATATAA
Source organism: Protopterus annectens (assembly GCF_019279795.1). Lineage (NCBI taxonomy): Eukaryota > Metazoa > Chordata > Ceratodontiformes > Protopteridae > Protopterus > Protopterus annectens. The sequence continues at coordinate 358,226,973 of NC_056737.1, read as the reverse complement.
AAGGTGATGATACAGAGGCTTTTGTGATTATTCATTTTTAATAGACTGACTGTTAGTTCTACATTGGGGAATTAAGTTAAGTAGATTGGAATAGATTAATGCAACGCCTCCACATTTATTCTTTGGGCAGTCACATCTAAGAGTGCGAAATCCAAAGGGTAGGATTTCAGAGTCAGAGATGTGGGGTTTGAGCCAAGTTTCAGAGATGGCTACAATGTCAGGTTGGTTATGACTTAGCCATGCTTGAAACTGATGTGCTTTGTTGTTGAGACTCTGGGTACTGAGTGTGAAAAATTTAAGAGTATTGTAGGGGGATGAAAGGTTAGAGGAATGGGGAGGGTAATTGTTATTTGTGGGTGGGTTAGGTCTGGGGTTGGAGTAAATGTCTCCAGCTAAGATGAGGTTATTGAAGGAAGTTATTTTAGTGTGTTTTGGTTTGGATTTAGGGTATTCTGGATGGTCTAGTATTTGTTTAAGAGTACGTGTCTTAGCAGTAGTGGAAATAATTTTAGGATTAAAAAGGTGCAGAGGGTTGAGCTGAAAAAGAGAGGAGGAGATGGAAAAGAAATGATTATTTGTGTGAGGGAGGAGATGGTTTTGTGTGGGAGTATGGTAAGGAGTAGAGAGTGGAAGCTGATTGGAGGTATAGGAGCTGGCATGGTATAAAGTTGTTAAGAGTAGTAGTAGGGAGTTGGGGGTTTGGAGTGTTAGGAACAGTAAGGAAAGCATGGTAGAAAAAGGTAGTTTAATATGGAAGGATTTGTAATTGGAGAGAAGAGCTGAGGGATAAGAGGGGGTAGTGAAAGAGTGATGTATTTAATTAGTGATGTATTCAATTACTGTGGGTGAAAGGAGGAGGAGTAAAGAGGGGAAGGCTTTGATTGGATGGTTGACTGTGGGTGAAAGGAAGAGGGGTAAAGAGGGGAAGGCTTTGACTGGATGGTTGTATTGACTGGGTGTGAGTGGTTGAAATAAAAGTAGGAGTAGTGGGGTGGGTGGGAATAGGGGCAGGGTAGGGGAGCAGAGTGAGCCTGCAGGATGAACAGAGCAGGTGCAGCCAAGGAGAAGGAAGAAAGCCAGTGAAAAGTTATCAGTGAAGGTAAGAACTAGCTCAGAGGTAAGGAGGCACTGGCATAAGGCACTGTGTGTGTGAAATTAGAAGGATGCAGAGGGGTGACAGGGAATAGGAGCTAAAAACAGGGCAGTAGCAGTTTAGTGTAATATAGTAAGCATTAAAAGGTCTAAAACAGGACAGTGGTAAATTAATAGAACAGTTGCAGTACTTTTGACTTGTATTAAAAGATAGGTAGTGGCTGAACAATGCCAACTTGTGACCTAACTGAGTAAGTACAATGGTAAGCTATGAGCACTCAGAGGAGGGGAAAGGGGCTTAGGAGAGTAAAGGGAGATAAAATTCATGGTAGACTGCTACCGAATGCACACAGGGTTAATATACAACAGTGGTAGGTATAGGATATATTTCTATTTTACAATAGGGTACATACACGTTTAAAGTTAGCACTTGAGGAGGCAGAGTGGTTACAGAAGCACTGCAGAATGTACTTAGAATGAACTTTACAAAAATAGCAATAAGAATCACAAACAAAAACAATACCAGCTATTACTTACATGCAAGCACACTACTGGGGATTCAACTAAATTTTAAATTAAACAACTATATCTGTTTATAGTTGTTTAAGTTTCAGGAAAGTTATAAGAATTTCTGCTGAACAGAATTTTGAAATCCACTTATTGCAGGGGATAATGTGGGTACTTGTTCGGAAATATCAAAGTAATACAACCTTTTCTCTTTATACAGTCATTGTGGATGATATTATAGCTGGAAGGTGTAATATCAGAGTTGCTTATTTTGTGTTTAAGCCAAGTTTCAGTTACAGCATGAATATTATGTTGAGTAATGCAGGATGTAGTTCATCAGTTGTATTTCTTATATGCTTCTATCATTTATGTCAGCAAAAGTTAGATCACCGGGGTTGAGAGGTTGAATATTGCAGTGTTAAAGTGGTGTGTGGAAGAGAATTGTCTTGAAGTTCATTGTGACAGGTGAGGTCAGGATCAGGGTGAATGTCTCCTCCTAGAAGGATTTCAATATATTGGGGAATTATTGATACTTGTTTTTGGAAAGTATTTTTCCAGATAATTTTGTTTTGGTTTGAGTTGAAATGGAGTTGATCAGTCTATATTTGGAGTTAAAGTGAGAGTTGTCATTAAATAAGGTTGATGCCATGTTGGGAGAGTGTAGGGAGGAAGTATGAACAGATGGCTTGAATGGAGATGGACATATGTTGAGACCTAATAAAGACCCATCCAGTCTTCATGATTTCTTCATTAAAACCAATTTATTAAAAAGATTGAATGCTTTCATCCACCCAATCATGGACTTCATCAGAATCTAGGTATAAACTGATACAAACACATTCAAATATCACAATCTAACCAATAAAATCATGTGGGAAAAAAACTAATTAAGACAGAACCCTTCTTAAAAAGAAAGTACGCTAAATGCATACTATATACCATAAAAACCTACAAAACCGTAAAAAGTGCATAGAATAAAAACATTCCATAGACAACTCCTCATAACAATATATTTGCACATATATAATAACTATATAGGAAATGCACTAATTAATCATAATGCATACTGAATGAACAACCTGTTACCGGAGTTGTAATACTGAATTAATAGAAATGTTATCATTTATACCAGGAGCATTCATAGCATTTAATAATAATTGCCATCTTAGCTCCTTCTCTTCAAATAACAGTTTAAGATTACCCCCTTGAGGATTTACATTCAAACATTCTAAGATGGCAAATTTGAACATCATACAAGTGGGATTAGCAGCTAAGTGTCTATATAAGACATTATTGGTGTTTTCCTTTTTTATTTGGTACATGTATTCATATATTCTGTTCCCTAGTGCTCTGTCCATTTTACCTACATTAAGACTTGGACATGTACAGCACTTCGCTAAATACACTACATGTTTTTTATTGAAATTCCCTTTCATAAAATACACTCTAGTTATGTTAATGTTCTCAGGGGTTTTGTGTTCATCCTCCAGAATTGCAGAACATTGCTTGCACCTTCCACATTTTCTAGTGCTTTCTCTTCCCTGTCCCTTCTAGTAGGTTCCAGTATGAGTAATGGACTCAAATTTATATTTTAAATTAACCCCTGATTTGAACACAAATTTACCTATATCACCTAATAATTCATATATCCCACTATCATGTCTAAGCAAATTCCAATTCTTAGTCACTAAATTTTTGACATCTTCAGATGAACCATTATATTCTAAGACAAGAGCTCACCTAAACCCCTCCCTATAATGATTACTATCCAATAATGCAATACCTTCACCAAAAAGGGATTTATATTTCTTTTCTCATTCAGATTTTACATTTTGGGTTACATCACTAACCATACTAGGTTGGTAACCCCTACTAGTAAACATATCTCCTATATAATCTATTTCCCTTACCATATCTGAATGGTTAGATGTCATACGGGCAGCCCTGATGCACTGCCCCTTTAATATACTTATTTTCTTATGGAAGGGGTGACAACTAGAATAATCAAGATACAAATTGGTAAAGGTGTTTTTCCTGAAGATCTGAGACTTAAAAGCATAATCAGAGTGGGAAATAAATGTATCCAATATGCTATACATTCTCTTCTACAAGTATATGTAAATTTAAAATATGTACAAGTATTGTTGATATAATTGACACATTCTTTTATTTCTTCATAAGTTTCTTTCCATAACACAAATATGTTGTCCAAAAATCCAACATAACACTTGATGTTCTTCACATATTTGCTCTTAAATACGTAATGATTTTCTCAGTCTAATAAATCAAGGTTAGCAAAAATGGGGGCACAAAATGCCCCCATAGCCACTCCCTTAGTTTACCTGTAAAACTCTCCTTCAAAAAAGTTGAAGTTGTTGTCTAATACTAGTGACATAAATTCAGTCAACAATCTAATTTTTTCCCAGACAAGACCAGAATAGTGCCTCATACTATTATTAAACTTTCCAAGCCTTCTTCTTTGGGTATACACAAGAATAAGTCTATGACATCTATGGTTAAGAATATAAAATTGTTACCCCAAATATCACTTTTTCACTGTCCCAAGAAATCCTCTGAATGAGATAAATATTGCACATTGAGGCATCGACCTACACTTTGAAGAGTTTTTGTTAGATCACAGAATCACCCAGGAGCTATATTACTTTTTAAAAGTAGAGGAGCCCACATTAGCTACAATTGTGGGTATCCCAAAGACAAACAAAGATATTTTACAACCACCATTTCATCCTATAATTTCAGGTAGCAAATCTAAATCCTTCCCCTTTGGAGTAGTCATTGACAGATGGCTAAAACATATGTATAACAACGTTGAACACCTTCTCAAGGAGTCATGGGATTTCGTGAGATGGTTATAAAGTGATATTTGGGGTAACAATTTAATATTCTTAACCATAGATATCATAAACTTATTCTCCTATATACCCAAAGAAAAGGGTTTGGAATGTTTAGTATAAGGCACTATTCTGGTTTTGACTGGGAGAAAATTAGATTGTTGAATGGATTTATGTCCATAGTATTACACAATAACTTCATATATTTTGAAGGAGAGTATTACAGGCAAACTAAGGGAGTGGCTATCGGGGCAATTTGTGCCCCCATTTTTGCTAACCTTATTTTATTATACTGGGAAAATCATTATGTATTTAAGACCAAATATGTAGAGAACATCAAGTGTTACATCCAATTTTTGGGCGGCATATTTGTGTTATGGAAGGGAACTTATGAAGAAGTAGAAGAATATGTCAATTATATCAACAATACTTGTATATACTTTAAATTTACATATACCTGTAGTAGAGAAGGTATAGCATATTTGGATACATTTATTTCCCACACTGATTATGGTTTTAAGCCTCAGATTTTCAGGAAAAACACCTTTACCAATTCTTATCTTGAATATTCTAGTTGTCACCCCTTCCATCAGAAAAGAAGTATATTAAAGGGGCAGTGCATCAGGGCTGCCCGCATGACATCTAACCATTCAGATATGGTAAGGGAAATAGCTTATATAGGAGATATGTTTACTAGTAAGGGTTACCCACCTAGTATGGTTAGTGACGTAACTCAATATGTTAAATCTGATTGGGGAAAGAAATATAAACCCCTTTTTGGTAAAGGTATTGCATTATTGGATCGTAATCATGATGGGGGAGGGGTTGGGAGAGCTCTTGTCTTAGAATAAATGTTTTATCAGAAAATGTCAAAAATGTAGTGAGTAAGAATTGGAATTTACTTAGACGTGATAGTGGGATACACAAATTATTAGATGATAAACCTAAATTTGTGCTCAAAACAGGGGTTCATTTAAAGAATAAATTAAAGTCCATCACTCATACTGGAACCTACAAGAAGGGCAGGGAAGGGAAAGCACTAGAAAATGTGGAAGGTGCAAGCAATGTTCTGCAATTTTGGAGGATGAACACATAACCCTTGAAAACATTAACAGAACTAGAGTGTATATTATGAAAGGGAATTCCAATACAAAACATGTAGAGTATTTAGTGAAGTGCTGTACTTGTCTGAGTTTTTATGTATGTAAAATGGACAGAGCTCTAAGGAACAGAATATATGAACACATGTACCTAAAAAAAAAAGGAAACCACCAATAATGCCTTATACAGCTGCTATTTCCACTTGTATGATGTTCTAATTTGCCATCTTAGAATGTTTGAATGTACATCATCGAGGGGGTAATCTTAAAATGTTATTAGAAGAGAAGAAGCTAGGATGGCAATTCTTTTTAAATGCTATAAATGCTCCTGGTATAAATGATAACATTTCTATAAATTCGGTATTACAACTCAGGTAACAGGTTGTTCATTCAGTATGCATTATGATTTAATTAGTGCATTTCTGATATAGTTATTATATATGTACAACTATATTGTTATGAGGAGTTGTCTATGGGATGTCTTTATTCTATTCACTTTTTACTGTTTTATAGGTTTTATGGTAGATAGTATGCACTTAGAATACTTTCTTTTTAAGAAGGGTTCTGACTTGATTAGTTTTTCTCCCATGATTTTATTGGTTGGATTGGGATATTTTAATGTGTTTTTATCAGTTCATACCTAGATTCTGATGAAGTCCATGTTTGGATGGACAGAAGCATGCAATCTTTTTAATAAATTGGTTTTAATGAAGAAATTGTGAAGACTGGATGGGTCTTTATTATCCTGGGATTCTTAGTGCACTAGTGGTGTTTTCCTTTTATTTTAGTTGTTGTACAAATGGTTGTGGTGAACACTCATTTTTTTAGTATTATATGTTGAGAGCTATTATAGAGTCATGATAGGATGAGAGATGGCCCAGTTGCAGGAGAAGAATAGAGGATAAGCTGAGTAGTTGCATGGTTAAGTAATGGGATCTATATGTTATAGCTGGCAGGTAGTGGGGAAGTAGGGATCAGGGAAGAAAATGTAGTTACAGGGCAGAAGGATATTTAGTGGAGGAGGAGGAGTCTGAAAGTTGATAGAGTGTAGGTAGGGAAAAAGTATTTTCTAAGAAGAAAGAGAATTCACAAAGTTCAAGCTACAGTAGAGTATTCACACAGGTTTAATAGTCTTCAAACAGGTATAAAAACTTTAAGCGCTTTTCGTTTGCAACCATGCAAACTTCTTCAGAAGTAATAACTCAAACAATTAACTGTTCTTAAATAAACACTCAGTCAAAAACGCGGGACAAAACATAATTGTTAACTTAAACAGACACTACCTCTCAAATACAACATTAATTAATATGTAAAATATTCTTATCTTAAAAAATTATTATTCATATACATAAGCTATATTAAAACATTCAAAATGAATTGCAATCAATTTTAAGCAACCATAAGTATTCTGTAACTAATAAACAATATTACTCACAACATATTTATAGGAAAAAAATAATTAAATAAACATTCTGACACAATTTATCTTTGCAAACTTTTAAGTTTAAGAACACTGGTGATAGAATATGATTCATTCAGGCCTGGAATATTGAATGCATCAAGTTTGAACTGCCACATTAGCTCCAACTCTTCCAGCTTGAAAGAAAATGGACCACCCCTAGTGTCCTGTATAATGTTATCTATAACCATGAATTTAAACTGATGACCTGTATTCAAATGGATGTGCTTAGCCAAGGCATTATCTAACTTAATATGGCTGATAGCATAAAGATGCTCATACATTCTATCCTGGAGCCTACGTTCCATTTTGCCCACATAAAATGCAGGACAACTTGAGCATATAGCCAAGTAAACTATAAACCTAGTGTTACAGTTAAACCTTGATCTTAATTTATGTTGTTGACCATTTATTACAAACAAATTAGTAACGTCAACATGTTTGCAATAATTACAATTTTCACATTTGGACATCCCTACTATTCTAGAAACCCTAACTTGATGTTTCTCTAATAGATTCTTCAAATTACTACCTCACTTGAAAACTATATTAGGTGTACTACCAAATTTCTGGGAAAGTACCTGATTACATTTGAATAAATCCCAATTCTTCCGCACTATTTTGACAATGAAGTTACTTTGAGCATTAAATGTAGTAATGAAACTACATTGTGAATGTTGGAAATTATGAAAGGGAGGCTCACTACTATTTCCAACTATTGAAGCTTCTGTGGACATATGGTTAAAACCTGCCATTGATTTAATCATTAAAATAGGGTTAAAAATCAACTTCTCTCTTTTACGAGAGAACTTCTCAATTAAAGAGTCCAACAAGGGTTCAGGATAGCCACAATGCATAAAAATTTTTTCAAGAACAAGCATTCTTTATAAAAATCATCGTCGTGGCTAGTAATACGTGAAGCCCTCATTAACTGGCCTTTAATGATGGACCTTTTATGATGAAAAGGATGGCAGCTAGAGAAATGAAGAAAATAGAGTATGTATCTTTCCCAAAAATTTGAGCAGTAAAACACCTCAATAATCTATTCTTAGTTAACCAAATGTCCAAGTATGATATAGCATCAATACTAAAATTATGTGTGAACTTCAAAAAGTCTGTTGTCTCATTAAACTTGTCCTCCAACTCACATGCTGTTTTTGCATCCCCATTAAATAGGATGAATATATTGTCCAAATATCTAGTATAATATACCAAACATTCGGAAACATTCATATTATTTAACACAAAGTTAGATTCCCAGTGTGCCATAACTGAATTGGCCACACTTGCCCCACACGGAGAGCCCATTGCCAACCCTACTTTTTGTAAGTAAAACTGGTTATTGAAAATGAAGAAATTATTAGTAAGTGTAAGGTCTAGTAGTTCCATCACCAACGCAATCTCCGAACTCGGAGCACCATGCTTAATCATCATTGCAGCCACCCATTCTATGCTAACCTGATGTGGAATACATGTATATAGGTCCTTGACATCAATTGTCAAAAAGCTGCAGTCTTCGTTATATTCCAAGTCATTAATTTTGGACAAAAATGACCAGGAATCCTTACATATTTGATTTTCTAAGACCACAAATTTCTGCAACATAGAGTCAATGACCTTAGAACAAGCATATGTTGGAGACCCCCAACTATCAACGAGTGGCCGCATAGGTGGATCTACCAAATCCTTGTGTATTTTTGGAATACCGAACATGGACGGATATTTAGGAAACAAGGTAATCATGTAGTTGAGTGCTACTTGGTCAATACGTCCTTCAATAACCAGATCATTTATACATGTCTTAATTAATGTATAAGCCTTACTGACTTCAGACCTAGAGCTTTCTTGATAAGCTTCACTGCACAACAACCTTTCCATTCAGTCGATGTAATCAACTCTATCAAAAACCACTAGTCCACCCCCTTTATCTGGTTTACACACCCGTATATCCTGTGATTGAATGTACTTTAAATGGTCACGTTCATTGATGTAAGTATCCCTACAATATTTAGGATTTGACCTATAATTAACCATGTGCTTAATATCCAGTTCACACAGCTGTTCAAAATTTTGTAATACCGGGTGCAATGGGGGATTAAATGTACTAGGGATTCGAAACACATGGGCACCTCCTGTATTTACTGAGTTCTCAAACAACAACTGAAAATTTAACTTTCTGCTGAAGGTCTTAATCTCTATTATAGTCTTAGCTATATCCATTTGATGCCATGGTACATAAGTATAACCTTTAGCTAAAAAAAGCACACTATCTAATGAAATATCACTTGTAGAAAAATTATAAACTCTAAAGTCTTCCTCATTGTTGAGAATTATTCTAGGACCTGGTTGCTGTTGTTGTAACTCTCCAGAATTATCAAATAATATGGAAAAATTATTAACATCATTTACAACTGGAACCTGTACACAAGAATCAACAAAAACAGACAAAGGGGAAGAAACCCTGAGTGAGGTAGATACCACCTCACTGAGGGAATCCTCCCCAAATGTTACATTTGATTCCTGTTGTATTTCTGTTTGCCCCTGTTGCCTTGAAAATTTCTCTGCTGTTTTGGCTTGGCACCTGTATGATTGGCTTGCCGAAAAACCTGATGTTCATTAACATTCTGGTTATACTGCTGTCTATTATTATAATTGTAATACACTCGAGGGCCATTTAAAAGCCTCTCACTCCTCTGAACTTCAGGCATAGCAAAGCCTTCAACACCAGGTTCATTGAAATTGTCAAGTTCATCCATCACAGTGTCAGACCTATTATTTGAAGCCAACAGATCGTTACTTAGTTGGGCCGATTGACCTGCAGTCAAATTGCCTGCCTGATGTAAGTCTGTCTCTTGTTGGTTGAAAGCAGTCTGACCTGGATGCCAAACTTGAGCAGGGGAAGGTGATGGATAGCCTAGCCCCTGACTGTATGCTTTGCAATCACGGTCCAGTTTTTTTATCTTATTTTACTTGAGCTTGCACATATGCTGGTCGATGCTAGAAAATAATCTGTTGTATTCAAATTTATATCTCACAAACTCTAAGTCACTATTCACTTTATTATCCAAAACCTTAATAGTTTTTGAAATGGCATCGACAAATAATGAATAATGTTTGATCATTAACTCATGAGTTCAAAACCCTGGTTATCAAAAAGTTGAATTAACTCAGTATGAAAAGGCAAGTCTTTGACTAGCCCAGTAGGGTATTGAATTCTACGTAAACCTTTTGGGGCCACCTTTTGGGTTAAGCATTCCTTGAAATAAGAAATTTCAAGCTGAGTTTTTTTAAGTTTTAAAAGGTGAGCATCAAGCAGTTTCAAGTTATACACAATATCAGGAGAATCCAAGTTATTACCTCTCAGTGACTGAGAAACGCCAGAAGAGGACGGTTCTACCCTTGAAAAAGAGTAGTTATCCAAAATCCATGCTGCCAGAGTCAAAGGGTTACCTGTACTGTCCTGCAAAAAAGCAGGACTGGTCTGGCGATCGTCCGATGATTGAGATTGAACAAGCTCTTGCTGATTAATAATATCCTGACTCTGGAAACGCAGTAGCTGGTTAGACAGCTGGTTAGAAGTAGAACCTAATGGTACTCTTGCCCTTACAATGGGCCCTTGAGCCGACGGTGGCATTGTTGTTGTATACGCTTGACCTCCATCATTAACAGCTACCTGCTGCCTTGTACACAAAGCACCCTCGCTAACCAATGAATGCACTGGTAATGCTCCTTACTGTTGGTTGATGAAATTATCACCTCTATCCGCCCGTGGTGATACATTCGAAACATTAACATTAAAGGGGAATAAGTCTTTAAGCTCCCACTGGTTTTGATCCAATTGATCGAGTCTTAAACAAATTGACTCGATTTAAGTGATCAATGATGCAAGTGCCTTGTTATTAAGCAAGGAATCATTAACATCAATAACTGGAATACCCAACATGATGTCTTCACCTGGAGGTGGCATCGTAACAATAAGTTCGTCCTGTGAAAACAAACTCTGACTCGAAGCTGAACCAGACGCCATCACAAACTGAGAAAAAAACAAAAGGCACAAGAAACTTAATAAAACCAATTCACAAAGTTCAAGCTGCAGTAGAGTCTTCACACAGGTTTAATAGTCTTCAAACAGGTATAAAAACTTTAAGCGCTTTTCGTTTGCAATAATGCAAACTTCTTCAGAAGTAATAACTCAAACAATTAACTGTTCTTAAATAAACACTCAGTCAAAAACGCGGGACAAAACATAATTGTTAACTTAAACAGACAATACCCCTCAAATACAACATTAATTAATCTGTAAAATATTCTTATCTTAAAAAATTATTATTCATATACATAAGCCATATTAAAACATTCAAAATGAATTGCAATCAATTTTAAGCAACCATAAGTACTCTGTAACTAAAAAAACAATATTGCTCACAGACATATTTATAGGAAAAAATAATTAAATAAACATTCTGACACAATTTATCTTTGCAAACTTTTAAGTTTAAGAACACTGGTAATAGAATATGATTCATTCAAGCCTGGAATATTAAACGCATCAAGTTTGATCTGCCACATTAGCTCCAACTCTTCCAGCTTGAAAGTAAATGGACCAACCCTAGTGTCCTGTATAATGTTATCTATAACCATGAATTTAAACTGATGACCTGTATTCAAATGGATGTGCTTAGCCAAGGCATTATCTAACGTAATATGGCTGATAGCATAAAGATGCTCATACATTCTATCCCGGAGCCTACGTTCCGTTTTGCCCACATAAAATGCAGGACAACTTGAGCATCTAGCCAAGTAAACTATAAACCTAGTGTTACAGTTAAACCTTGATCTTAATTTATGTTGTTTACCATTTATTACAAACAAATTAGTAATGTCAACATGTTTGCAATAATTGCAATTTTCACATTTGGACATCCCTACTATTCTAGAAACCCTAACTTGACGTTTCTCTAATAGATTCTTCAAATTACTACCTCGCTTGAAAACTATATTAGGTGTATTACCAAATTTCTGGGAAAGTACCTGATTACATTTGAATAAATCCCAATTCTTCCGCACTGTTTTGACAATGAAGTTACTTTGAGCATTAAATGTAGTAATGAAACTACATTGTGAATGTTGGAAATTATGAAAGGGAGGCTCACTACTATTTCCAACTATTGAAGCTTCTGTGGACATAGGGTTAAAACCTGCCATTGATTTAATCACCAAAATAGGGTTAAAAATCAACTTCTCTTTTTTATGAGAGACCTCCTCAATTAAAGAGTCCAGCAAGGGTTTAGGATAGCCACGATGCATAAACAATTTTTTCAAGAACAAACATTCTTTATAAAAATCATCGTCATGGCTAGCAATACGTAAAGCCCTCACTAATTGGCCTTTAATGACGGACCTTTTATGATGAAAAGGATGGCAGCTAGAGAAATGAAGAAAAGAATTAGAGCATCTACCTTTCCTAAAAATTTGAGTGGTAAAACACCTCAATAATCTATTCTTAGTTAACCAAATGTCCAAGTATGATATAGTATCGATACTAAAATTATGTGTGAACTTTAAAAAATCTGTTGTCTCATTAAACTTGTCCACCAGCTCACATGCTGTTTTGGCATTCCCATTAAATAGGACAAATATATCGTCCAAATATCTAGTATAATATACCAAACATTCAGGAAACATTCATATTATTTAACACAAAGTTAGATTCCCAGTGTGCCATAACTAAACTGGCCACACTTGCCCCACACGGAGAGCCCATTGACAACCCTACTTTTTGTAAGTAAAACTGGTTATTAAAAATGAAGAAATTATTAGTAAGTGTAAGGTCTAATAGTTCTGTCACCAACGCTATCTCCGAACTCGGAGCATTATGCTTAATCATCATTGCAGCCACCCATTCTATGCTAACCTGATGTGGAATACATGTATATAGGTCCTTGTCATCAATTGTCATCAGTTTAAATTCATGGTTATAGATAACATTATACAGGACACTAGAGGTGGTCCATTTTCTTTCAAGCTGGAAGAGTTGGAGCTAATGTGGCAGATCAAACTTGATGCGTTCAATATTCCAGGCTTGAATTAATCATATTCTATCACCAGTGTTCTTAAACTTAAAAGTTTGCAAAGATAAATTGTGTCACAATGTTTATTTAATTATTTTTTCCTATAAATATGTTGTGAGTAATATTGTTTTTTAGTTACAGAGTACTTATGGTTGCTTAAAATTGATTGCAATTCATTTTGAATGTTTCAATATACCAACACGAAAATGCAAGTCCACTGTTTGGCACAATAAAGGTTGTCCTCCAATACCACAGTACTATAGAAAGGCAAACTCTTACAAAGTAGAACCAAAGCTCTTTGTTTCCACATAAAACACACAGATTGAGCGCGCTTTCGTCTCGTATCGCGAGACTTCATCAGAATCTGGAAGCAGAGTATTACTGTTGGAATGAGAGCTCAATCTGTGTGTTTTATGTGGAAACAAAGAGCTTTGGTTCTACTTTGTAAGAGTTCGCCTTTCTATAGTACTGTGGTATTGGAGGACAACCTTTATTGTGCCAAACAGTGGACTTGCATTTTCGTGTTGGTATAAGTGCTTTGCTGCTACGTGTTGGTGTGGCTTGTTGTTACTAAATGTTTCAATATAGCTTATGTATATGAATAATAATTTTTTTAAGATAAGAATATTTTACAGATTAATTAATGTTGTATTTGAGGGGTAGTGTCTGTTTAAGTTAACAATTATGTTTTGTCCCACGTTTCTGATTGAGTGTTTATTTAAGAACAGTTAATTGTTTGAGTTATTACTTCTGAAGAAGTTTGCATGGTTGCAAACGAAAAGCTCTTAAAGTTTTTATACCTGTTTGAAGACTATTAAACCTGTGTGAAGACTCTACTGCAGCTTGAACTTTGTGAATTGGTTTTATTAAGTTTCTTGTGCCTTTTGTTTTTTTCTAAGAAGAAAGAGTTAGGTTGTCCTAGTATCTTCTCTTCGATGTAAGAAGTGTAGGGTTAAAAAGCTAGAGACTGAGAATGTAGGTGAATTAAGAAGAAGTGAGGCTTTATTTGGGAAAAGTAGAAAACACTTTGTAGAACAGATATGTGCTGCTAGGGAGGGGTGCAATTTTGAATGCGTATAGAGCAAAGCAGTATGGGAGGGAGAAAGGTAGCTGGAAATGGTGCTAAAAGATTAAATGCAAGTTAGGAATTAGGGAAAAAGAAACAGGAGTGTTTGTATGATAGTAGTAAGGTTCTCTTGGAGGGTTATGGAATAGGGGTCACAAGTGTAATGTGTGTATAGGAAGTATAATAATAGAGTAAGAGGGGGTTATGGGGAAGTGTATAGGCAATAAAAATCAATTAGCAGAGATGTACCAAGTTGAACAGGTTTTCTCTATTTCTCTGAAGGGAGAAACGTAGTCATGAAGACTAAGAGATTGGCATATACATTGTAATCTGTTGGTGTAGAGAAAGGACAGTGGCTAACTTAGTAAGTAGTCTTAGAGTGCAAGGACAACTCTGTTGAGGTGAGATGTGTTAAAAACTAATTTCCAGCACAGGCAGGCATGTATTTGACTAAATGAAGTTAATACACAACAAGGTTAATCAGTTTAAATTTGCTTCCATTGTACAAAGACAAAATCATTATTATATGACTTGTATCTATTCTTAACCAATGTTTTTATATTAATTCTAATTTGGTATAATTACTTAAACCATATCTGTTTTTTGAATTATATTAAAGAGTATAAAATAATTATTCTTAAAATGCTTTGTGATACTTTGTAGCTTTTCTCCCCAGGCCTCCTCTGAAAATTGTCTCCTACTCATTCAGACTTTTCTGACAATCAAATGTCAATAAATAAATAAATAAATAAATACAATTAAAATTAAAGTTTCACTAAAAATGTTTTCTTCTGCAGTATTTGGGTCAATGTAGTGACCTCAAGCTATTGTTCAAAGACAAAATTCTAAGTGAAAGCTTTTGGGATTTGACATTTGGGGCATAGCCTCAGCAGTTTCTTGGTAATGATATAACAAAAAAACAAAAAAAACAAAAACAAAAGGTCATGGCCAAAATCCAAAACAGCAACTGTCATAAAGACAAGATTGCTCTGATTCAACAAACAAGAAACTGAGGGGTCTAATAAAGTCCAGCAAGGCCAAACACATGGTCAGGATAGCCGCCCTGGCTAAGGATAATCACAAGGCCTTCTTCAGCTATGTCAAGAATTTTAAAGATAACACTAGACAGTCTGCAGAACTGATAGTAAATGGCACAACCTTTAATGATAATGACATAGTAAATCTACTGGCTGACATATTTAACTCTAACTTCACCCCCACTACCTACTGTGAAATCTCTACAAGCATATCTTCCCCAACTATTAACAGGGAGCAGTTCCTGGTAACACTTGCTAAGGTCAAAAACACTGCTTCAATGGGCCCTGATAATATCTCTGGTTGCCTTCTAAATAGCCTAAAACAAGACCTAGCAGGACCACTTCATGCACTCTTCAACTGCAGCCTCAAAGCAGGTTACATGCAAGGTGAATGGAAAACCGTCTTCATAAGAGTGGACCATGAAGTGATTCTGAGAACGACAGACCTGTCAGTCTGACAACTCTAATCTGCAAAGCCAGGAAATGATTTATCATGGAAATAATCAACAAAGACATTGGCAACCTACAGACACTGGAGTCATCCCAGTTTGACTTTAAGTGAAGGTCTTACCTACTCAACCTGGTAGACTTTTTCATTAGGGTTAACAAGACTATGGATGAGGGGAAAACAATGCATACCACTTACCTTGACCTAGACAAGGTATTCAATACAATACCACACTCAGGTCTTGTTGACAAACACTCAGAACTTGTCATAAAGCCCTACATAACTTGTTGGATTTCTGTCTGGCTCACAGATAGGACCCAAGAAGTCAGGATCAGTGAGATCAACTGGGGAGTACCCCAGGGGTCTGTGTTAGGCCCCTCTCCTGTTTGGCATCTAATTCTTGCAAGTAAAGGCTAATGCTGAAGGCCTCTGTCTCTACAGGTTCACAGATGACTGCAAACTGGGAGCTATCATAGATTGTCCCCATGACATCAACATCGTACAAGAGGGTATAATGCAAACAAGTGACTGGTGCCAAAGCCACAGATTAATACTCATCACAAAGAAATGCATTATAGTGCTCTTTGGGAAATTGTCCATCCAAACTAACTACTCCATCAATAAAACACCCTTAAGAGAGATGGATGAGGGAAAAACAATGCATACCACTTACCTTGACCTAGACAAGGTATTCAATACAATATCACACTCAGGTCTTGTTGACAAACACTCAGAACTTGTCATAAAGCCCTACATAACTTGTTGGATTTCTGTCTGGCTCACAGATAGGACCCAAGAAGTCAGGATCAGTAAAACACCCCTAAGAGTTGACCCAGTAGTTAGGGATCTGGGAACATATGCAAGCAGTAATCAGGCCTTCAACCAACCTGTAGCCAAGATAGTAAGGACAACATTCTGTCACTGAACTCATAAGCAAGAGTATGGTATCTGGTTCATGGAAGTTATAGTAGCACTCTACTCAGCCAATATCAGATCCATCACTGAGTAAAATGCCTCTCTTTGGCATATACCAAACCAGACACTTGTAACAGTTGGGATCCCCTCATAGGTTCCTCAACAGGAAAATCCAAGGTATGAATATTCTGTCCCATACAGATCGCCTTAAGACACAACTTCTGTACTTAGTCTCCTACAGGTTATTGAGAGGCAATCTATGCCTAGTATATTAGGCATCCCCAGATAAACCTGTTATATATCTTTTGCACATCTGCAAAATAAACAGCACAAGAAATACTAGATTCAAGGACCTGAATTTTGCCTGCAACATAAACAGAACATGCCAGAGAGACTGATATGTGTCTCAAAGGATCCCAGTGTTATGGAATAAGCTTTCCATACATGAAACAGAATTCATATCTGCCCCTATTCAAAGGAAACCTTGATCATTAGATGAGTGATTGTAAATTCACCTCCAGTATGGCCCCCATGTGTCTGATAGAGAGAGATTGACAGTAAGTAAGTTAAGCCCCAATTAATATACCTCCGCCATAACCCTTACCTACCTCTTTACTAACATACCCCCACCTACCATATAGGTGTCTAAGAAATTCAGAGATAAAACTGGATTATCTTGCATGGCTAGGCTTGTAAAGTCCTGGAACATTAGCCTAGTGTAAACCTGTCAACCTACAATGTATGTAATAATGTAAAATGAAGCAAGAGATTATTCTTGAATGTATTTGACTGTTATTTTCCAGTTTTGGCTATCAGAGAAGAACATTTGTCAAAGCTTCAGTGCAATAATTTTGGATGTTGCTTCATTGTGATTATCTTTTTTATATAGAATTGAAAAGTGGAATTTATATAATACCTTGAGATACTGAAAAGTACCTGCAAAATATTCAGAATTGTAATAGTATCTGTCAGTCTCTCTTTCTCAACAACATTCTTTTTTTCTACAGCAAACTTTTTATTATCAAAGAACATTCACTTCAGAACAAGAATATGTGGCTTCCTACACCTACTTTCAAACACTAAACCAAACAATAATCGCTGTCCTGTAAAATAAAGTGAAGTACTCCCCTTGAATGTATATGGCTAGTAAATCTCATTACCAGCTAAGACAGAAAAGCAGTTCTCAAAGCATCAAAACTGTAATACCTTAAGTTGCTTCCAAATGATCATCTTTTTCACATGCAGGATGAAATTAATACTTTCTCAATGTGCTGCCTTTTACTGACCTCCAATATTGTGTTTTGCATGATGGAATGAACTGGTTTTACATGCTACAAATAAAAATATGATCAAGACGGAGCAGCAAGTAGCATTTTACTGTTGATAAAGATAAACAAACTGTTGTCACTAGGGCAGCTTTGCACATTTAAGTTAATACATCATCCCTCTACCATAGTATGCCTGATTGAGTAGCTACAGCATTCAGCTCAACAAGAGAAAGATCGTGTCAAGGTGTTCTACAATACTGCAACTTCTATTCAAAGGAATGCAACATCAGTATTTTAGCCCAGATTTATGGATTTAACACATTGCAATATCAATGTATTAAGAAAAGATTACCTGTGGTTTGCTGATGAAGATTATGTAGCTTTAAGCGTTTGGAAACT
>NC_056737.1:357916259-358203759 GCF_019279795.1 Protopterus annectens | reverse complement strand
AATAAAATGCTATCAGCATTCAAAAACAAGCATGCTGATTATATGAACTAATCAGCACGCTCATTGTAAAATAAGAGATACCAACAGGAAGAGGTTTCATTGGTTCACTTTTTGGCATTACTAGTGGAGAAATTAAAAAGTAAAAAATAAACTTTCTCCTGGATTCTGCAAGTCTTGCACGGCGTGCAGTATTAGTGCAGGAGCTCCAGTAGACAATATGTCTGTTGTGTGATCTGTGATAGCCTGCAGGGGCGTGCTCGAGCGCTCCTGCACTAGTCCTGCACAGATTAAGCCCCTGTATGCAAATTAACCCATTTGCAGGAGAAATCCATTCAAATGAGGTGAATTTGCAATCCAGGAAGCTGGAAACCGGCCATGCAGGGCTAGTGTAATCTGCAGAAATATACTTGCTTAGTAACCGAGTACATTTCTGCAAGTTCCAAAATGGAGCCATGACAGCTCCAAATAAAGGGTGCATATCAGTCAGGAAGCATGCCAAAAAACAGCTTAAAAAATAAAAAAAAAATCAACTTTTGTTTTTTTTTAGCGATCTCGGCTGTTTAAGCGTAGGGCAGCAGCATGTAAACGGGATCGAGGGGAAAATAAGAAAATACACCTAAAAAAAGCATTCTAACTAAAATCACTATTCTGCCATTAACATCAATGGCAGGCAGAAGACAACATGGCCAGTGAGTAGTGGTTGCTAAGGGGGAGGCTCAGTGTGAGACATGTAACTATGCATTAGTGGGCAATCCTATGCAAATGAGGGGAATGATAGTGAATCCCAGTTTCCCCCAGCATGCTAGTTAGGTCCCAACAGTGTAAGAGCAGAAATAGCTTGGAGTTAGCTGACTTCATTGGGGTGTGTGTCAGGCATACTGTAAGTGGATTGGAGCCCTGTGGCTCAGATTTGCTCCTAGCTAAGCACAGCTAAGCAAGGGGGTGTGTCTGAGTCTGCCTAACACTCTTTACATTGCCTAAGCAGGTGTGCACGCCACGCACCGGGTTTTAAAAAAAAAGTTAAACCAGGAAATAGCATCTCAGTGCACATTTGAGCACTGTGTTTGCATGGCATGCCCCCTGGGCTTAAACATGAAGCAATGAGAAGGGAAAACAGCAGTTGGAAGGTAATCTAGGAGAACTAGCATAGCTGGCAGGTGAAATGTATCAGAATCAGCCAATTACACAGGCAGCAGCCCAGCCCAGCCCAGAACACTACTATAAACTATGCAAACACCTCCCCCTCTGGTGTTTCACACACTCTACACCACCAGTATATACAAGCAAGGAACTTTTAACAAAGAAAACAATAAAATGATTGGGGCTGCAATAGCTATCATACAACAACTTCTGGAAGAGGCCGAGGGTGGTAAGGATGGGAATGCTGTCGACCAACCCACAGTGAGTAGTCGGAGAAGAGTGTACAGACACAGGGTAACCTACCAGGGGCTACATGAGCTGGAGATAGTGGAGTGCTCTAGGGTAGATGGGGACCTCCTCCGGCAATTTGTTGAGCTGCGCCGGCAATGCCTGACACACACAACCAACAGAGGGGAACCCATCCCAGTGGATACCAAGGTATGTGTAGGCCTAAGAATACTAGCTACAAGTACCTTCCAAAGGCCAACTGGGGATATGATGGGGATCTCACAGGCATCAGTATCCAGGGTACTCCACCAGTTCCTGGATGCCATGTCAGCACATGACGGTGAGCACATATATTTCCCCAACACCCTTGAGGCATTGGCCAGCAATATGTAACTGTTCCACCAAATAGCAGAATACCCTAAGGTAGTGGGTGCTATAGACTGCATGCACATAAGCATCAAAGCACCACCTGTTGAGCGGGGTAGGGTCTACATCAACTGCAAGGGCTTCCCCTCCATCAACAGCCCGGTCATGTGCGATGCCCAGGGCATAATAATGAATGTGTGTGCTGGCTGCCCTGGAAGCTATCACGATTCCCACATCTGGCATCTGACGCAGCTGTACCAGAGATTTGTCAGTGGGGACATCCCTCATGGTCACCTAGTGGGGGATGCTGGATACGCACTGGAGCAGTGGCTGATGACACCCATCAGAAATGCACACACACACACGAGCAAGAACTCCTTAATGAGGCACACACACAGACTAAAATTATAATAGAGCATGTGCTTGCAATGCTCAAGTCAAGGTTCCAGTGCCTGGACTCATCCAGTGGAGCCTTGTAGTACTCACCAGCTACATGTACCCAAGTTGTCATCGTATGTGCCATGCTACACAATATGATCCTGTGGAAACAGCGGCAGCAGGAACAGAATGGGGCAGGGTCACACAGCCACCCACCATTTCCTGCACAGGCACAGAGTGACTCGGCGGTACAACCTAAGCCTGCCCCAGTAGGCAAAAGGAGGCATGCTCAGTATGCCCTGGCCTTGGCAAAGAGGCAACACATAACACATACACTGACACCGGAGTGACCTAGGGAATAACACCTCTCTCTGACTCTCACATACAGTAAAAGGGATGCCAAACATGACACTACCTGTGCTCAACCATGTGTAGGGTGTGTACTATGTGCATCTGGCATAGGCAGCCCTGCAGCACCACCCTCAATCCTGGGACACCCACAAGGTATGTGACTCACACATGCCAGTCAGGGGGTTTACATACCCAACAACAGTCACAGCCAGCAGGACAGGTGTAGACAAGCAAAAACAAAGACTGTGCTATGGCCTCTGAATGATATTGGTAACCCCCCCCCCCCGGCCTACACAGACAGACTACAGCAGGTCAGGCAGTGGGACTTTAGTTCTGAAGGGTAGGAAGTCAGAAACTAATATGTAGGTCAATCAAAGCTAAGATCTGTAGTGCACTGATATGCCTGTAGTCAGCATGATAGGTTAGAATACAGAATGAAATGGAGAACCTGGCATACCAGTACAGTCATAGTAAATGTGTACAAGTGTCAGGTGTGCCCCCCCATCCTATGTAGTAATGTAATAACAGTCAGGTGTATCCCCCAATCCTGTGTAGAAATGTAGAAATAGCCAAGTGTGCCCCCCCAACCTACGTAGAAATGTAGTAACAGCCAGGTGTATCCCCCAGTCCTGTGCAGAAATGTAAAAATAGTCATGTGTGACCCCCAATCTGGTGTAGAAATGTAGAAATAGTCAGGTGTGCCCCCAAATCCTGTGTAGGACAGTCAGGTGTGCCCCCCCAATCCTGTGTAGAAATGTAGAAATAGTCAGGTGTGCCCCCCTCAGTCCTGTGTAGGAATGCAGAAACAGTCAGTTGCACCCCCCAATCCTGTGTAGGAATTCAGAAACAGTCAGGTGTGCTCCTCCCAACCCTACTTAATTATGTAGTAATGGTCTGGTGTGCCCCCCCAATCTGATGTACGCAGGTTGTAACATCAGGTGTGCCCCCCCACAACTCTGTGTAGAAATGTAGTAACATGTATGTGTAGGTATAATACCAGTGAAGCATAGATGCTCAGAGGTGGCTAAGGTAGCAGGATAGGTTGTAGCATCTGCACAATATCCAGGTATGTGTGTGTTAGGTAGGTGAGTGTCTCATATCGTGTGAGAGTGGTCGGTATGTATGCATGCTGAGGTAAGCCTGGTGGCCATAGCCCACTACCGCTGATGACAGGGACAAGTCCTCACAACTGCAGTGCCATACACAATACCCATCAGTATAACACAAGCTAGCAGTAAGCAATTGCAATGTATGGTGATAATATGTGTCACCATCTGAAAAACGGACATGGCATGGCTGTTGGGCTAGATATGCAAGCAGTACACAGGGGAAAGTACCCCAGACATACAGTATATATTGTGTCACTGTGAAATGGACACACCCTTGGAAAGTACATACAGGTATGCATCACATTATCTGGTCCTGTAGTAGGGGATACTGGTGTTGTCTGCTCAAACACTCACAGATCATAAAGCAGGTAGGTCTGATGTATTGGGAAACAGCTGATGTGCCTGCACATGCAAGCATAATTTGAATGCCCAATGCATATCTGTGTGTCAGATGCAAGTAGTGTCCATAGCACACATGCACCCAGCTCATGCAAACACCACCCACAGGCACCTCTCTGGTCATATCTCTGCTGTGGTTAATGGGTCCAGTAAGATCCCACCTGTATATGGTAATAGCAGAAGACTGCAGCATGCAGTGCAGGTGTCCCATGCAAGTGTGTCCCTAGCTGTAGGTAGCACCCTGCCATCATCCACAACACCTGAACAAGACTGTTAGGTGGTATTGGCATGAACACCTATCACGCCTACCCTGTCACCCCAGGGAAATATACTGTATGGTGCTCTGGGACTGTAGGACTGACAGAATGCAATGGCTTGCCATATCTGGCATGCAGCAATGCCTAATGTCCCACAGGCATCTGCCAAAGGCCTGTGTCTCATACATACTGCCAATGCATGTTATGTCATGGACCCAAAAAACAACATAACACACTCCACATAAGCCATATGAAAGGCCATGTGGACACACCACAGTAACATATCCACCATGTCCCACTGCATGAACTGTGGACCAACACTAACACACATCTGTGATGGGGTGGTACCCTTAGGAAAATATCAGAATATATTCATACTGTATGGAAGAGGTTAGAATAACAGAGGGTGGGGTTGGAGCATGGGCAGCATGGAATTTGCAGGGTCTGACACCAAGCTGTGTACACATACTATCCCTGGCTGCAAACACATACATAGGTGGATACACACCTGCCTATACACCTGACCCATGGCTCCTGTCCCCGGCTAATCTGTGCAAATCTGTACAGCTGTGAGGCATTGCCACAGCAAGACAAGCCCATACTTTCATGTTAATGGGCATACAAGTATGGGAGCCTCTGCTGGCACTGTACCAAGGTGCTGAACTGGATACACAAACCCAGCACCAAGTGTCTGCAGCTCCCCCTTCAGAATGACATAACTTACCATGAAAGCGTAGGTGTCTACCCACAATACCGGACACAGCTGCAGTCACCCTTGTCCCCCAAGACATCACTGTGATCAAGAATGTCCACCTGACAGTATATTAGGACAGAAAACATCACTGTATATAGCAGTACACATCTGAATATCTCTGCTAACAGCAGTACCATGCAGCTGAAGCAACACAGACACAATCACCTACAGTACATACTATCCCCTACACAGTTTGTCCCCATATTGCCAAATGATTGGCAGATGCCCTGCAGAAACAGTATGCTACCTGTAGGTGTACAACACAAAGGTCTGCACTGCAGTACAAACTACCTGGACTCAATCCACACATTCAACACAGACGGGCATACTGGGCATGCTCACACGCTTAGAGAAATGAAGGCAATGTCAGTCAACAACATACTGAAATATCATACTGGGCATGCTCACACACTTAAACAAATGAAGGCCATGTGTGTAAACACCAGTGGACCAGACATATCAGGCAGTTGCAAATGTTAGTGCAGACACTCAGTATGCACCACTCATGCTTTGCATACACAGTGGATAGGAATACAGACATATATCTAAGGACAACACACTATAATAAGCCAGAAGTAGAAGTACATAGATGTGTGGAAGAGGATTACTGTGATGAGGAGCCATTCAGGCCTGTCCCACCTAGCACACAGCCAAAGGGCCACAACCACATGAGGTTCAACTGTCACTCACTGTAGATACTAGCCACTGGTATCTGTCAGCATTACAGACTATGTGGTGCAAGTGCTAGCTGTGCTACATGACTGTACAAAGAAGTAGTCGTCAAGCAGCTGTATACACATACCTGTTGAAAATCACCCTGTGTGTGCCTGCATGTGGTGTGTCAACCTCTAGATGAATGGGTTATGGCCCATGCACACACACTGCCCTCCAATAGCCCTACTATGACAGGCCTGCTGAGGTCATCTACTGTGAAATACACCTTTGGGAAAGTTGTAGCCCAGTAATTTCTGTGGTGCGACCTATTACTGTGTACTGCTGTAGTGTGATAAACTAGTTAGGTAGGAGTTCCAATCCCAGACATGGCAACTGTGTGTGTGTGTGTGTGTGTGTGTGTGTGTGTGTGTGTGTGTGTGTGTGTGTGTGTGTGTGTGTGTGTGTGTGTGTGTGTCTGCCTGTCTCTGTCTGTGTAGGGAGCAATGCTTTTTAGGGTAGTCACATACCCTACAATTCAAATGCCCTACTTTGGTAAGGCTGCTGATGTCATCCACCTAGAAATACACCTCTAGGAAGGTTGTAGCCCAATAATCTCCATAGCACATCCCTTAACTGTATACTGCTGAAGTGTGATAAAATAGTTAGGTAGGAGTTTTAATCCCAGACTTGGCAAGTGTGTGTGTGTGTGTGTGTGTGTTTGTGTCTGCCCCTGTCTGTGTAGAGAGCGATGCTTTTTAGGCTAGGTTGTAGCCCAATAATCTCCGTAGTGTGTCCTGTAACTGCATACTGTTGTAGTGTGATAAAATAGTTAAGTAGGAGTTCTAATCCCAGACTTGGCAACTGTGTGTGTGTGTGTGTGTGTGTGTGTGTGTGTGTGTGTGTGTGTGTGTGTGTGTGTGTGTGTGTGTGTGTGTGTGTGTGTGTGTGTGTGTGTGTGTTCTATGTGTGTGTCTGTCCCTGTCTGTGTAGAGAGCAATGCTTTTTAGGCTAGGCACACTCCCTACAATTGAAATGCCCTACTTTGGCAAGGCTGCTGATGTCATACACCTTGAAATACACCTTTGGGAAAGGTGTAGCCCAGTAATCTCTGTGGCATGTATTATTTCTGCATACTGCTGTTGTGTGATAAAATAGTTAGGTAGGAGTTCTAATCCCAGACTTGGCAAGTGTGTGTGCGTCTGTGTGTGTCTGGCCTTGTCTGTGTAGAGAGCAATGCTTTTTATGCTAGTCACATGCACTACATTTCAAATGCCCTACTTTGGCAAGGCTGCTGATGTCATCCACCTTGAAATACACCTCTGGGAAGGTTGTAGCCCCATAATCTCTGTAGCACATTCCATAACTGTGTACTGCAGTAGTGTGATAAAATAGTTAGGTAGGAGTTCTAATCCCAGACATGGCAACTGTGTGTGTTTGTGTGTGTCTCTGTCTATGTAGGAAGCAATGCATTTTAGGCTAGTCACACTAGATACAATACAAATGCCCTACTTTGGCAATCCTGCTGATGTCATTCACTATGAAATACACCTTTGGGGAAGGGGCATTCCAGCAATCCCCCTGGTGTGTCCTATAACAGCATCATACTGTAGTGTGATATAGAACTCTGGTAGGGGTTCTATTCCCACACGTGGCAGTTGTGGATGTTTTGTGTGTGTTTCTATGTCTGTGTAGGGAGAAATGCATTTTAGGCTAGTCACACTCAGTACAATTCAAATGCTCTACTTTGGCAATCCTGCTGATGTCATTCACTGTGAAATACACCTTTGGGGAAGGAGTACTCCAGTAATCTCCATGGCACATCCTATAATTGCGTAGTGCTGTAGTGTAATATACTAGTTAGTTAGGAGTTCTAATCCCAGACATGACAGGTGTGTGTGTGTGTGTGTGTGTGTGTGTGTGTGTGTGTGTGTGTGTGTGTGTGTGTGTGTGTGTGTGTGTGTGTGTGTGTTTGTCATTCGCATCCTGTGTGGAGGTGGTTGTGAGTATGTAACAGCTGGACTCAATATGGAGCCGGTTTTGCAAACTTCTTATATGGTGGCCCAAGTATATATCACAATGTCCACCATAGAGGGATAACAGATGTGAAATAGCCGAGAGGCTGGGGTGCAGATCCATACCCCTAAATGTAACATGAATGCCAGCTGAACAACATTAGCAACCCTTGTATTATCCAGGAACTCTCTCAACCCATGTCTCATACACACACACACACACACACACACACACACACACGGACACACGCACACACGCACACATGCACACACACGCACACACACACACACACACACACACACACACACACACACACACACACACACACACACACACACACACACACACACACACACACACACACACTTGCCTAGGAAACAGCTGCTATGTTGGTAGTAGCCTGCATATTGCTCACTGATAGTAACCATGGTGTGATTGCAGTGGGTTACAGAGGGCATGGCACACTGTCTATCAGTCCAATAGGCATGTACATGCCGACAGTGCACCTCCCCCATGTTCCCCACTGGACACCTGCAACACCTGTGGTGCCATCAAATGTGACCCGCAAAGGATATACCATGCCTGAAACACAAGCTCTGTATGGACAGATGCCACTGACACCATGGAATACCATTAACATTTCCCACCACATGAGGCCAGGACTGGCACATCTGATGATAACAATCTCTGTACACAACATGGGTCTGCCCTCTGCACAAATTGCAGCCCTCGTCTAGCTGATTTCATGTAGAACAGCTGTGGTAACATTCCCATAGCCAATTGCATGGAAACACACTCCAATATCTAGGAATATCATGTTGGTGTTGGCCCTTTTCATTCACTGTGAGAAGGAACTCGATCTGTTGTTTGGCAAACAGCATCTCAGATGGATTGGGGATTTACCTCTAACAACATACACTGTGGAAACAGGCCAACACACAGGAGGGGGATGTGCCTGACCTGACTACAGACTGTAAGTGCTGCTATACTGCATTTGGAGTAATGCTGGTTTAACAGGGTGTGTGTGGATATGGCTGTCCTACATGTTTTAATACCTGCTATTTCAGTGCTATGTTTATGTGGAAATACCCATCTGTAGGGTCATCTGCAGACTGGCCAGAGTGTGGTGTCTTTTGTTTCAGGTGTTACCCACAGAGCACCTATCTGTGAACTGCAGAAGGTAGTGTGAGGATTGCAGTCTGTAGATGTTGACAGCCATGAGAGTTACTGACTTCATATCCCTCGTAGGACATATGTTGCAACAAACCCTGTTACAACAGTAAATGTATGAGGTTATCACAGCAACATGTCAATATTGGCTCTGTATATGTGCCTCCAGCCACAACCCTGTCAACCGTTGTACATGTCATGCAGTAAGGGGTGCATATGTGCTGTACACCATAATTAGTGACATCATATCTGATAAGCCAGTGAGATATCAGACTGCTGCACATGTTATTTATAGTAGGGGTTATATTTGATGACATAACCTGGACATTCTATGGTTGTGTGTACAGTAATGAGGTCTGTGTACTTATGGTGATTGTCGGCAGTGTGTGAATTGTTAATATGTACCTTGGCCTGTGTACAGACTGTGGTAGATGTCATTGTTCTTGGTGCTGTTCTATCTGATGTTACATGCTGCTCCACTGTATGTTACCCTATTGACATACATGTTTGTAGGGTCATACACGCACATGTCCCTTACCACAGACAGGCATTGGACCACACTGTGTAGAGGCCCAGTATATTTATGGTTAGTGTGTGAGTGGCACATATGATGTTGGTGATGAACAGATTGTCCATATACTGTAATACTATGCTAGCATACCATATGTGGCTGTGGCTGTGTTCACATTGGCTGTGGTTATGCACTTTCACACAGGTGTATGTTACTCTGTGCAGTGTTTTGCCTGTAGAGCCTGCTATATATGCGGGTACTTGTGCGTTCCCCCATAGGAAATGTAGGCAAGTGTTGAGCCAGTCTGCCTGTAGCCTGCACAATGCTTTGTTACATGCCTAGCAGCTTAGTGTACTTACCCAGTGAGGTATATAATGCCCAAATACTTGCCAGATGTACTGCTGCTGGGCCACCATAACAGTCGTGTATGTCAGACAGAGCAGTGGGATGCTGTACAGATGTATGTGTATATCTAGTGGGTAGTATGTGGCCATGGCACCTCTGTACCAGCAGTTATTATGTAGCAGGACAGACAAGGATGTGTGAATGTATAACCTATGGGGGCACATGTATACCAGTAGTTACATGTTATACCCATCTACATGGCTGTTAACATCCACATTGTCAGGATTGGTCCACATGTCTTGCACTAAGGGGTTATATGTGTACCTCTGGCTGTCCAGAGTGTGTCGGACTGTCCACGTATATTGGCCATTATCTCTGCTGTAGTCCACAGGAGAATTACTTGCTAGCAGTGGTACTGTGCTATGATGTCCTTAGGATGTCTGTCAGTAGCCAATGGCGCACATGTTAAATGCAGATGTGACCTCCCATACACACCATGTCTGTGAAGCCACTCCCTATTACAGTAGCAATAGTCTAAAATATACCTGCTATACATACCTGACATCCCCTTGCACTACGAAGATTGGACTATAGGGGCTGAGGTAGGGCTGCACTCCATGTGCAGGACATATGGTGAAGATATATGTGCATATAATTATCCAGATATCTATATAGACATACACATATACATATCGACATACATAGATGGATATGTATATGTACATAGATATACGTATAAACACCCAGATATATACATATACAGAGCAATATATGTCTACATATATACAGATAGAGATACATATGCACATATATGTATGGATATCTACATATATATTGACAGTAGTAGGTACATCAGAATAGATATGTATGCACATATAGTTATTGATGTCTGCATATATTCCAACATAACTTGGCATATCTGTACACATAGGATGTGCATACATATATAGCTATATATACACACACACACACACACACATATATATATATATATATATATATATATATATATATATATATATATATACACATATATCTATATATACATATATGTATATGACAGCGCTACAGAATCCTGAAAGCCCAAAATCCTGAAGACCATCAGGGGTGAGCTTCCTTAAGGTATATGGATGTACATTACCATACATTCCACCTTGGGTAAATGCAGGCCTACTGCCACCTGCCATACAGACTGTTCTGTATGTCAGTCTGCTTGTGATGGTGTCAGTTATGCCTTGTTATGTAACAGTTACATCTCATTGTGTCAGCTGAGGTCTTTATGCCTTAGGGATTGTTTACAGAGTGTAGATAGAGGCTGTTGAACTATACATCTGCATTACTTATTGTTGATTGTTTAGTATCCTGTGGCCTAGTCTGTCTTTACTATCGTACTACTTGATGGCCTTGGCCTGGACACCAAAATTTTTAACATTTCCAGACTACTGTATTAGTATAACTGTTTCACAGTTGCATTACTCATTTTATATGGATGTTTGTGTCTAAACAGTTATATGACATGGCATATACAGCTGTAATAGTACACAAATACAGCTTTCCCATTTATGCAAACCTGTGTGTGATGTTATATCCTTTGATCTCTCTGTGGGTATATGTTGCAGGCAATGATTGTCATTTGTATGGGTGGATCATACAGTCTCCAGTTGGTAAGGTGGTAACTGTAGGAATAGTGGCTGTTCCATATTGTGTGCACCTTCTACATATGTATCTTACTATACATATCTCTGTGTGTGTATGTGTAGTTTATATATATATATATATATATATATATATATATATATATATATATATAAAGAGGATTACTGGCCTCAAACACTGACCGCCTCACAAAACTCCAGCTTTACTCCGCAGCATATCGCCTACTCTGAGGTGATCTCTGCCTAACATATAAAGCTATGTCATACCCAGAGCTGTTGGACATGCTACATCTAAAGAAATCCCAATCCCTCTGACCTACACGCTTTAGGGACCTAAACCTTGTCACTACAATAAACGGGACACGCTGGAGGGATAGATTCCTGTCCCAGAGACTTCCTATACTCTGGAACAAGCTACCCATCTATGTCAAGCAAAGTTCTTCATTAGCACTCTTCAAGAAAAATCTTGATGAGTGGATGGGAAATAGGAAATACACCTCGGGGATCACTTCTGTGTCTCTGCTGGACAGCAGCGCAGGAAAATAACTTTCTTGGGTGGCGTAACCTATGGAATCTTGCTGGCTAGGCTTACATAGGCCATTGGGCTGATAGCCTAGTACCTACCTATGAGCCTATGAACCTATATATGTATATCTGTATCTGCATATATGTGTCTGTGTATATGTATCCTAGGGAAGTTGATTGCTACCACATTGTACATTCCCTATGGGAGCCAGACTGTACTGCATGATATGTTACTGATACCAGCCTGACATTATACAGGTGGGATGGAGTATTGTTAACAATTTGTGCCCATGTCGTGTCAGGTCCTGGGTATTGGGGCTGCAATTGTTGGCAGTGTATTGTAGGGCAGACGTGTTTGACTGTGGGGGTGGAGGAACAAAAAAATAATCCTTGTTTTCCCGCCTTCCTCGACTAGTTTAGACCAGTTTACAGGCATTGCTGTATTCTGGGCTGTGGTGTAGTTCCTGGGTTGTCCATTACCTTACTTGGATAGAAGGAAGTTTCTTTGCTCACCAGTGGGAGTGGGGAGCCTTGAGCAGCCTACCTGTCCTTGGGGGAAGTGACCTCAGCACAAGAAGCTGTAGTAATTGGTTGTTTGGGACCATTTCTAGCTCTTTTGTAGTTCACTGTTTAAAATCCGCCTCTGGGCGTTCTTTTCTGGCTATACTGCTCAGACAAGCTCCACGTGGGTTTACAGAGTAGTCCTAGCAGCAGGAACTCAAAAAAGCGACTACCTTCTGGATTTAAGTATCTTTGCTTTTTTTCACTTGAAATAGCTTCTGTAGCTTACCTTGAGCTAGCCTGAACTGTTTTTTAACTGATTGCTGCATTATTTTAAAATCTGCACTTAAAGTTACATTTTAGTCGAATTTGATCGAAAGTTTGCTTGTTTGTTTGTTTAATTTAACTGTGAGGCTGCCCACTAAAGTGTGCTAGCCTGTGTAACTAATTTATCACTGTCTCTGCATTTTCTGTGTGTTTCTACCAAAAAAACAAAAAAAAATCCTTGTTTTCCCGCCTTCCTCGACTAGTTTAGACCAGTTTACAGGCATTGCTGTATTCTGGGCTGTGGTGTAGTTCCTGTGTTGCCCATTACCTTACTTGGATAGAAGGAAGTTTCTTTGCTCACCAGTGGGAGTGGGGAGCCTTGAGCAGCCTACCTGTCCTTGGGGGAAGTGACCTCAGCACAAGAAGCTGTAGTAATTGGTTGCTTGGGACCATTTCCAGCTCTTTTGTAGTTCACTGTTTAAAATCCGCATTTGCACGGCTTTGCACGGTCATAAGGTTAAACTTTTTCTGGCTCCGCTAAGTCTGTTCTTCAAATTTTCCCTTAAGGAAGCTCTACTCTTAGTATAACCAGACTACTCACTGTATTATAAGCCTAGCACTTGTTCTCAATACTTCTCTACTAAGTAAGCACTCTCGTACTAAGTAAAGCACTACATCTACTTACCACCCCTGTGAATACCCACTTCCCTTAAAGGTATACCACTCCCTTATACTGTTCTAGCATGTCGAGTGGTAGATTACTGGCATCGTCTCCAGTTCAGCTGGTCAATCTGGGCATCTTGAGACAATGCTACAATTGTCTCATATACACAGACAACCCTCTCCTCCTCCTCCCAACAAACACAAATATATGTGAGAGATGCAACTATATAGCCAAACTGGAGGCTGAACTCTCTCAACTCAGGGCTGGCATGACCAGACAGGAGGAGATGGCAACCACACACACAACAATCCCAGTCCCACATAGACCTACCACAACTGCAAACCAAACACATAAAAACACAAAGACATACTCGGAGGCTCTAATAAAAAACTTACCAAAACAACAGAGGCTCCCAAAGCAGACATCCAAAAATCCACCACCTCAAAAAAAACACATGCAACACATACTTCAATAAATCAGTGTGTCGACCAATCACAGCCCTTAAGGCCAAACACCTTGCCTGATACACTAGTAATAGGTGACTCCATAGTCAGACACACTGATGTCCCACTGACCAGGCTGAACAAGGAGAAGGTGACTGTGAGCTGTCTATCGGGAGCTAGGATCCACCACATAACACACGCACTCAGGTCACTCCAAAGCAAGTACTAATATGACTCCGTCATTGCCCATGCTGGTGTGAATGACCTGAGACGTACCTCCCTGGACTACATGAAAAGAGACATAGAGGAGCTCTCCGATTATGTAGCCCAGGCTGGTATGACCCTGACCCTGAGCAGCATCTTGCCCTCACCAAGAATGATACCACAATACAAAGACATGATCAGCTTTAACAATTGGCTCAAGTACTGGTGTCATTCTAAGGGGATCCAATGTCTGTCTGCCTGGGATGATATGTTGGACAAGCCACGCTGCTTCGCAAGGGATGGCTTACATCTTTCACCACTGGGCTTCTGGATATTGGCTTATGCTCTTGCCACCCCCATAGTGCCTTTTTTAGGCAAGGCTCAAAAGACAAACCCACCTCCTTAAAAAACAAAAATGGAAAAAAACTAAGGGTAATGCTGCTCAACGCCAGAAGTCTAAATCTCAAGATGCAGGCACTTGATGCACTCCTCAGCATGGAGAACATCGACGTCTGTGCAGTAACTGAAACCTGGTTCAAGGCTCCTGAGAGCACCCCAGTGCTACCAGGCTATACCTCGTATCATGCTTTTCGCCCCAAAACCGGGCCGAACCACAAGGAGGGAGTGTCCATATTCATAAAGGACACCCACACCTCCAGGTTAGTAGCAACACATGAAGCATCAGAGACCATACAGGTGCAACTAACCATAGACAAAACTGCTATACAACTGGTAGCATGTTACAGACCACCCTCCCAATCTCAAGAACCCCACTCAGCCTTCCTGAAGACATTGGAGGATATGAATGTATCACAAAATACCATCATACTGGGAGACTTCAACTACCCAAACATAGATTGGGTACATTATTCTAGCCCTAATACCCTAGCCCAAAGGTTCCTGGAATTCATAAATTCAAATGCACTGGAACAACTAGTCACCTCTCCCACTAGGGAGATAATATACTAGACCTGATCATCACAAACATGGGGACAAAATGCTCCACACGGAAGTATACCCCTCACTAGTGAGATCTGACCACAAACTAATCACCCTGGATATACATATCCCAGCTCCACCCCAGCACAAAAGACCACAGTGAAAAACTTCTCAAAAGCAGACTTCACTCTTCTTAAGACTGAGATGGTATCCTTTAAGCCCACTGTGCCAGTGGATACCACATCCCACAATGCCGAATCCTTCACAAATGCTTTCTATGGACATCTCCAAGAATGCATGGATCATGCAATCCCAAACAAATCCAAGTCCCTCTCCACCAAATGTAAGCGTCCTGTCTGGTGGACCTCAGCCATAAACAAATTGTATAACAAAAGAAGGAAGCTACTGCACGTCAGAGCGAAATCCCATGAAGGGAAGACATCTCTGATCAACATTAGCAGAAAACTACGTTCCCTCATAAAAACATCCAAGGCAAACTTTGAGAGAAAAATCGCTAAGGACACTAAAGATAACCACAAAGCCTTCTTCAGCTATGTTAGAAACCTGGGCGGAAACCCACAGATATGCTCAGAGTTGGTTCACAACAACAAAAAATACACTGAACCCACAGATATTGCTAACATTCTGGCTGACAGGTTCAGTGCAAATTTCTCTCCTCCTTCACCCCCAAAAGAAGAAATACTTATCCCAGCTGAATGTAATCTCCCTGTCATCTCAGATGTCCAAGTGAGAACCGCCCTAAACAAAGCAAAAAACACAGCATCAGTGGGACCTGATGGTATCCCGGGGTGTGTGTTACGTGAACTCCAAGAGGAGCTAAACCCACACATAAAAATGCTATTTAACCTTAGCCTTACTTCGGGATATGTACCTGAACACTGGTGTACAGCAACAGTGGTCCCACTCCACAAGGGGGGGTGCCTCTACAGTCCCTGGAAACTACCACCTCATAAGCTTGACTAGCCTGGTCTGCAAAGCTATGGAAAGAATCATTATGGAACTCATAAACGGAGACATAGGGGACCTACAGATGCTTGACCCCACCCAGTTCGGCTTTGTAAAGGGCAGATCCTGCCTTTTACACCTGGTTGACTTTTTCGAAACAGTCACTAGAGCCATTGATGAGGGCAAAGCAGTCCATACAGCATACCTGGACTTGGCTAAGGCCTTCGACACAATATCCCACTCAGGCATCATAGATAAGCTAACCAGCTTAAAAGTAAATCCTTATGTCACTAGATGGGTTGCAAACTGGCTAAAGGACAGAACCCATAAAGTTAAAATCGCTGGAGCAATGTCAGACTCAAAGCCAGTCAAAAGTGGTGTCCCACAGGGATCTGTCCTGGGACCCCTCTTGTTCGGCATTTATTTCTCAGATGTTAAAGCAAACATGGGAGGGCTGTGGCTGACAAAGTTCGCAGATGACTGCAAACTAGGCGCCATAGTCGATACACCAGCAGATACACATCCTACAAAAAGGCCTCACTGAAACGGACAACTGGTGCCATTGTCACGGCCTTAAACTAAATGCCAAAAAATGTATAGTCATCCCTTTTGGAAAAAACAAAGTACCCACAAATTATCACATAGACAGCAACCCACTGAGTACGGAAAAAGTAATCAGAGACCTAGGGACCCAAGTAGACAGCGACCTCTGATTTGACACCCACGTTGCCAAAGTGGTTAGAAAAACATTCTACCTTGCACACCTCATCATGAAGGGTTTCACATCCAGATCCAAGGATGTCATTGTACCCCTATATTCCTCCCTCATCAGACCCATGATTGAGTACAATGCCCCATTTGGTATTTACCTCACCCGGCACTTGCAACAGCTGGAGAGACCACAAAAGTACCTCACCAAAAGGATCAAGGGTCTCTAACATATGTCTTATTCTGCCAGACTAAAGAAACTTCAGCTGTATTCAGTAGCATACCGCCTGCTCAGAGGTGATCTCTGCCTGACGTACAAGGCCATGTCCAATCAGGATCTGATGGACATGCTCCACCTCAAAAAATCCAAATCCATCAGGACCACGAGAGCTAAAGACTTAAACCTCGACACAAGTATGAATAGGACATGCTGGAGGGATAGATTCATAACCCAGAGGCTTCCCATGCTTTGGAACAGGATCCCAGTTCGTATTAGACAGAGCCCCTCACTGACTCTCTTCAAGAGAAATCTTGATGAGTGAATGGGAGATCGTAAGTTTATCCCAGGGGTCACATCTGTGTCACTGCTGGACAGGGGCACAGTAAACTAATTCTATTATATAAGGGGACCTTCACTGTGTCACTGCTAGACAGAGGCACAGTATTCTAGATTTATTCTGTACATTTTTGTACCACTTCATGGGGTGGCAAAAGCCACATCACTATGGCTAGGCTTACAAATGCCCCAGGGCAGATAGCCTAGTACTATACTATGAAACTATGAAACTAAACTATGAATACCTAATCATACAAGATGTATGTTGTTTGGGGACTCTCAACCCCAGTAATGGTGCATGTGGGCAAATATGTTTATGTTATATTCCCATTGTTATCTACAGATGTATGTCCGTATATACCTATGCAGATACATATATCTGCTTACATATATATAACTTGCTGTATATATGTAGACATATAGATGTAGACATATATATATATATATATATATATATATATATATATATATATATATATATATATATATATGTATGTATGCATTTGTATGTATATATATTTATATATATATATATATATATATATTTATTTGTGCGTGTGTATATAATTCTATATAATTCTATATTATATCCATATCTACATATATAGATATGTTATATCTATTCAGATAATAATATCTATACACACACACATACATGTTGGAATACATTCCCTGTACTGTTGAATGACTGGGCTGGATGATATATTTGTGAAAACATCAGGCTTATGCATGTCTGACATGGCTTAGTGGTAAATCACTTTGGCTATGGTGTGCAGGGTCCTGGGTTTGAGCCTTGTAGAGGCTATTCATTTTGTTGCTGGGCAGAACAAGGGACATTGGATACAGAGTGAATAAGGCACTTTTGAGCAGTTGTAAGTGGGTTTGCATGGGTTTGCACAGAGGTAAGCACTGCTAACTTCCGGTTACAGTTTTTTATACTCAGTTAGCTTCTCAATTGCTTAACCTGTGTAGGCATTTCTTACCCCCAAGCAATCAGGCTTAAACCCGCTTAATGCTGCATAAAAGTGTTTACTCCCGCTTTCCCCCCTGCTAATTACTTTAAAAGAAAAGAAAAAAGGGTTGATAGGAAAGTGGTGAAAAAGGGGCACAAAGAGAGAAAGACAGTAGGAAAATAGCTAGGGATTTGCAGGAAGGGTATAGGGAAGGTCCATAGCTGAACATTTCTTCTACAGCAACAGCTGTGCATATACACTGAATTTGGAGGTAGATTTGGATACTCAAACCCCTGAGAGAGGGGTGAGGACAACAATAATATGTTGTGATGCCAATTAGACCTGATTACATATGTCCAGTAGACACATGTGCGAAATGGACAGCTTGTGTGTGGCGTGATTTTTTTTGGGAACAGATTGCCTTTTTTATTTTTTTTAAGGTGAGAGTGGGATGCTGGGGAGGGGTAGTAGGTATATGTGGGGAGGTAGGTTGGGTAGGTTAACAGACAAGACAAACAAGACGCATACAGGGGTGGTATATGACAAATTTGGGGGGGTAAACACCTTGATGGGGATGAGTTTTGGGAAATCGGAAGCCCATGAGCCCCCTAGTTCAAACAGTGGGACTGAGGTCCCCATCCATGGCCAGTCACCACTGCACCTTCACAGCCCCGATGGTGGCCGTGCTGGGGGCTGAGTCACAGAGCCAGACTGACGCTCTAGTCATGAACCATGGCCCTCGAGCTGGCATTGAAGATCACCAAGCTGCTGGTTGAGCTCTCTACACACCACAACCCAGACCTGTCAACGGGTGACAGGTACCTGTCCGTGCCCACTCCCAGGGAGGCAAGCCCAATACCCTGAGATGGTTCCACCCAGAGGTGGTGCAGGACCAATGGACGAGGAGGTCCCGGGTTGGGCCCCAGACATGCTGGTGCCCAGTGCCACAGCCAGCTGAGGTGGGACAGGTGGGACAGCTGGGATTGGCCTTCCCAAACGTGCTATAGTATTTAGATTTTATCATCATATATGGGTTAGTAATAGTCATCACATTCCAAGGTTAGGTGTAACAGCATGCATAGATATTCCCATTAACCCAGACGCCAGATATGGAACAGTTGCATAGCAAACAGAACACATGCATATATGGGACCACCGTGGTAATAACAACTCCATGCAGGTACATTGATGGCACCATGCACAAATGTTGGAATAATTCAATATAGCACATGCATAGAAACAAATATAAATATTTATTAACCAATATGGCATAATCAGAACATTGGAGACATTACATACTGATTGGGGTGGGTATGTAGTTTATTGTTGGGGATATGGTGGGAGGGAGAGAAAGATGTCAATTAACAACTAGTATATTCCTGTAGTCCACATTACTTTCCTTGTCAGGGCTGTTATCTGTACCTTACAAGTATTACTACACTACCCTATAGCCTTAGTTTGGACAGTGATATGTCTGCTGTCATCATTATACATGAACAGGTTTTAACTGCAGTATACACCTTTTGCCTGGTATACCTGTGGAAGAAATGTTTGTTAACACTAACTGTTTCTACACATACTTGCAGATTCCAGGTCAATGTTGTACACATAGCTATCCAACTCTTTCTGCACAGACTCTGGCCGTGTCTTTACCACATGCAGGTGTACTGGGACATATCTAGACTATTGCCCTTTTCAACCTTTATTGACTTGGCACACACATATACATGCTTTCCTACACAGTTATATTATGTAGCAACGCGTGGGTGACGGTGATCAGTGATACTTTATTATTCAGAGAAACTGCAACACTCACTATTCCCTACAATACCAAAGTAAACAGTACCAGTACAGGGTATGAAGTGTTTTATTTCTCGGCACAGTGTTTGTATCCGACGTATCTATGGGAACAATGATTGTTAGCATTACCTGATTGTTGCCACACAAAGTTCCAGATTACATATTAGTATTATGCACATACATCTCATTCTGTTACTATACACACTCTGGTCACAGCTTGACACATGGAGGTGTAGATAGGACATACTTGGCTTATTACTCTCCTTACAGTTTCAGGAGTTGCTACAGTGACAGGTTTGTTCTCATAGATGTTTGACAATCACTGGTATTCCCTGTTGGCTGACTAAACATCTGGAATCATCCCCCAGCCTTCCCAGGAGGACAGGCAGCAGATATGGGCCCATATACTGGACATCCTGGTCTTATCTGTACAGTTGTGGGGTATGATTCTGTATGTAGCCTACTTCCACTCCCAGGATTCAGACCATGGCTGTGTCTGCTACAACTTACAGACTGTCCGTCAGAGTTGTGTATGCTATATAGATATTGCTATATATCTCCTATCTGCTTACTGTCTTATAATTCTCCTGTGCTTTGGCATTCTGACCTTGTATTACAACACTCTTATATAGATACCATAGACAGTTATATCTTTTAGGACAGTGTGGGCAACAGTGATGACCACTACCTCATTATTCAGAGCAACTGCACCAGTCACAATGCCATACAATACCAATGTAAACAGTACCAGTACAGGGTAACTGTTGTATTTCTGGGCACAATGTTGATATCCAACAGACCTGTGGGAGAACTATTTATTAGCACTCCCTGAATGTTGCCACATACAGTACTAGATTACACATTACTAATATGCACATACATCCCACTCTGTTACTGTACAGACTCTGGCTACAGATTGACAACATGGGGGTGTAAATGGGACATACATGGCTTCTTACTCTCATATGGTTTTGGGCAGTTGCTAGTGTGCCAGCTTTGTTCTCATAGATGTGTGTCAATCAGTTGTATTTCCTGTTTGCTGCCTATATGTCTGGGATCATCTCACTGATTTCACAGGGAGACAGGTTGACATGCACCAGATATGGGCCACTTTACTGGACATTCTGGACATATCAGTACAGTTGTGGGGAATGATTCTGTATGCAGACTACTCCCACTGCCAGGATTCGAACCATGACTGTCTGAGCTAAAAACATAACAGTTCACATCTCAGTTGCATGTGCTATTCGGGTTTTGTTGTCTGTCTTTTTCCCTGTATTCTGTCTATGTGCCTCTCAGTTGTACTAAATGGCCTCTGGGGATTACACCATTCATATACAGGCATTCCTACACATTCTATTTATGGTGCACAGTGTGAGTAACAGTGTTTAATGCAACAGTACTATTATGTGATTGCAAATCTACATTACCATGTGATACCAGAGTATACATATGCAGTCCAGCAGTTAGAACTTTATTGTCAGACTATTATGCTTTATTTACATACAAACTATATGAGAGTCTTCCTGCCATATTCTCTGGTATATGCAGTACTTGCCTTGAACAATGCAGATTTTATACAGGCAATTCATTTACTAATACTTCTAGTTTTATTTCCTATGACAGTAAATGCATGAGTATTACTGACCTGCCTCACATCGCAACCTTGCCAGGTGACTAACGTGGGCTTCCTGGTTTGCAGCCTGCTCCATTGCAGCTGTGGGGGACATAAGTGCAATATTTAGCTATACCTATCCATGATATACATGAGCTGGCAATTATTACACATATAATGGGGTGATACTTACACACATCTGGGACATCCCCTTCCACTCTAGCCCCTTGGATCCACTGGTCCAAGACGTCCCCCTTACACCGCTTCAGGTCGGCATAGTGATGCCTGACCTGCTCACCAGTTTGGGGTATGCCAGTGGCACTGGTGAGGTCACAGGCAATATGGTCCCAGGCCTCCGCCTTATATTGGGAGCCCTGGTACTGGCCCTGCAGTAGTCTCTGATCATGGTCTTTGACAAGAAGTCCTGCCATGACTCTGGACTCCTGGATGCACCCGCGCTGTGCCCAAAAGCGCACACCTTCTCCCCTTCCTGACATGGTGCCTGCAAGGGGAAGCTACAACCAGTTATGAAATGCATCCCCGCCTCTTGGGTTTAAATAGGGCCGATTTCCCTCACTTTTCTGTGATTGGCTGGTTTTGAAAAGGCTAAGCTATGGGCAAACCTGCTTACCTAGGGTTGGCATTGTTTAAAGGGGTATACCTCTAGGCACACTGTGTTAGCTAGCCTACACATTGCTTACGCTGCCTAAGCTGGCCTGTGCAATGCTTAGCGTTGCTTACATTAGACTTTGCATTATATTTCCTTTTTGGCATTGATTTATTATTCATTACACTTTATATGTATGCCTGGTATCTATGATTCATGTGTACATACATTGTATGGGGTCCTTGTGTTGTACTGGGGACTTCAACACTCTATTACAATTACACCTGACTTCTGGGCTTACTGCTGTATTCCAGTTCACATATTTATGTTATGCATTGAGTTGAGGCACATATGTCTGTATACTGATTCCTTTCACACGTTCAGTTTGATTTTACTATGATGAAGACTTGTTTGCTGATACCTCACTCTTCTCAACTTCAGAGATGGCTAGGTGGTTAACTACTGTGACTATTGTGTATAGGGTTCTGGGTTCAAGACCTGCAAGGCTGTTTATTTTTTTGATGGGCAGAACAAGGGTCGTTGGATACAGTGTGATTAGGGCACATTTGAGCATTTGTAAGTGGGTTTGCACGGGTTTGTGTGAGGGTAAGCACTGCTAACATCCGGTTACATATGCTTACAGAGAGTTAGCTTGAAAATTGCTTAACCTGTGTGCGCATTGCTTATCCCCATGCAAACAGGCTAAAACCCACTTACTAGTGCTTAAATATGCTTACTACTGCTTATTGGTGCTTAAACTTGCTTATTAATGTTTTATTCATTATGATACTGACACCTCACATGTGCATTTACTGCAGTACTCCAGTTCATTACTATATGTTATTTGGTGGGTTATGCAACATAAATATTAGTCATAAGATGTTTTGCCATGGAAAATGGAATGTGCTGCAGTGGGACTCAAAACAGGAATGCCTGCTTATAAGGCAAATTGCCTTCCCACTATACTATTGCTATGCCGCTTCATTTGCATATATCTTCTTTGTTATCCTCTTCAGCCATTTAAGCTGCATTAACTGTAACTAAGCAATGGGCACACCTGCCCACCTACAGTTAGCTTTAATCGGATTTTTTTTAAAAAAGGGGTTTGTTCATTTTATTTCTGTATACTTGCTGTTGTAGAAGAGGGGGACTTTTTGGGGGATAATCGGACACCTATGAATGGTCAAGCTCCTTTCTTAGCCCTTTCTGCTGTTCCTCATTGCTGGGGCATGTATATTTTGAGAGCTCTGCTCTT
Organism: Protopterus annectens; assembly: GCF_019279795.1. NCBI lineage: Eukaryota > Metazoa > Chordata > Ceratodontiformes > Protopteridae > Protopterus > Protopterus annectens. The sequence continues at coordinate 358,180,426 of NC_056737.1, read as the reverse complement.
AGATATGCCCCCTGCACTCTTACATGCTCCGTGTAAGATTAGGAGCTCATTAATACATATGGCGTGCTGCCGTCCTGCTCTTAAATGGCTGCCTCCGTGCAGGGCTAAGCTAGCCATGCACAGAGGAATATCTAAATACTTCACTATGTTACATATACACAGAAAAGTAAAAAAAAAAAAAAAAAAAATCACAAATTCGATGCTAGGAGTGACCATTCAAACAGATCTGTGGCATGTCATTACCTTTTACCTTCTGAATAACAGATTATTTAGCAACTTCATTTTCCATTCATATTCTGGAAAACAGAAACTTGTAGACTCTCTCTCTATAGAAAGAAAAAAATACATACCAGTGCAAACTCGTATATGTATTTAAATAAACAAAAATGGCAGGGAAAGCATTGCATTGTGCAGCCACAGAGCATTCACAGTGTTTACCATCAATGCCCCTGACTACCATAAGTGGGCAGAAGAACACTAAAGTCCTTTTATATACAATGACATTAAGAAAAGTAATTTTTTTTGTGTTAAATACTGCCATTGTATAATTGCAAAATTTCAGTCCTGAGTGTAGGTAATGCAGGATTTACCAAAGTTTGGCTTTAATTACTCTGCCATAGCCCTTGTGATCAAACCACATCAACAGTGGATAAATCCTGTGCTTTCCACACCCAGTCATGGAATAATGCTAAAATATTAAATGCCATTTCCCTGATTATCACATCTGCTTTAAGGAAACACAAATTAGAAAAAAATACAGCATGTTTGAAGTTTGTACTTTTGATGCCAACTATTTGTTGGCAGTAAGAAACCTGCCATGTAACTGTGCTTCCTCTTTAAATACAGGTCTGCCGTTTTCCCTGGCAGTTATGTTTATGCCAACAAGGCATTTGTTACTCATTGTGTACTGAACTTTGAAACAGTAGCATTGCTGCAAACAGAACTTAACAACTGCATTCCATGGATGAACATTCTATTACAACTTCAACTTTAGTAAGGTGTTTTGTCTCAAAACACCAGATTAGTAATTAAAAAAGAATCCACGAAAAGTATAAACAACATAAAATAAAATGAGTAATAAAGTAAAAGTAAGTCAGTCAAACATAATGATCCCATCTTGTCATATGCCAGGCCAAGGAAGTATGTTTAAGTGTCCTTTTAAAGGTCACCAGCATTGGGCATTTCCAAAGCCATTGTGGTAGCAGATTCCATAGACGAGCGGCTTTTAAAAAAAAAATAACAATGCTCAGAGAAACAAGACTCACCAGTGAAAATGCCAGCATACTCTCAGTGTAGTAGGAGTGCAACAACCGAGTGGGGCAATCAGGGTCAATGAGTTTCTTTGGCTAAAAGGGACCAACATCATTAAGTGGTCAAACAAAATAAAATTAAGACTTTGTAAAGAATCCTATAATGCACATGAAGTCAGTGAAGACTGTACAAAATAGGTGTAATACGGCAATAAGGCTAGTGAGTAGCCTATCAGTTGAATTCAGTACCTTCTCTAGGCGTTCTAGTTAGGATGTCCCTGGGAAAGTGCTTTGCAATAATCCTACCTGAAGGAGGCCAATGTATAGACAACAACCTAAAGATCAGCTTGAGACAGAGGGTGTTTGATCGTTGTAACTATCTGAAATCATGAGATCTGCTACACTGAGACTGAATGACTGAAAAACAGACATAAGTTATAGATGGTCATTTCACAGAATATTGCCATTTCTCTGAAGCATTGCGATCTTGAAGTTGATATATATAGGTACATGTGTTGGAGGGCTTGACTCCCACAATGGGTGGGGTGCAGAGGGGCTTGCTTCACTACAAAAAAAACGATGTTTAAAGGAGAAAAGTACTTCCGACATAGCAAATCATGACCAATAAAATCTAAAGGTATTACAGCTCAATGCTAGGAGTCTAAACAAAAAACTCCACTCCTTAGAATCTCTCTTTAACCTAGAGGATGCTGACATCTGTGTATCACTGAGACATGGTTTAAAGCCATGGACAGCACACCAACTGTGCAGGGATATAATGCCATCCATACATTTAGGTCAGCTATTTCACAGGGAGGGACGAAAGGTGGAGGTGTCTCTATTTACATCAAAAATAAATATACTTCAAGGCTGGTCAAACAGGACAATGCACTTGAGCTGCTCCATGCTCAAATCACCATAGGTAAAATCCAGTACCACTTCCTTGCAAGCTATAGGTCCCCCTCTATGACTCAGGAAACCCATGCCATGTATTTAAACTTAGAAAAACTAACCATCCAACCCAATACTATATTCATGGGTAACTTTAATTACTGCACTATTAACTGAGAATCCTATAAGACACCAAACGTACATGCACAGAGATTCCTGGATTTTGTAAACACAATCTCCCTGTACCAGATAGTCAATACACCAACCAGAGGTGCAACCATACTGGATCTAGCCCTCACTAATATTGGAGACTGCTGCACACCCCCTACTGTAATGCCTTCCCTGATAATGTCAGACCACAAAATGGTCTTCTTTGAAGTAAAAATAAAACCTGGACCTCCAGCTAAACTTGGAATATTCAGGAACTATTCTAAGGCTAACCTCCTGCTATGAACTGAAAACCTGGCAAAATTTTAATCCCCCATAAACCTTGAGAACACTGCTGCCTATGCAGAACTGTTGATTGAAACCCTGTACAAGCATGTTAATAGCTGCATAGAGTCAGCTGTACCACCAGGAACAAGTACAGAACTAACTCAAAAAACAAGCCACCTTGGTGGAATCACAGAATTAATGGGCCATATAACAGGAGGAAGACAATCATGGCAAAAATTAGGAGGTGCAGCACTCAACTGGATAAAAACACTCTAATCAAACTTAAAAAATAACTTAAAGGACAAAGCCAAATTTGAGGTAAGTTTGGTCTCTCAGGCCAAGGACAACCACAAAGCATTCTTTAACTATGCCCGCAACCTCATAGGCACTATACAATTGTGAGCAGAGCTTATTGTAAATGGAGTCACCTATACTGAGTCAGAAGATATAGCAAACCTCCTGGCTGATAAATTCAGCTCCAACTTTACCCCTCTCCCCCTCAACCTTCCTTCAGGAAATATCCTAAAATATAACTCCCCTTACTATCACTAGGGAAAAGGTCCTTAATGCTTTCTCCAAGACCAAGAACACTGCATTAATGGGCCCAGACAATATCCCAGGATGCCTTCTAAATAGTGTGAAACATAACCTTTTGGGACCTCTGGAATTACTATTTAACTGTAGCCTCCAAACAGGCTTCATGCCTCATGAATGGAGACAGGCAACAGTCATCCCTCTGCACAGAGATTAGCCATCTACAGACCCTGGAATCTACAGACCCATACGCCTCACTAGTCTTATATGTAAAGCCACTGAAAGAATTATCATGGATATGATCAGTGCAGATATAGTAAACCTCCAGACACTGGACCCAACCCAGTTTGGTTTAGTCAAGGGCAAATTATGTCTACTCAACCCGGTGAACTTCTTTGAGAAGGTCACCAAAGCACTGGATGAGGGCAAAAGCATTCACACTTCCTACCTTGACCTTGCCAATGCATTTGACACAATATCCCACTTGGGCATTGTTGACAAACTCAAGAGATTAGGTACAAACTTGTATGTCACCCAGTGCATAGCCAACTGGCTCACAGAGAGGAACTAGGAAGTTAGAATTGAGGAGTCCACCTCCACAAAGAGGCCAGTCATAAGTGGAGTCCCTCAGGTATCAGTCCTTGGAACGCTCCTTTTTGGCATTTACATCTCAGAAGTCAAGGCCAATGTTAGTGGACTCTGGCTGACTAAATTTGCAGATGATTGCAAATTAGGAGCTGTTATTAAATCTAACACTGGCACAAATGTTTTCTAGGAGGGGCTGACATAGACAAACAACTAGTGTTAATCATGGACTAAAACTAAATGTCAAGAACTGCATAATAGTATCCTTTGGGAAGTCATTCATCCCTGGTAACTATCATATTGACAACACACCTCTTAGAGTTAACCCAGTAGTCAGGGACTTAGGGACACACATAGATAGTAATCTAGACTTTGACCATCATATGTCTACAGTGGTGAGGAAATCATTCTATGTTGCGCAAATTATAAATAAAGGTATGGCATCTAAGTCCAAGGAAGTCATTGTTCCACTGTATTCCACATTCATCAGACCAATTATTGAGTACAATGCCCCTTTTGGTATGTACCTAACCAGGCATACCCGACAATTGGAAAGCCCACAGAGGTTCCTCACTAAAAGAATACAGAGTGTAAGTAAAATGACCTATGCAGACTGCTTGAAGGCCATATCCCTGTATTCAGTCTCCTACAGGCTTTTGAGGAGAAATCTATGCCTGGCATATGGGGCATTATCAGATCCCACTCTGATGGACCTCATGCATATCCACAAAATAAACAGCACCAGAATTATGCATTCTAAAGACTTAAACCTTGCCTGTGATATAAATAGGACCTGCTGGAGAGATAGGTATGTATACCAGAGACTACCCCATCTATGGAACAAGCTCCCCATCCATGTTAAGCAGAGTTCCTCCCTAACCCAATTCAATTGCAACTTGGACAATTTGTTGGGAAACTAGAAATTCATTCCTGGTTTGGCACCTGTGTCTCTAATGGACCCAGGTAACCTGTAAATGGTTCATCTCCCAGGCCTATGCTTGTACTTATCAAGGGTATCAGAACTTGTCAGAGATTTGGGATGCATGGCTAGGCTTAAAAAGGCCCTTGTGGTCATTAGCCAAGTAAACACTTGTGAACCTATAAAAGTGATGTTCGCTCTTTTGGCCTTTTTTTCTTCTTGTCAGCACTTGGCATTTCGAGTGATGGACATTTAAATAGGTAGCCGATGTTTCACCATTGAAAAAAAGACTTCACAACAGCAGACGTCTGGTTCCTTAGTGTAATCATGGAGTCCAAAATTACACCAATGCCACACACCTTATTGAAAAATTCAGACGTATTGCTACAGTAAGTAATAAAATCGAGAAGGGGTGGGACAGAAGAATCTCTCAGAATTTTTGAGGTGTTGAGTTTCAGCAGATTTAAAATTAGTCAAGAGTATATGGCTTCATGATCTTCAGCCAAGGCAAACAAACTCAACATATCATGTTAAGGAGAGTTGAGGAAGACTTTAATATTATCAGCATAGCTATGGTTTCCTAGGCTCCTCTCCTTTAGTACCTCATGTATCATGAACAATAAAGGGACTAAGGTAGAACCCTGTGAAACTTCACTATTAAGAGAAAAAGTAGTTGATGAACTAATATGAGTGCCATTAGGGTGCATAAGTATTAGGCCCTGGTGGTCAAGTGTATCCCACCACTCCTTATCCCCATTATGACTTTGGTGCAGTTATGACAATTTAATGAGCCATCCCTGGTGTCTGGTGGTTCACCCCACCCCCAATCTCCATTATGATGTTGATAACATTATGGCACTTTAAAGAGTAATCCCCATTGTCTATTGAATCCCACACCCCCCCACAATACTGTCATTGGTGCCATTCTAACACTTTAAAGACTATTCCCTGGTGTCAAGTATATTTCCCACCACCTAATCCCAAGACTAATGTTGGTGCCATTATGGCTCTTTACAAACTAGTTACTGATGTCTTGTGCATAGCCCCCAATCCCTGTTTTGCAGTTGGTGTGACTATGACACTTTAGAAGTAATCGCTGGTGTCTACTTGTTACCTCCACAGCTACAGCATTCATGTTAGGCAGTTAAATATGGCCTTTTGGTCATGTTCAGCAATGTGATGTGGTAGGGATGGCTAAGTGATTTCTTGAATCGGTCAGCCATGTAGATGCCTTCCTGGAGGTAGTACCAGGGAGAGAGAGAGAAAGCACATTAGTAACTAACATATATCTCTCCCTAGGAATGCCTCATTAATATTCAGCATGCCAGTCCTTCATAATTCTGCACATTTTTGTGTTAGAGGACTGTGCAGCCCTATTTAAGGGTGGCTTCTGAAATGGGGAAATGTACCATGATGTTTACACCTCCGAGTACATGTTGTGGTACTTTAATGAATTCCACCAATATATTTTATTTTTGTGTACCTCCTTCAGCTGACATTTATTACCAGAAGAAAGGGAATCAGAATTTTTTAAGTGTTGGATAGGTTTCTATTAAAAATAATTACTTAATATCTTGAAATTGAAATACACAGGTATACTAAATATAAATAGTGATTCTGCTTATGTTACTTTTTTTTAACAGATGCCATGTATTGCATGTGCACATGTTTTTACTTTTCATTAGTTTCCCCAGTTTGGCTTAGTGCCATTTCAATATGCGTGTGTGTATATGTGTGTTGTGTGTGCGTGTGTGTATGTGTGTGAGTGTGTTTTTATATATATATATATATATATATATATGAAATTATGTTTCTTCGAAACATAATTTGGCAATCCCTTATTCCTAGAAAATGCACCTGCGAATAACTGTGCAAACGAAAAACAATGGAGCTTGTTGTTCAGCTCATGGCACAGTGAGGATAAGGGAATATTCCCTTTTCCCCACTGTAGTGTAATCTTGGAGTGTGAATATATAAGTAGTAAGGGTGTGGAGGGCACAGCCCCCCACATGGGGGATGCAGGGGTGCTTGCTCTCTCGCATACATCTGGTTAGTGCTGCCATGTATTTTATTCTTTTTGTGTTTTTTGGTTATGTGGTTATTTGCGAAAGTGCATTTTTGAATAAATGCACTTTCGGGAATAAGGAGTCTCAAAATTACGATTCATTGAAAAATAATTTCGTTCAATGAAATGAGACCCATATATATATATATATATATATATATATATATATATATATATATATATATATATATATATATATATATTTATATAAAATATATATATATATATATATATATATATGGGTCTACTTTGAAACATCCAAAACCCTTAACATCTAATTTCATAACATTGAGACCAGAACATTTAAAACCTATGACATCGAATTTCATAACATCTAACACAAGAAAATGACATCCCCTCCACATATAATGACAGCAAACTACCAAACACACTTTTTACTACATTTCTGCAGGGGGGCAAGCCCTCCTGCAACCCCCATGTGGGCCACCCCGTAAATTAAATATACCAACTTCAGAATCGCACTACAGTGGGAAAATTTTAATTTCCTAACCCCACTGTATCAAGCCCCCCTGCAGAAATGTAGTAAAAAGTGTGTTTGATGTCATTAGATGTCATTATTTGTGGAGGGGATGTTATTTTCATGAGATTTGTACTGTTAGATATTATGAAATTCAATGTTATGGGTTTTAGATGTCCTGAAGGGGCCCTTATATATATATATATATATATATATATATATATATATATATATATATATATACAAACACACACATATGTATATACATACACATATACGTGTAAGGGTTACATTCATTTGACCTATAAGTTACTATAATACTAACAGAAATTGCAATACATAGTACTGAAAGGCAGGCTTATCTTATATTTAGAGCAAAAGCCAGGTGAGGAAAATTGATAGAAGTAAGGATGCGAGTGACGATGGAAGAGTAAGGAGATGTAAGGTATGAATAGGTATTCACCACATGTGATATCCATCATATCACATATGTCAATGATGAAATCAAACATGGCAGCATGATCTAGAAACGTGTAAAATTAACATTTTAAGCCATTGCAATCAGGTATTCTGAATCACACTAAGATGCTAGAAGTATGATGAGCAAGACCAGAGTGACATATATTAGTGGGTACCTTCAGAGACAGTGTCCATAATGTTGCACTTGATTACCCTCCATGCTGCAGAGCAGTCCATCAAAGACTATCATATCCATTTCTGGGACAATGTTTGTCACTACTGTATGGAGACAGGGAGATAGAGAGAGAGAGAGAGAGAGAGAGAGAGAGAGAGAGAGAGACACCATGTGGTAGTTAGTATTTATTTATTTATTGATTTATTTATTGACAATTGATTACTGGGAAAATCCATCTGGGTAGAATCCTATTTTCACAAGAGACACAGGGAGAAACGCTCTAAATTATTACAAAACATTTTAAGAACAGTAATTTTACAATCTTAAGAAATAAAACAAAAACATCTGCAGTTTAAATAATTAAAACAAATTAGTGATAATATAAAAAACTGGTTAAGAATCAGTACAAGTTATATGACAATCATTTACTATTTATAGAAATTTTAGACATTTTGTAGAGAAATTAAATGTAAGTAATTCTAATACAAACAGGAATTGTAATATGAAGTAAGGGAAAGACAGGTTTATGGTACATTTAGAGAGAAAGTCAGGGAAGAGAATTTGGTAGAAGTGAGCAAGTAAGTGAAGAAGGGAGTGTAAGGAAGTATAAAAATTGAAAAGGTTCTTGTTCACATTTAGTGATTTAGTTAATCCTGTTTTTGAACAGAAAATGAGCCATTTTTTAACGAGGAAGTCTATCAGAGTGGTTTTGAAATATGAGAGGGAGGATATTGATCTGATGAATACAGCTAAGGAGTTCCAGGCCTTTGCAACCTTGTAGGAGTACAGACAATACAGAGCAGACTTGACAGGTTTGTAGACAGACAGGAGTTTATGGTCACTAGATCGTAATGACCAACTGGGAACATAGTTGTATAGTAAGGTGCTTAGTGTACGGCAGGCAGATGGTTGCTGGCTAATTTTATTGTAATATGCTTTGTATATGTTAGTATCTAACCAATTTAGGCTTTTTAGTGGTATACAGTGGTGGGTTCTAAAAGGGTATTTGCTGCAAATTTAGCAAATTTGTTATAGCATAGTTCATGTCTTAATTTTTGTGAAGCCTGGAAATTAGTAAAGATGGGAGCATCATAAAGAAGTATGAGAAGGAGATAAGTAGTGTCAAGTGTAGTTTAAAGCATCCCACGTTTTGATGAATTTTTCTTATGCAATTTTGTATATGTAGGTTGAATGTAAGCATAGCTTCCACTATCACCCCTAATAATTTGCTATGAGAAGTGACTTTAATAGTTATATTATCAAGAGAGAGGACTTTACATTTTGTTATTTCATGAGAGAGGGATTTGGGGGAATATGTAGCAATTTGGTTTTCATAGGATCTTAGGAGGTTACTAGGCTATCGACCCGGCGGTCATTTCAAGCCTAGACATTTCATCCCAATGTAATACCATCAATACTCTAGTCAATACCCAGGACTGTATTTAGTAATGACTGTCTTTTTTGGGTTAAGCATGAGTTGTGACTTCCTGAGTAATTTTTTGGAGGTGTACCATGTTGTCAGACGTGCAAATGAGAGTGGAATCATCTGCATATTGTATTAGGGTGGCCTGTTGTGTGGATGTATAGAGGTTATTGGTGAAAATGCTAAAGAGGGGAGGACCAAGGATAGAGCCCAGTGGTACACCAGTAGTGACTGTGAGGTAAGGAGGAGTGTGGAGTGCCATTTAACTGACTGACACTTATTGGACAGGTAGCTTTTGAACCACAAATGGGTCGGCTGATACTGACCTAGTGAGGGAATTTCAACTATAAGTTTGCTGTGACAAATTGCATCAAAGGCTTTAGACAAGTCTAGAAATAAGAAAGAGACTAGATTGCCATTATCTCTAGCTTTATTGACAGTATCTATATAGGTTAGAAGGGCAGTGCTAGCACTATGGAAAGGAAGGATGGAAGCCATGTTGTGTAGGGAACAGGAGTTCTTCCTGCAGAAGACACCCTAGCAATTGTTTTTGAAAATATTTTTCAAGTATTTTGGCAAGGGAGATAAGATTGCTATAGGTCTAAAATTATTAATGTCTGTTGAATTTCTTCCTTTGTACAGAGGATAATGTGTGATTTTTTTTCCAGAGAGAGGAAATGTGGGATTCCTAGACTGACCTATTAATAAGGATTGAGACAGGATAGCAATGATATTGGCTAATATTTTTAGGTACTCTCTTGGAAGGTTATCAGTTGAAGAAGAGCATGTTTTAAGTTTGTTTAAGAGTAGTTTTATATAGGAGGTGGGCACAGGTTTGAAGGTGAAATTGGATGTGGTGATATATGACTGTTGGGCAGGGTTGGGATTAGATGTTGAGAAATCCTTGGTTAGAGATGCTGTACTATCTATAAATAAGAGTTAAACTGCATTGCAGTTTTGAGTGGTGAGTTATCGGGAAAGTGGTTTGGGTTGAATTTTTGGCCAAGATATAACTTTTTTTAATGGATATCCAAAATTTTTTAGGGTTGTGTTTAGTATCGTTCTGAAAGTTAATATAGTGCAGTTTTTTGTCTTCATTTATTTGGTTTTTAGTATTACTAAGAAGCATTCCAATGTTTTCAAGATATTGAAATATTTTATATGTTTGATATTTTTTCCATGCTTTTTCTCTATCCTGCATTAGTATTCTACTTTTTTTGCATAGTCAAATTGCATTATTTGTTTTTGGTCTCTTCCTTCTAGGTAGTGCAAAGCTATTTAAGATATTGAGAAAAGTTGTATTGAATTAATTTCCAGCATCATCTAGGGGGAGGATTTTTAGAAAGCTCCATTTAATATATTATAGCGTAGTAATAAACATCTCTGGGATAAACTTGGAAAGGCTGCATATTGTTTGACAAATATGCTGTTTAACTGATGTGTAACATGTCTGGTCATATAGATTGAGAGATGATCACTGAGGGAGTCTGGCATTGTACCTGGGGTGGTGTATTTACTAGCATCTGATACTAGGATCCAGTCTGACAGGAAATTTAATGTCTTGATGTAATGTGTGGGGCTATTAATTAATTGTTTGAAACCATATACGCTTGTGTGAGATGTAGAGGAGTTAGAGCTTAAGTCCAACCAATTGATATTCAAATCACCTAGTAGTATTTTTTTCTTGTGGGCAATGTTAATGATATCCAGTGTAAAATATCTTACAGTATAGCTGTGTTGTTGCCAGGAGGGGTCTAAAGGACAGTAATACATATTTGTTTATAATTGTGTATTTTGAGGAAGGCAATAAGAAGTTCTGCTGAAGTGAATTTTGCTGTAAGGGGAAATGTGGTAGGTTTTGGGAAATATTAAAGTAATTCCACCACCTTTCCTCTTTATATGGGCATTACAGTTGATATTGTAGCAGGTGGTATAAGTTTGGAGTTGTTTATGCTGGGTTTAAGCTATCATTTAATTACAGCAAGATTGTTAGACTTATGTTGGGTAGTCAAGGCATGTAGTTCAACAGGTTTATTTCTTCTACTTCTAACATTTATTGCAGCAAAAATTAAATCATTAGGGTTGGGGACTGCCTATTGTTGGGTTAGAGAAGAGTGCAAGATGGAATTATCTTTGTGTTTCATTGTGATAAGTGGGGCCCAGGATTAGGGTGCAAATTTCCTCCTAGACAGTTTTTAGTATATTGGGGAATTATGCACACTTGATATTTAGAGAGCATTCTAGCACTTCATTTTGTTTTGCTTTCAGCTGAAGTGCAGTTAATCAGTCTATATTTGGAATAAAGGTGGGGCAATATTAAATAGGTTTGGTGCAATGTGTGGAGAGTGTAAAGAAGAAGTATGGATAGGTGGTTTGGACAGAGCTGGAAAGATGGTAAGACATATTATTGAGTCATGCTAGGATGAAAGATGGCACAGTAGGAGGAGAGCAATAGATGATAAGCTGAAGAATAGCATAGTTAAACACAGGAGTCGGCATTTTACAGATGTTAGGTAGTGTGGAAGTAGCAATGAAGAATGAAACAAGGAGTTGCAAAGCAGTAGGAGATTCAGTGATGGTGGATTCTAAATACTGGTAGAGGACAGGTAAGTAGAGAAGTATTTTTAATAAAAAAAGAGTTTGGTTGTCCTTATATCTTCTCTGGAATATAAAGAATAAATGGGTATGAAAGGTTAGAGTATAATGATGTAGTCAAAATAAGAAAAACATAATAGTTTATTTGAAAAAAGTAAAAGATACAATGTTGTATAGATGCATACTATTAGGGAGGATTGTGATTATGAATGGATATAGTGCAAAGCAGTATGGGAGGGGCTAAAAATTAAATGGAGCTAGGGAATTAGGAAACAAGAAACAGAAGTGTCCGTATAGAAGTAGTAAGGTCATTAGGGGAGGGGTTTTGAATCTGAGTCCCAAATAAAATGTGTATATAGGAAGTATATTATAGTAAGAGGTGGTGATTGGGAATTGGGGGTAGGGTAGGGGAGTATAGCAGGCTTCCTACTATTGGGTCAGATTATAACTGAGAGCAATCAGTTAACAGATATATGAAGCAAGACAGGTTTTGTAATTTTCTGAGGCTAAATAACTGGCATATGCAGTTTAGTCTACTGATCAGTAAAGGGGGACAGTGGCCAACTTAGTAAAAGGTCCTTAGAGTGCATAGATTATTTCACAGAAACTTTCAGTCACAGAGCAGGCATGCTTATATTATACAATGACAAAATGCTCAGTAAACTTGTAAGAGTAGGGCCTTGTGGCAGAGCTCCTGCAGTATTTACATCAGATGTAGTGACTGCAGGCACTGAGATTAAAGAAACAGAAAAACTCTACTAAACTGTAACATTATATTAAGGCAATAAAGTTAGTACTTAGACATGTCTCACATGGAACTAAGGGGTGTGTGTGAAACATTTATTATAGTGGACACAAATGGTTGAGCACCACTAACTATCCTTATTACAAGGATCTTTCAGTGTTTGATTGGGGACATGTAAGGAGCTTCACAGGCATTGGATTCACAAATCATTTATCAGTTCCTAGATATCATGCCATGACATATGGAGAATTATATTTGGTTTACACAGACAGAATTGGAGAAAAACACCATTATGTGGGCTTTCTGTGGCATAGTTCTTTTCTCTGAGGATCTGGGAGCCATTGCTATCAAGGCCATACCTTCTCCATATAACATCTAGTAAATCACATGCAAAAGTTTTCATTCCATCAACTGACATGCAGCGTGCAGTGTAGAGTGTATTATTTACAATATGTCTGTACAACATCTAAGCTGTTATCTTGAGTCCCACAACTGGCATATGTGTGATGTACCAATGTGTCATACTGAGTGAATTTCCACTGGGCCATCTTGTTGGTAGGTGTTTACTGCTACCATCAAGAGTTTAGGATTTTCTGGTCTTTCGAATACAGTAGCATGGCATTCAAAATGATGCCCCATATTGTGTGGTGCAGGCAATGTTGAATACACAATGGAACTGTAGCTTATGGCAATCATCCACAGATCCCTAGATTATGACAATGATGGCATATAGCATGACACAGTCACAGACACATAACATCATCAAGTGAGTTCTGAAGGTCTACTTCTACTGCTTGGATACATGGTGTGGCATTGTGGCACACTGCAATATGCTCCAGTGACCAGCAAGATATCTGCGGTCTGTGTTATGCTGCATAATATGGCAATATGAAAATTTCAATATGGAGACACCAAAGCACTGCCAGAAATACCTGGGCCAGCAGTGGAAGAGTAGCTTGAACCATCTGCGGTGTTACCCTGTGTGAAACATAAGCAGAGGCAGACATAGAATATCATACTAATGGCAAAGAGGTAGTGGCTTGTCCATAACTATGGTTTATGACATGACAAACATAGAATAAAACTATTCTAAGCTGTGGATTTGTGTGCATTAATTAGTCACATTGATATTACCATTACCACACAGGTCAGAGGTGTAGGCAAGGAAATATATCATGATTTTCACAGGTGGGGTAGAGAAGAAGAATGGCAGGAGGCAACAACAAAAGCATAGGTGGAAGGGTCAGGGGTGGTGGATGCAGTAGCCATGCACATGAGTAGTTTGGGGGAATCAGGCATCACATCCTCCAGCACCTCCAGCAATAGGATGGAGCATCCTGGAATGGAAAGCTGTCAGGGCATATCATGTGGCCCAGCAATGACAGGATTGGAGTGTTCTTCTCCGGGGGTGTCATACCAGTTTGGAGTCATGTACTTGAAACTGGCTGCAGTTTTCTGGTCTGGTGTTCCAGTAAAATGTTGCTGTCCACAGCCTTCGGAACTGGGGGAACCTAAGTGAATTGCCTGGCTTGATGTGGCCTCAGTGGTGATGGGGGATGTCAGCCATGACCATCCATGGCACTATCCACTCCCAAGTTTAAAGGGAGCCATGGGCAGTTTGGACAGTAAAGCTGTCTCCAGAACAATGTGTGTCACTTTCATAGGTCTGGCATTATGTTTATTGTACATGCATCCCCTAGTGTGGTCATGATCACCAGTTGCCTGTCTCAACATGGCTTTAGCAATGGCTGCCAACTGGACCACCAATTTTGTCAATAGGCATGACTGCTCCAAGTCCTTATACACCATGTCACTTTCCATGGAGGATATCCTGCAGTCCCCTGTAGTGGTTCCATTTCCTTATGCAGCCATTCAGCACACTTATTATCTCTGACATGGCTTGAGTAGTGGCCATCTGATCCTGGTCATTGACCTACACATCCACTACCTGAAGACAACAGTTACACCCAGATATAGGAATGTCCTAGAATCAGGGCAGTGACAACCGCTTACACAGTGCTACTCTATGCTGGGTTCAGACACATCTGCGGCAGTGTGGCTTTTTGATGACAGCTGTGGTGGTAACACCTGTGTAGCTTGCACACAGCTGACATAGATGGGATATCCAGTACTAACCACAAAGGATGACAGAGGTTAATCCTGCCTTTGTAGAATCATATTGGCTGTGGATGATGTGAGCGCATTCTCCACTGTTAGCATAGCTGAGAATGCCACTGTATCATCCATCTGTGTCATGAGTAAAGTGTCGTCCTTGTCAGCCACCATGACCCACTGATATCAGTCATGTTTTGTCATGTTTTATTGAATCGTCTACCAGTAGGACTTGTGAATGCATATAGATAACATACATAAGACAATGCTGTATCATATGTGCACTCACACCACCATGTTGCACACAGACTTTTACATGCCAGTGTTATACAGAGAATATGAGCACAGCATACTTTGTAGTGCAGGTTGTTGCTGATTTAGCCCTAGTGTTCCTGGATGACAGATAAGCATCTCTGCCTGAGTAAACCATTCACAGTTACAAGTCAGAGTCCTGTAGTAATGGCACATTGCTACTAGACTTGTGCATACCCTACATATGTGCAGTCATCTTCAGCCCATCTTCCACATCAAAGGTACCATTTAGTATATAGGTTCTTTCAGCTTCTGTGATAATGGATACAGGGATTTCCTCCACTTCCATGAGATGCCTGTGTTGCTTGCATCCTTTCCACTGGTCAAACTGTTTGTGGCAATTTCCTGCGCCTTTGTCTTGACAAAAGGTAATTATGCAGTACACTTGTACTATTGTCCTGTTTTGGCTGACAACTGCATTTATGTCAGGCACTGGTCCTGAAAGGTCTTCTCTGCTTTACCCTCTAAAGAATACACATGCCATATGTGCATTAGGCCTGTAGTATCACTTTTATCTCCTGTATGATGAACTTTTCAAGCCATTGGTCTTCCTTGGGTTCCATGCCAAATCATGCACTCCTGTAGGTTATAAGTCTGGATTAGTGTGTGCTTGCATGACTATCCATGCCAGCTGATAATTCACTCAGTACTGTTTTCAGCCCCCTTTTGGTGGTCACAGCTCTGTGTACAACTAGGGTGCAACCATTTTATCACTGTGCCATAATGTGGTAGCAGTGGACATGTTAGTCATGCTTGCATTTTGTCACACATGTGCTGATATCGCAGTCTGTGCCTTATGTGCTGGAAGTCTCATATCTCCCATAGCATGTCATGTACTCTGTTTGCACATGGCATGCTCTTGCAGATCCTGTGGAACCGGACAGTGAGAGGCCTGACCATGTTCATTGTTATGAGTCAAGCTGAGACTTCACCAACAAAACTTCAACCTGTACAGCTCAATCCAATTTTCTTTGTCAGGTTGACCCCATAGCGTGTCTGCAACCCATTCTTCCCATCCACTATGTCCTTTCAGTTTGCTTCTCTCTAACATCAAGGCTATAAACTGTCCTGCCCTTTCTCTAGTTTCCTGTCAGGTTGATCCTCCCATCAAGACTGTTATGTATTTTGTCCTGCCTCTGTGCCTTTTCAGGTGAGTCTACCATCACAGAAAGTTTGGAAGCTATTCCTTCCTGTCCCTGTACCCTGTCAGGTTGTTCTCCAGCATGTCAGTCCTTTGTCATGACCTATAGAGTATTACTCCACTCACTCTTATGATCTGCTATTGTCTTTTTTGCTTCCATACACCGTTGTATTGTCACTGCAGTCCCAGGGTCCATTTCCCATATTGCAGTCTGCTGTCAGTTTCCTATATGACAATACACTCTGATATCCACTGCATTCTTCTTCTTAAGATTGCTTATGATAATGTAGTCTCCCAAAATATAGTGGCTGTGTTATTTATTGTGCTAAATGTGCCTTGCAGCCCTGTTACTATGCCAGCAAGATAATTTAGCGCAATTAAATCTGAATCATAACTATAAAGTGATGTGTTATCAGTCATAATCCATGCCATGTTGATCATGTCTTCTCTTGCTTGACTGGGAGGTCATGTATAGTGTCTGTGTGCATGTAAGCCAATGCAAAGCCTAGCTATTCTGATGTTAATTTGTGGCATTCTACTGCTAATGTGCATTGTGCAATCATTAATGTGCAGTGGGTTGCCATGCTGCTGATTGACTGATATCATGTGGTGTCCATTATTAATTTCTGTTCTATTAAGTGAACATTTTTCTCATGATTTGAACCAGTAGAGTGGACATAGCCTATTTAGGCACTGAGCTCAGAATGTTTTCCACAGGGACTGTGCACAGGGACCATAGTTAATATTTGCAGGGGGAATATGAGTGTTCCCTTTGCAAAACTGATGCCAGCACCAGCTTGCCAGGGCAGTAAGTGATGCAGCTATCATCACCAGATGAGCAAACAGTGCAGGTGCAAGTAGAACGACCTGCAGAGGTACTACCAAAACCTTCCCCACCAGTGGAAAGAAGAGTTAGGGAGATAAAGCGACCCTATTTTGTAAGAATTCTGTGCTTGGATTGGCACTGTTCATTAGGTTTGACAATTGCAGCTGTAATTACTTTCTGTTGTCAGATATATGCTGTGCAGATTACTACTTTTTTATGTGCTCTACTGATACAATAGGAAGAGGGCAACTTGATAATCTGACTAAGGAGGTGAAACAGTCTCTGCAGGAGATGGAGTAAGTGTAGTGTTT
Organism: Protopterus annectens; assembly: GCF_019279795.1. Classification (NCBI taxonomy): domain Eukaryota; kingdom Metazoa; phylum Chordata; order Ceratodontiformes; family Protopteridae; genus Protopterus; species Protopterus annectens. Next base: position 358,163,170 of record NC_056737.1, on the reverse strand, counting down.
TCTCAGAACTGTACATTTTGAATGAGCTGTAACACACCTTACTAATCTGTCTGTCTTTCATTTTGTTTTTGTCTGTTTTTCTTTGTCTTTCTGTTTTATCATTTTTTTCTTTAGATTATTTTGCTTTTCTCCATATGATTCATTTTTTACAGGATTAGCCATGGTAAAGGCAGTGGTGAGCCAGCTGGCACAGTAATCTGCACTGTCCATTCTACTTACTGTTAGGTCTGCAGTAGTTTCCCAGACCTGTCTCTCTGCAGGGTGATGAATGTCACCATGTGGTAAGTGACCTGAATAGCTCACTGTCTGACACTGTGGCCAACTCCCAAATGGTGGAGAGAACTAAGGCTTCTCATCTGGGAGTGTTTTTTTGAGGGGCTATTCTGGGCCTCCTGGAGGGAAGTGCAGAGATTAGTGAGGACTGGGGTAAACTAGCACTTGCTTGCACACATTGACACCTTGAAGCATCTCCTTGTTTTGCTGATGGAATTACATGACCAGTCAGCTCTACCCATCAAGCCATGAGATGCAGTGGTGACAATCCCAGATGTGACTGATGTCTGGGTGTGTCTTCTTCTGTCAACTTAGACAGGGCATCCTTACCCCTTCCTAAACCCTTCACTGGGTACCCCATCCTTGTGGGTCACTTTCTGTCTCCTATTTGTAGGTTCATAGGTTCATAGTTTAGTACTAAGCTAACTGCCCTTGTGAGCCATTTCAAGCTTAGCCAATTATCTCTTGTGAGACTCAAACCCTGCACCTTGTGTTTGTAAGGCAAACACCTTAGCCATTAAGCCACCCTCCCAACCTAATCTTCTTCATTAGCAGTTGTCTGACCTCTGTCAATTCATGTCCCTTTACTGCTATATCTTCATTTTACTGTCATCTCCCTGTTATATTCTATATCTTTTTGTCTGTCCATACCTCCTTCTGTATACTCTTCATCTTACATGCACTTTTCCCTTGGTTTCTTCCCCTCTGCATGGGAGGGGGCTGTACACACAAGAAATGTATTTGCTTCATGCTGCACCTATCTTCACTTTGTGTTGTCCTTCAATGTGTTCGTCTGTTTGTCCTTCCCCATGTCTGCCTCTACTATCTCCCCATTTATACCACATTTACAGGATGAAGTAACTCGGCACTTTGCTGTGGTGCCCTTTAAATGAAATGAAATTTAAAATTTGAAATGAAATGTAATTTTCCCAGCTCTAATGTGCTTTGATGTGCATGTAAATATCTATAATGTCAGGGATGCCGCCTGCCTAATTTTTCTTTGGGTTACATGACTGCACATAGGTGATTCATTCCAGCACTGTAGTCACTGCTATCATTATGGCTACAATGTTTCATTACGCAGGTGTACCTGGCATGATGGCACTAAGCCAACACTTATGCTTGCCTAATCCGAGATGAGCTGCTATTTACTGCCATATGGTGAAATTATGCATTTCTCTGAATATCTACCTTAGAGAGTTAACTTGCTGAATTAGTAAGAGCAGGTTTCTTAATGATTTGTTGAATGTAATATGAAACAAGGGGTGAAGAAAGCCCAGACAGAGAGCATTCCCCTTTTTGGAAGCAGATGAAGACTCTAGACCAAAGGATTTGACAGTCAAATTTGAGTATGATAGACAAGAAACTGGAAATTGTTCCTACTAAAGGTGTCCAGAAAGAGAGGGGGTCGAAAGATATACCAAAGGAGGTTGTTTGCCACCAGTATAAGACTGAAGCAAATATATTATGCTGCACAGTTAAACCAGAAGACTTTGTTTTGTTCTGAAGAACCTGCCTTATATCTACTTGTATATAACCAGCTGCACTATTTTTATGAAGATTAGTCATCTCAGCTGCATGAGTATTTAACACTGGATGTTTGTATAGGCATTTTGACCTCTTGCTGCCAATGTGAGTTTAATTTTCTGAAAAAAGGTAGACAGAGAGAGAGAGTATGCTGGGAATTATTTTGTGTATACACCTGCATGTGTATCAATATGGCATCATGATCACAGTAGAGCAATTACTACAGGCAATAGTGGCCACAGCAAAATAGGAAGATCTCTGTAACTAAATTGATAGTTACCCCAAGGACACTGTCACCGTTAAAACAACTTATGCTGAAAGATGACCTCAAGGCATACTTTACCACTTTTGAGAAGTATGCCTACCAGGGGAAGAGAATGAACTAATTAACACAGGGTTTTATCAACCCAGTTAACTGCAGAAGCACTGACAGCATTCATGGGCATGGAGAGGATTAATTGCCAGGATGATGATGATAAATTAAGAATACTTTACTTGCCAGAGTTATTGTTACCTCACAGACTCAAACTCAAAAAGTTAATTGCTTACATTTTGTCATAAAAACAGTAATATCAGTAAGTTATATGTTGTAATGCACATTATTAATTTATGGTTATATCTAGAGGGACAACACAGTAAGAAAATAGGATACAGATGATAATATTGCCAAATTCAAAGGGTGTTTACTTACTTCTTGAAGAAAATGCATGTGCCAAACTGATCCTAATGATTATGAAAGCTCTAGTAGAAAGACTGTTACGTCATTAAACCATAAGTAAATCTGAATAGTTCAGACCTGTAGTAAAATCCATGTCTGACGCTGGTAACAAAAAGTAACAACTGTAGATGTATTTCATTTTAAATGTGGGAAAAGGATTACATAACTAGATTTTCTACTAGTGATGGTACATTTGTTAACCTTTTGAACACTTCAACCTTTGCAAAGCATGACACATATAATATTATGCTTCTGGGATATAATAAAATATCTTATGGGGTAAACTGCATGTTGTTGCCGTGCAACTCAAAGTTATTTGAGTGCTATATTTTGATTGATGGCAAAAAATCTGCAAGTATTGTTAGAATCATGCAGTATTATAAGACATATAAAGGAGAAGTATGCATGCAAAAAGAAATCTACTACTGATAAAGCAATATAAGTAGTTTGCATTCATATTTATAAGAAGCAGTATCCTATTACAAAGTTGCTATCACTCTCAGTTTAATAGACAACATAAGTGGGAAAGATTTGCTCTACTTTAAACAGTTATGAAATAATTGTGAGACATCACGTTTTTGGGTAGAACACCCTATCAGTACGGGGAAGGGAACTGGAAGGTAAATATACGTATAGATGTACCCCTATCTAAAGGGGGGGGGCAACTACCAGACACATTCATTAGAGTGTAGGTATATAACAAAGATCATGGCAGTTAGAAATTCCTTAAGGTACAAACATTTATCAAGATGTAGGAAGAGGCTGAACCTACACTGATCAAAAAAATATGCCAGAGTACACCTCTGTTAGAACCAGTAGAAGGAAAAGGTTTACACACTAAAACATTATAGCTTGGAAGTATGTAAAGCAGGAAACAGAAGTGGCATTGCAGCCATAAAATGCTGCAAAGCAGGAAGTTGAAGTGGCTATCAGACATTAAGAGAATGGAACAGTCAACAATGGGGAGTATTTAAAGGGAATTAAGTCAGAAAGTATGTAAAATGCACCACTTGGGCATAATTCTAAACCTTCCAGCACACTAGAGAACACTAGTGCTGAAGAACTCTAAGTAGTAGGTGAATATAACAATGGAGAAATGTAACAATAAGAACAATTTCACCACAGTAATTAAAAAATGAGAAGCATTATCCTTTCAGTCTTTTACAGCCATTGCTGTCAGTACAAAAGAAAAATCAAGTACGGGAAGACTATCTTCAATAGGAATGTATATGGGAAGAACAAGGTAAAATTGAAGACAGAATCTGCTTAAAGTACTTTTTAGAGGAAAAGCAACCTAGAGATGAAAGAAACAATGAAATGGAAGCGCTCCTTCACCCTTAGATGAAGGGAAAACAACATAGAGAAGGCAAGAAAAAGGAAAGGTTGGTATAATCTAGGGGACAGATTAACATTGGATAGATCCCTAATGACATTCTTGGTGTGCTGTAATACAGGAATTATAAGCAACAGGAAGAGAGTTCTATGTATCAGATTCATAAGGAAATGAAGCAAGAAAAAGTAAATAAAAGAGAGATGGCAACTTACGCTAAATACTGGTGCAAGATGCCTTTTCTTCCATAAGATTTAGATGCTGAAGCCCTCTGCCTGTACTTGTAAATGAAGAGGTAGTACACCTTATGAGTGGCTTATTTTGAGGAAACCATTGAATTAGCATATCTTTAAATGAGATTATTAAATTTTAAAAAGACACTGTGGGACAATGATACTTTGTCGAGGAAGGGGAAACCATAACTAGGGAAGATGATAAATCCATTTTTACTTCTTACCCATACTTTCTGTTACAAAGTGAGCTGTTATACAGAGTAAGTAGGAATATGGAAGTAGTATTCCAGCTATTGGTGCCCAAGCTTTTTACAAACCAAGTGTTGAGATTACCACATAACCTTATTAACAGAAAAGAATAAAGCATCCTAGCAAGGTTTAACTGGCCTAGAGTAATACAAGAAATGGATAACTTCTGGGCTGGATATCTTGAATGCAACAAACAACCTTTCACCCAGGCTTTAATAATCACCTGGTTCTGAAGAATATCACAGAGGAGCAAATAAAACATATTGGAATGGACATTGTGGGGCCAATGGTAAAAATCCAGGAATGGATTTCAAAATATTTTGGTTATTTTGGACTACAGTACTAAATATTCTGATGTCATCCCATAATGTAAAACCAATGATAAACATATATATACATGGAGCTAGTCTTATTATTTTCCAGGGTTTGGATACTGAGGGAATTATTCTCTAATCAGATGACTCATTTTATATCCAGAATAATGTATCTACTGCTTTAATGTTAAGTGCACCATTCCCAGACACCTCGATCGGTGGAGCATTTTAAATGAATACTAAAGCCCATGCTAAGAAAAGCTATTGAGGAGGATGGCAAAAAATGGGATTGGTTAATATTATACCTTTTATTTTCCATTAGAGAACTGGTTCTCAATTTAATTAGGTTAATTTTTTTGAGTTATTGTACAGTAGGAACCCTGGGGACTATACTGTATTGCCAGCGAAACACGGGAAGATGAGAAAACCACAGTTAAAACTATGTAAGAACACTATACCATCTTGCAGGAGTAGCTGAAAGTACTCATGAATGCAGTTCAAGCTACCCAGCAAGAAGTCTATAATACAAATGCAAGGGCTAGGTAATTTAAAGCTGGGGAGTAGTTACTGGTTTTGGTCATCTTCAGCACAGGGTGCATTTTTGGTTAAAAGGCAGGGCCCATTTGAAATAACACAGAAAATAAATGAGATAAATTACAGAATTACACATTAGTAAAGTAAGACCAGAACAACCACTCCATATCCACATATTGAAACTAAGAAAGGAAGTACCAACTTTGGTGGTTAGTTTGACAGCAGAGTTTAGAGAATGTGGTAAATTCAGAAAACTGACCTTTATTTATGTAGTTCCAATAGATGATACACACTGTCCAAACATTACAAACAAAATAAAGAACTTGTGTTAGAAAACAAGAAAGTTTTTTTAGAACTGCCTGACATAAAAATGTAATTCAATGCCATATTAAGACTGGTCTAAAAGAGAAGGTTAACTTAAAACCCAGCCAAATACTAGATTTACAAAGAAGGGAATTAGAGAAAGAAGTAAGAAAAATGCTTCAGCTAGAGGTATTTGAGGAGTCGAAAAGAAAGTGGAACAACCTCATTGTGTAAGTTCCAATAGCTGATCGAATAATGAAGTTTTGAAATGATTTTTGTAAATTGAAGAACGTTTCAAAATTTGACAGTTAACCAATATCTAGGGCTGGCAAGTTGATATAAGAATTAAGTTAGATTGAATTCTTAGCCTTATTAGTCCTGATAAAGGGCTATCAGGAAATCCCTCTCACAGCTGAAGCTAAAGAGAAGCAGCCTTCTCAATGGCATTAATTATTCCATGATAACATTTTTTTTTCTTTTGGGCTACATGGTGCCCCAGCAATCTTCCAAAAAATCAAAGGAAGAAAGCTTGAAACCTCATACCAAACCTTGCTGCAGATTGCCTAGACATTGTAATTGTATGTTCTGAGAACTCAGACATTCATCTAGTTAAGGTACAGGATATGACAAACTTTGTAACACCAGCAGGATTTACTGTGAATAGCTAGGGTGGCATGAAAGAAGATACATTTCTAACGGATTTTATAGGAAGATGAATGCCCACGCCACCCAAAAGAAATGATGGGACAAGTAAAAAAATGGCCTCTCCAGGGGGAAAAACTAAGGGAATTTCTGTGGAAAAAATGATATTATTTGGCATTTAGATCCTGTTTTTCCACACTTGCATACCCCCACTCAGAGACCTAAACAAGGGACAGATGCCTCTGAGAATATGGCTAACTGCAGAAGTAGACATTGCTTTTAAAATGCTAATGGATATATTATGCAGAGCCTGTGTTAATCTCTCCTGACTTCAAAAAAACATTTTCAATTGACATACATGCCAAATGGCTATACCACCAACAGGACAGAAACACAAAACCCGGTAGGCTGTTTCACGTCATCCATTTAACCTCTGGCACAGGTTAGGCTTGACCCACCACAATGCTGACAGACTGTCTCAAATAGACAGCCCAACTATAGGTTGTAAAGGTGACAGTTTCTCCTTGGAGGGCTCAACTCTCCAAGGTGAACAGGACAAGTGACATGTTTTTTACACATTTGTTAACTAGATAATCCCACTGGACACAAGTGTCCAGTGGAATTACTAGAGTAGTCTTTGGTTAAGTGACTTGCTCTGTCACACAGTAAGCAAATGGAGGTAAAATGAATCAAACCCTTTAGCCTTGATTACAAGAAGCAGCTCACCCACAGCTCAGAATCTTAATACTTTGAAGTTACTGCCCAGCAGTGGAGTGTTAATAGTGGTGTAAACTGTCTGTCAGGTAACCCAGAGGATTAAAGCTCTGAGCTGTTAACAACCACCTCCCTATAGTCAGTGTTCCAGGGCTTGATTACTTCCATTGCCACCTGGCTGAGCAACTCACTTGACTAAACAGTGGTCCCAAGTAACCCACGAAAATGGAACTTTGTATCCATTTGGCTTGATAAATTAACACCTGTATAAAATAAAAAATGTCTATGTGCATATAGTGTTTATAATAGCAATTTAAAGACTCCACTGCAAATATAAAGATATATCATTAGTTGTATGAAGTGTTTTGATAAGTTGGAACTGTTACTTTAAGACCAGATAGTTATATTGCAGTTTTCATTAATGGCTTGGTGGACTTAAAATAAAAAAACAAAATGCTGAGGAAAGCCAGATAGAAAGAATTTGCCTTTTCCAGAAAGGTACTGGGAGACTGGAGCAGTGGTTCTGAGAAAAAGAATCAATTACAGCGGAGAAGAAGCTGGAAATACTTCCTGCTAAATGAACTGAGAGAAAAAAATATAGACAGAGCTCCCAAGAGGGACCATTTCTTGACAGTATAAGACTTAAAGCAAAAGTATTTGCTATAGAGTCAGTCAACCAATAAGAGTTTGTTTTATTTGGAAGAACCTGTCTTATCTATATAGTAATCTGCACTATTTTAAGAAAACAGCTGTGATAAATATCAGACATGATTACATGCCACACTATGAACATATTGCTAGATATTAATATTCAGATTGCTGCTTTGGAAAAGATTTGCTGAAAAGACTAGTATTTTTGACTGACATAAATAAAAATGAGGTAGTCTGCATGTCAATGAAAACACATTAGGATGCTTGCTTATCACAGATGTTTCGCAGGCAAGCATGATACTTCAAATGTATACATAACTAGTTTCCTATTTTTCTATGTGTACTGCCTAGGAATGTTATACCTGCATTACAGCTATGCTGCTACAATGGGTGCCCAGTGGACTAGTGCCTAATGGTTGTTAGTTAGCCTTTATCTAATTTTGTCTAGAGTGTGCCTGGAAACAATCATACCCCCTTCTCCTTCCTGTTGCTTTTTAGCTAAATAATAATACTCAGATTAAAATGAATAGTAATCCCCCTCTGAACCCTTTCTCATTTTGTTTAATGTTATTGATTTTCTTTTCATTTTTTTCACTTATTTTACTAGCTTATGGACAAACAAAAATGTCCATCAGTTAGAATATTTATCATTTAACCATCCGGTCTCTTGTTCCCATGCCATTACCTGTGAGTCACAGGAAAAGCACTGTCTTCTATAGATGAGACACATGTTCCTTGTTTGAATATGAAGGATGTGTTCAGAAAATCAGGTCTGTGATCCATTATATTCTCCTGGACTTTTGAAGTACATGTCATAATGACTGCAACTTTAATTGGCTACCTGAATGTTTAGCATGATTTATTTTTCTACTATATCATCATCAGTAAAGTTTATCTGGCAATGTCATTCCACAGCTGTGTCACAAAATTATCTTTGCACAAGAGATCTACATTTTTAAAATTGCTATTTAAGAATTAGTGATAAAAGAAGCCATTTTACATGTGTAAAATTAAAGGAAAACAGAAAAACTACAATTTTATATTGTTTTTTTGGAAACCATATTTATAAGTTTCAGTTAATCTCTTTTTTTTTCATATTATTACTATGTAATCCTCCCAAGTTTAGCTTGCATTGAGATTAGCAAATGCCAAAAGTTCATATGTAAATGGTTAGAAATGGCCATGGTTTTGCATTTACTTTTAGCTGACAAATGCAACCCAAGTGCTGTAACTGAATTCAGTTTATTACTTATTTTAATGTTTTAAACCATTTGAATTCTCAAACCATATTTCAGATTTATGTTGACAGAATAATCATGAACATGACTGGTGTCATTTTTCATTTTCTGTCCAAACCTTTGTAATCCATTAGTCTATTTTATATTCCCTATATACACTTGTTAATTAGAAACAGAACATGTTATAATCATGTTTTCAAGTGATATACTAAACTATGAGAGAAAAAATATGGCAACATTTCTGTGCTGTAATAGAAAAAAATATATTATGGCAAATTTGCTCAGCATCTTGTTTTTATTCTGGCCAGAGCTGGCATTCAGTATATACTGCAGACACATCAGACTGAGATCTGTCTGCATGGAGTTACAGAGACTTGATTACACCCTAAGTACTGTGAGTCAGATAATGTCCCAGGAGCTTGACTACACAGACAGGACAGAAGTGGTGTGCCCATCCTGAGGGGAGAGAGTGTGCCTACCCATAGGTGAATGTGCACTGAATGGGTTTCCTCTGGTGGAGTGTGGGGAAAACACTGCTGACATTAACCACTAACAGAAGTGAGGGGCAGTGCAATATTCTTGCTCAGTACATGTTTGATCTACTGGTCACCACTAAGTGGGCACAGGGGGGTAGGTCTTGGGACAAAACTCAAACGAACTCTGATGGCTGCCTTAATGATAGGCCCTCCATGGTGATGAGATCAAATTGGTCAATAGACTGCCAAGGATAATCAACAAGCAGTGAGGATAAGTGTCCCCCAAAACAGCCAAAACCTTGAAGGTTTTGCCACTACTCAATGTCTTTTGGAAATAAAGATATAGTCATTCAGATTAAAATTCCACTAGTGACACAGCAATACTACATGAAGGACAAGTTTAATCCTGAATGATAACTTTACATTTGACATGCTGTCTTTGCATCAGCCGTTAAACTGAGGTACAACTGGAAAGAAGGATTGTGCAGGCCTTGATTTACTATTCATAGCACTTTAAATGTCCATTTTTATTAGCATTTGAAACACTGTGAGCATGCCGCGAGACTCCACTATGATGGCTTGATGAATATATTTCCAGAAGTAGCTGATTGTATGCAATAAACAACATTGGCATCATACTTATTCATTAATTTGCATTCAATTGCCAGTCATGAATGTGAGTAAGAGGTTGCAGCACTCAATGGTTGGCTTGTTTTGGCTTTCAGTAGACTGTATGCACCTGAATACACACAACTGTTATTGCACTTGTTCTGGCCTCCAATGCCTGTTGAACTCTTGGCCAAGTATTGTAACAACATCAATTCTTATCCTATCAGGGATGAACTAAAGTAGGGTAGCCATCACTCAGGCAGCCATTTTGGGGAATTTGTGATACTAAGCCCTATTTCTCAGCACATGCTCAGTAGTATTCATGGAATTCAGAATGAAGAAGGAGCAGTATGGTGATATGACTCTCAAATGCATCCTTATCTACCTTTGTGTAGATGCCTCCACAGGTTCTCTGGTCTCCTTTAATGGACCCATACAGACTACACATCCCTGGACCCTCTTCCCCCAGGAAGGGTGAGGGGGCTCAGCTCCTTTTTTTCTTCCTGCACTTCCATGAAGCACTTCTAGTAATGGAGCAACTAACCAAATTCCAGTTCTTTGGGTCTATCTCCCAATGGCACAACGTGGGGCTGGTGATTGTTTCTCTTGCATTAAGGGCATAGGAACTTCAGAATTACAATAATTAATTAAATGGGTACAGAGACATAGCAAAGGTGGATTTAAGGTGGTGTGGGATTGTCTTTTTAGGCATCTGGGTTTTACTGTTATCCATTTATCAGCCCATGGAAATGTACATTTCAACTGACCCTGATTTTTAAAAACATCTAATATTTTGTCTCATAGTTTTGAACTGTCCCTCATAAATAATTAAATTTTCTAGTACATTACCAAGAATTACAGTTAGTCAATAATGCCAAATATTAGAATTTCATATTTTCTTATAGTTCATCAAATGCCTGTTGTTCTATTTACTTTTTAAGTCAACTGGAGTAATATTTAAAAAAATACTCCTGATTTTGGATCCCCAACCAATTATTTTTGGCATCCTCCTTAATTCTTTAACAAAGAAATTGAGAGGTATACATGAAGGACATTCAGAAAGAAGGCACAAACTGGAATATATTACAAAAGATTTAAACCAAAAGAATAGATAAACCATCTGTGTTGACCTTTGCAATAAAGGCACATCAGGAATTCATGAAATGACAGATGCAAAGATCAGCACCATGAAACAGTGATTACAGATGACACCCCACCATCATTAATATTACACACCACTGTTTCACATGGCATATAAATCATAATAATGGTGACAATGTGCTCTATAATACATGCAATTGCACCTCCATGGCTACCCTAATCATTTTGTAGTGCATGAAGCACACTTATTGCTCTAGGATATTCAGAAAAAGACAAATCAGTTAAGTGCTGGAGTGGAATGGAGCAAGACTCAACCCCAACAAATGTTAACCACCCCCGCTAAAGTTGTTAAGGTCGGATCTCTGAATAGGTAGCAAAATCTGCCAGTACAAATGAATAAAATATTTGTTTCTACCTGCTGTCCATTGGTAACATGTCCCAGACTTCCTGTTCTAAACATAGAAAGTTATCAGAATAATAGGATGCATGTTTGCCTGCTTTTCTGGAAGATTCTAATTCTAAAACCTAAATATTTGCCATTATTTAGTGTCATCAATCCTCAGTAAGTTGTCCAAAAACATGGACGTTATGAGGAATGCACCGAACATATGAGGCAAAAAACTGGACATTCTGCAAAAATCTGGACAGTTGAGAGGCTTGGAAGTGAGTGTAAACATAGGGGACTGCAGAATACTACCATTCTGAAAGTGTTTTATGACTTTGAAAACCAGTAAAACACTTAGTGTTTTTTTGTTATTGTTTTTTTTAATTTTTACTATAACTTGTAGTAAATGGAGCAGATAAAGCTCCATGCACTACAAAGAATTATGAGTGGTTCATTGATACTAACCTAATATTATATGTTCTTGACGTGGATGCCAAGATTCACCTCTTCAGCTTCACTCTTAAGGTGAATTTATTGGCAAATCACTCATAATCCTTTATGTTTTTCATTCTTATCTGGCTTTTTTCTTTAGTATTACATTACTTTGTACATAGGATTATAAGATCTTAGGAAGTTACTAGACTAATGGCCCTGAAGTCCTTACAAGCCTAGCCAAGAATTTAACCCATGTTCCAACAAGTCAGTACTCTATGCTACTGTCCAGCAGGGACACAGGTGGAATCCCAGGGGTGTATATTTTGTTCCCCATCCAGTTAGCCATGTTGAACTTAAAAAGGGTTAATGAGGTACTCTGCTTTATGTGGAGAGGGAGTCTGTTCCACAAAAGGTGGAGTCTCTGGGACACAAATCTGTCTCATCAACAAGCCCTACTGATGTCACAGACCAGGTTAATGTAGCACATGTGGGTTACTTGAGTGGAGCTTGACTTGTCGATATGCTACAGTCCCATCCAGGTGGGGTCATAGATTGCTTTGTATGCCAGACAGAGATCAAGTCTGAGGAGTCTGTCAGAGACTAAGTAGAGGGACACAGCCTTTAGCCTACCTGTGTAGGGTAGATGTTTGATTCTCCTGGTGAGGAATATCTGTGGTAACTCCAGCTGCTGCAAGTGCTTTGTGAGGTACATGCTGAAAGGGGCATTGTACTCAATAATGGGTCTTATAAAGGAAAGCATACAGGTATGTTATGACCACATTGTCATTGCATGAGATACCCTTACTAATGAGGTGGGCCATGTGGAAAGCTTTCCATACAACGGACGCAATATGATGATCAAAAGTCAGTTTGTTATCGACTTGGGTGCCCAAATCCCTTAGGGCTGATTGCGTGCTTAGGACTTTATTATCAATGTGATAATTTGTTGGGACATCACTCTCCACAAAGGGGATAATGATGCATTTTTTGGCATTCAGTTTGAGGCCATGTTTCTGGCACCAGTCATTTGTTTGGGTGAGACCCTCTTGGAGGGTGTCCACATCATTAGGGGAATTGATGACTGCACCCAGTTTGCAGTCATCTGCAAACTTGGTCAGCCATAGCCCATTGGTATTGGCCTGCACCTCAGAAGGTTATATCCCAAACAGCAGAGGCTACAAGACTGATCCCTGGGGCATCATATACCTTAAACATGCAACCCTACTATATAGGTCAAATTGACAGTAAAAGGTGTCATTCATTTTGCATCTTGGCACATAATCTTTTTTAATAAATCACTAACTCAGCATATAATGCAGGGACTATACAGTTTATTCACAATCATGTACAGTTTTAATTAACTGTATTACATGTTTAGATTATTTAGACTGCTGTATGATGCTACATATTTTATATTCTTTCTTGCTAACACATTGACACTAAATTTCTCAAGGTTGTTACTTTAAAGTGAAACTTTTCTCCTAGGAGTTAACCTAATAATGAAACATCCATGTTGGATGTTCCTATTTGACAAACTAAATAAACAAACAAACAAATAAAATAAGCTTGAATCAAAAAGCTCCTTTTTGAAAAAAAAAAATCCTGATCCATAACTTTTGACTGTCTGTCATTGCTGCATTTGAGAAAGATAAAGTACCAGTACCTCTCATGCTAAAGTTTTTTTTTAATTAAAATATAACAAATGTATTTTTGGACTCGGTCCTCCAGAATGAGAGCCAGTGATCACCAAAGTATTTATTGTGAAATATCATCAGTGTTGCCTATCACACGTTGCTGAGGTATAATATGCCAGTGACAGGTCCATCCATTCACATACGTCATCAGTCCATATCTATCTCTGCTTGTCATATCCATCTCTGCTGGTCTTTGAATTTGCCTTATGAAATGAATGTCAACAACTTCCCCTCCTTGCTAATGTGGCCAAAGAACATCAGCTTCTGAAGGACAATAATTTTGATTAGTTGATGCAGGAGTTTTGCTAGGATTAGCTCATTTGATCTACATTCTGTGAATGTCAGAGAAGGCCCTGATGTCTGCATCTCAAAAGCAACAGTTTTTTTAATTTCATCCTTTCTCAAAATCCAGCTCTTACACCTATATTGTGCAAATGGTTAGACTAGACTAATCAAAATTCCAAGATGGTAAGCTCATAGCATCCATCCATGCATTTATCCACTCACAATCCCTTTTTCCCATTTTTGCATATGGAGTCAGGGTGTCACTTCAACAGTGACAATCATCTAGAGCCAAGGTTTACACTGCCAGGTGGCTAGCCCTGCCATGGTAGTTCTTAGTTCTTCTACACCACACACTTACACATATGGTCAGTTCAGAGTATCCAGTCCACCTACCGCATGTCTTTGGAATAAGGGAGGAAACCGGACAACCAGAAGAAAACCCACGTGAACACAGGGAGGACAAGCAGACTCTGCATCATTCCTCCATATTTAAACATCTAATTTAATTGCTAACCTAGCCACACCTAGTCTGACCCAAATGTACTGCAGTCACTATAATGATAGATGTTAATAACCCTTAGATACTTGAAAATACTCTTTTGCTTGAGACATGTTCTTTGGCAGTATCTGTAAAAGTCTTCCTCTTGTCAAGATACCATAATGGTCTTCACTTGCAGTGATTTTTACTCAAGGGATTAATCACCTGATATTATATACACCTTATCTAGTAATCATTGCAGTTCCTCTAAAATAATATCATCAGAATAATGAAGACTGCAAATGTTTTGACCACTTGTCTGAAAACTGAACAAAAATAGTTTATCTGCCGAGTTCCTCATCACCACTTCATTGTACAGACTAAAACAAGCTGATGAGATCAGATAACTAATAACTTGGAATGCCTCTGGGAGAATGTTCCCTACCCTGAGAATATGCTTTGGTTTATGGAAAGATTTTTGATGACCCCAGTGATATTAGTCCTCCGATCAAGTCAACTAAGTCCATTTCAGAACTTAAAAAGACTCATTCAGTTGAGGACAGAATATAACTTAAGTACCATTTAAATGGAATGTAATCATTAAAGTAATAGAAATAACAATGCTGGGAAGGATTGAAAATAAGCCTTAATCATCCAATCTAAGGATGAAGACCATGATTATCCATCAGCTTAATGGGTCAGTGGTTAAAATATATGCTTCATGGATCCAAAGTACAATCTGAGCTCTAGTCAATATCTCAGTGAAGACTATAACTTCGCCCCCATCTGTGTATTTTTTTCTCCATGTACTTAGATTACCTTCCACCTTCCAAAATCATGCAAGTTGAATGGCTACTTTAAACTGCACATATATTTTTTCATTTACCCTTGCTCTTGTGACCTGATTCATTTCTGAAAAGGATTCACGATGGCCATCTCAGTTACTTAATTCATAGATCAGTAAATTTAAAAAAATACATTTTCTTTAGCTACAGAGGTTGGTTTTTCTCTAAAATATTTCAATATTATCAATTGTACTAACTATTACGTTCTGTTTATATTTAGCCAGCTGTGAAAACCAAATGTGTCATTTATATAAAGTGCCAAATTAAAGAAAAATAAGCAGACAGTTCCATACTTCCAATATTGCAAAAATATACACGTCTGCCTTTCATATTTCTCGTGGACCTGATTATCATATATCTAAGGATTCCAGGATCTGAAGACTGCATGGAGGGTGGAAGGACTTGTGCCCTTCAAAGAAACAACTTATTTCTCATTTAATCCACCATACTGAACATAGTATTAGAAACAAGAACTCTTTGAGAAATTAAACCCATAAAAATATAAATTATCCAAGACTCATACAAATTCTAAATTAATATGGCAATAAACACTAAATTAATGTTCCAGTGTGTCAGCACTTTAATGATAGTTGTCCAGTATATACTTCTTTTTAATATGATTTTCCAACATATACCAATACTTTGCAAATTTAATCATAGATGAATTAGATATTAATATAACATGCTTCAAAATGATTTTGGTGGTCTTTCACACAGAGGAACCTCCATTTATTTTCATGTTATGACAAATGAGACCAAAGAGCAAAATAGAACAGCATTCAATAACAGGTCCATGCAGTCTATCTGGTAGACATTTACCATATTCTAACAGTACAGACAAACAATGTAACCATAAATCAGAGCATTTCAGTCTTTTCTTTATTTTTCTCTCTTTCATTTTTTTAATTGTGGTTATAATGCTCTTCTGTTCTACCCAATAATCATATATGTGTCTTATGTGATACTAAATAGAAGCATAACTTTATTATAAAAATCATTAAATGGATTTGTGTGAACTGCTGGCAAATCCTTGTTATTAATCAAAACACTGCTAATCTTACATGCTGTTTTGGAAAAACACATTTAATTGTATTTATTTTAGATTTGAAATATATACATAAACAATGGGATTAACTGTTTTGTTTATAGTGAAAAACTATATCTGGCATAATTAAATAAAGTAAATATATTTGCTTTAATTAAATGGATCCAGGGATTAATTATTTCCCTTTCACATAATGGCTCTGATTCCAAAACACTTACAATGAGAGCAGGCTAAGAAGAGGTGTTTTGAAATCTGGTCCCCATAGTAAGCCTGTTTATAGACAGGTCTTACACCAAAGTAAGTCACTAACACTGAGAGTAGGTCTTTTGGAATTGGCATAGATTTCCACTGAAGGCAAATCTTTTGTAATCTGGCCCAATATTTGACATGATTTTGACTTTATCCTGATTTGTACTATGTTATATATTTAAGAGAACAAATGTAGTACTTATGTTTATAAGACCTATAGGCAGAATGACACACTCAGACTTTTTCATAGTTATCAAAACTGGAAAAAAATGACTACAACCAACGAGTGATATTGAGGTATCGTTATGTGTACTTTCATTCAACAAAATAAACACCTGTATCAAAACAATGTGCAGCACACATGCTTGACGCTATAAAGTTCATATGCTAACTGCAGACCAATCACAAAACAGTAAGCATCAAAGGTCATGGTTCAACCAATTAAGAATTTTTATACAGTGTGCTTAAAACCCCAACAACACAAAGATGGAGGAAATGCCACCTGCCCGTATTATGTAAATACACTAACTCATGAAGTCAGCAGAATTCTCTGAGATACAGTAATATTAGATGTATTGCATAGTCAAACAAAATCACATATTTGTTTTCACTCTTTCACGTGTAGAACATGGGTCCAGAGCACCTGTCTTGCTCCCAAATAAATATATCATCAGTATAAATTAATGCTGACTGACAAATAAATATAGAATGAAATACTCCAGCTATAGAAAGTACATTACATGTCTTTGAACAACATTGTTTGACACTGCTATCAAGATATACATCATTAATAGTCTGTCCATTTCTAATGTGTCTAAAACATGAGAAAATACATACAGCTACAGAAAAGACAGTATCTGCCTCAGAAAACAATTCAGTTATAGGAATTATAGGAATTATGGCTGAATCACCAATAGAAGAATGCCAAAGAAGCTAAAAATTAAGGTATACAAAACTGTGGTGCAACCAGTACTACTGTATGGTACAGAAACCTGGGCAGTAAAGGCAGAGGAGATGAGAAAGTTAGAGGTGATGGAAATGAAGTGCCTGCGAAAGGTGGTAGGATGCAGACTGTGGAACAAATGAGGCAATAAGGACAAAGTAGCCCCAATTTCAGAAAAGATAAAGAGAACAGATTATGGTGGTTTGGGCACATGTGCAGAAAAGCAGAAGACAACCTGGTGAAGAAGATTTTTGACAGACAGGAAGAAGGTCAGAGGAAATGAGGCATCTAACAAAGAGGTGGATGGATTGTGTGAGAGAAGATCTGTGACAGTCAGGCATGAGTTTCAAAGAAGGCAGGAATGTGGCACTGAATCAAGAGAGCTGGTGACAGTTAACACAACACCCTGACCCTATGTAGAAAAATGGGAAAATGAGGGTTGATGATGATGATAATGATATAGAAATTATGGGAAGTTCAAGGCTTCTCCATCTGACAACCATTAAGCCTGACCAGTTCCCACCCTAGACTATACCCCCCCATTCAAGTAGGTCCTTGACTGTCAAGCCAGGGTGAATTTATGAATGCCCATCCAATTTTCAGGTCCTATTTAAAGGAAGGTAGTATGCTACACTGCTTCATCTGCAGGCAGGAGCTTGTTCCAAGGGGAAGGTGACACTGTATAATGAATTTGTTTCTCCAGCATGTTTTATTGATCTATTGAAGCAGGTTTAGATCCCTTGTTCATAGGTTCATAGGTTCATAGGTTCATACTAGGCTATGAGTTCTTTCAGTCGGGCAGCATAAGACATAAGATGTTTATTTGTTTTTCCCTGTCCGAACAAAAACTTTATTAGACACTATCTACCTTTTACAAAATCAAGATGCTGCTGCAGATCTAGCCTGATGAGATTTCCATTTGGTTGAAAAGAAAATATATAGCTTTGTACTCTTAGCCAGTTATTACACACATCACTGTACTCTACTTAAAGGATTCCACCAGCTTCACTGATTCTTTGTACCATAATATTTAAAATCCTAATATACAGCCATTGCTTCTTCTAAAATCCAAGCTTCTAGTCAAAGACCACACTTATACACCAATGAACTCCCATAAAAAAGGGTTGTTCATCATTACGTCAAGATATTGTAGAGGCAATGGTGAAGGAGCTTTTATGAAAGTTGCCTTCGCCACCAGGAATCACCTCTCCAACAGAGGTAAGATTTTCAAAAATCTCTACTGGACTTCAAGTACAAACTGAAAGAGTGCCTTTAAAATGAAGCTGACTGTTTCAGTAACAGGATAGGGAGTATTGCAAGGTAACAACCTTTCATTCCAGTAATGTCTTTTTTTCCCAATTCAACCATGTGAACTACAGGACAGGAGAATGCAAATTCATATAAATAATCATAAATAATCAACTTTTGAAATAAATACTGTTGTTGTTACAAATAATGTGAATCATATGCTGCAATGATGTAAATAGATTTGCACTGATTGCATAGTATTCACTATCACTGCTTTATCTGTATGTATAATGCACAACATCTCAGTATCAGGTGTGATACATAACTATGAAACTCGTTAAGCTGCTCTGTTCTCTCACCATTCACAATTAATTTGATGTATGTTTTGCTATTTTACAGTATTTGTTTTGTTAGTCAGTCTTATTTACTTTATTAGTTATTGCTTTTCTTTGCTGCTTCTCAGAAGCCCAGGTAGTAGGTGAAAAGGGTCAGCTGACCAGTCCACTTACCTGGTAATCAAAAGGCAATAAATAAATGCAGAATTACATGTTAATGAAGTTTGTTATAATGTGCTCCATGGCATTAAACATGAGACTCATCAGGCAGATGGGCCTATAGACACCCAAGACAGTAGTAGTATGGCCACTTTTACAGAGTCGCATCACTAGTGTTGTGCACTGTACGTCTGAGACTGAGTCTATAGTCAGACTCGGGTTAAGTAGCTTATGGTGTGTTTAATGCTATTTATCAAACACTGCATATATTATCTGGTCCCATGGAGGAAATATTCTTAATTTTGGACAGCACTTTCACTACATGTTCTTTGGTGATGACTGGGGAGTTTGTGATAAGCAAAGATCGTGGAACTTCATATAGTCATCTCAGGAGTGAAATTTTAGCTACATTTATTTGCTAGTACACTGGCAATATTCACAAGGTCCAGGTAAAAATTACTATTTAGTATGTGTTATGTACATTACTAAGTGTTGTTTTGTAGTTTTCTGAAATGACTAAATAAGTATCTGTAATTGTTCTTGGCTTCAGGTGCCAAACTGAGTTCATAGGCTGGCTTAGTAGATCTAACAGTCTTTTTTTAAATTTTTTTTTGACATAATTTTAGTTGCAAACATAACACATCACAAACCTTATTGACATAATTTCAGTTGCAAACATTATGCATCACTTATAATTTCTCCAATCATTGTCAGTCAAACATGGCTCATTGAAATCCTGCTTAAACCTCGTTCCTCAATGCATGTATTGTTCTATATATTTTTTTTAATTCTTAGTCAAATTCCTAATACTTTCCTTGATAGTGTACTGATTTATTTTTCCTTCTATTGTACATTTTACTTATATCAATGGACTACTTTTAAATTTCCCATTAAATTTTGATATAAATGGGGATGTCAGTTCTATAAACTTATTTAAGCGGGTGTAAAACTCCTTTACAACTCTATCTGCTAAGGTGATATCTGGGGTGATATTGATATAAGTGAATTTCATAACAGATTTTGAAGAGATTGCTGTGCTTGAAGTCATTGAATTGCAATATATACTGCTTTCAAGCTGTTTAGGCAGTTTGAGAGAACAAGTGACTTAATCAGAGAGTAGATATCAGGTGGAGTTTTCTGTTATGATGTTACAATTATTAAGCAGCAGGTCAACAATGTTTTCTCATTTAGTTGGGCTAGTAAAAATCTGGTCCAGAGATTTATTAATTTAATCAATCTAAAAATGTGAATTTCCTACATTGGATGTATAAGCACTCCAGTCAATTGATGATTAGTTAAAGTCTTCTATTATGAGAGAGGTCATATGGGGAGTTCATCCATGATGTTTAGGAACCTGAAATGACCTTCTGAGGTCATGGAAGTATTCTGCAACAAATGATAAAATTAAAGTTGATTTTACTTAGTGTGATTTGGAGTCCAGTGTGTTCCATTTGTGAGTCTCTTCTGACAAATATGGACATGCTACCACAAATGCCATTGGGTCTGATGGCATAGTATGCACTAGCTGTGTGGCTTTATTGGCCTAAATGTAACCATAAAGACTTAAAAGGTAAAAAAAAAAAAAAAAAAAAAAATTCAGACACATTCAGAAGCTATCGTAGCCGAAACATTTAAAGTCCTTAAGGGGTCATTTGCATAGATCTCATGGGCCTCCACTACAGAAGGTTTAAGATATCACACATTAAAAACTCTAGCTTGGCTGGGTTTTTCTTGCAGTTTTTACTTGATTATTGGACACCGTTTTAATCAGTTGTGTGACATTAACATAGTATCCTGTACTAGATAATTGTTCCACCAAATAGCACATTTTTGCAAATGCATATTTTATTCTGTTGTAGTGTTCCTGTTTATTTTACATAACAATAAAAGCCATTTGGTTTTTGTTTATTTACTGAAATAAATCTTCATTTTTGATGAGCAAAATGAAAATTATGATATGATGAATCTAACAGCTGAGACATTTTTTAAAGCTGATATTGCAAATAAACAATATATTTGGCAGGAATTGTTATTGTTGTACTAGCATTTTTTTAAGTCTTAAAAGTTGTTTATTGAATTATCTTTCAAGCAGTCTCATACATTAAATTCAGCATTGTTTAAAGGGGACAGCATTATGTTGTTGTTATGCATGTTGGAGGGTACTGATGAAAAAATAGAATTTTTTACCAAGGAAGTACATACAAAGGTAACAACTTCAGGGATGTCAGAAAATCACAATACCTATTAATCTATCTGTGTCATATATTGATGCAGGACATAACTGCAGTACTCCTAGTATAGGCTTCAGCATAGACATTCCAAATATAAACTTAACGTCTATCTATATATCACGCTCTCTGTCTCTCTATATATACATATATCTATATCTATCTATCTATCTATATATATATATATATATATATATATATATATATATGAGAGAGAGATAGTAAATGAAATTTAACTTACTTTATTTAATTTAGTAAATTTCAGTCTAAATTTCACACATATTATTTTCTCTGTTTGGTTAAGTGCTACACAGCGTTAACCTCTAGTATCTATCATGCTTTGCTTTTGCAGATCCAGGTGACCATTTATAAGTCAAAATTGCAAAACAGGTGCAGTTTGCTCATCTCAGATTAAAGCATGTTGTAAAAGGTCACTCTCTGAATAACTGTCTATTGTCAATTTGTCTCAACTGTCTGGATGTGTAGCTATCCACATACAATGTGTATTACTGCAGGCTATTGGAATACGAACTGCTATACCTGTTTCCACATTAGACATTGTAGATGTATTATGATGTCCCTTGTGTGCCACTCCCTTATTCCTTATGTTAATAGGCTGCACAAACATACCATACAAAACTATTTAATTTCACATTGTTTCTGTGCATTACTGATGTTTATATTATGTTGATTACTTTGTTATACTTAATGTTCATGTTGTGATATTTGTTAGTGACGCTTACATTCTCTTGCTTATTCTAGTCTTAGACTTGTAACATATTGTCTGTATTTTGACATCTGCTTTATTCATTGCATTTTCCTTAATGGCCTGAGTCTTGGCTGAAAGCTACCCACTAACCAATCCAATTACCTCCTTATCAAAATATTTTCTATCCTCTAAACAACATTCTTCGACTTACCTAATGAAATCCTGGAAAGATCACTGACAGGTGCATTCAACTCATGCTATAGTAATTACAAGCCTTGATCAAGTAGTCCCTGAGGACAGAAAAATCTTCACAATACTCATAATTCTGAGACTTATGTAAGAGCTTCTCATGAAGCTCTTCCAATGTACCAGGTAGTTTTTCTCCATCATGCAAACAGCATTGTGTCCTCACCTGCACAAAAGGAGCTTTAATAGTCTGCTTGATCTCTTTTTTGACAAATGCAAGGAAATACATAAATAAATATATAAGAAACAGACAACATAATATTAACATAGTTGAATGAATAGCCCTCTATCCTTTTGTTAAAATAATTACCTTGCTTCAAGCTCACTGGATAAAAATATATAAAATGTATAATACTAGTTCAAGGACAAAAACATTAAGATTTCTTATCAAACACAGCTGTAATTACAGGATTGTAAACTATTACAAATTTGAAAATAAAGTTTATGTTTGCATAGTCAACTAAGCCAGCTCCATTCCAAAGGTATTTAAGCCCTGACAGTGGCCCAGGTGACCTGAACTAGATTAGAGTTTGTCTGTCTGTTGAAACTGATGTTGGAAGCATGGATGTCCTCATCCTGGGGGGAAAAGGTGAGGGGGTAGAGTAATTTGTGAATTAAAATAACCTCTCACAGGAAGGCACTCAAATGCAAATGCTTTCTAAAGGCATGCACCTGTCTCTCAAAGCCTTCAGATGGTGACAGCTTATATCTTGGATGTTCTGAAAAATGCACTAACATGGGGAACAAGAATGCACCCTGAGGTTGCGTTGGCCACATGTTGTCCCACCTAGGGTGAAGATAGAGCCATGTCAATTCCCTCAGTGCTCAGTATGTCAATGTGGGCAAATGCAACTGCCATAGCTGTATGAGTGATATCTCTTCCCATCATCTCTCATGTCCTTACTGGGGTATGTACTATGAGTACCCAAAGGGCTCAAAGTAATAGGGGGAAGCTTGATGGTCAGCAGGTATGGTGACAAAAATAAAAACAATTACTGGTAGTCATGAGCATTATATTATACACAGAGTGAGAAAGAAAGTGAGAAGGGGAGTGTCACCTCTGAACTTGCTGCACAATGAGTGAAAAAGAGAAATACTTGTTCCTGGCAAAACTTAGTTTACATATTCCATTTTTATGATGAATTGTGTATTTGTAAATGAAAAATGTCTTTTCCAAAACACTGTGCTAGCAAATAAACCAAGTGCTTGTAAAACTGTGTATCCTAGTCAAAACAGTTGTAAATTGAAAATATTGTATATTTCAGTCATAACAACTATCCCCTAAATTTTACTTAGCTATACTTATGATTGTAGAAATGGATTCCTTAATATCATTGTTTTGAATTACTAGAAATAAGCTTTATCACTGCTTCAATGCTACTCTGCACCTCAACAGTCTGATCTTTTGAATCTGTATACTACTTGATTGGCAGACAAATACATGCAGATATAAATTTATAACATGACTCTAGACAAAAGAAATATGTAAAACTAGATAACTTAAAAGCCTTCACAGTTATGAGTGATACACACACACACACACACACACACACACACACACACACACACACACACACGCACACACCTTCATGTATTCAAGCTATATGAACTAAAACAATTACCTTCATCAACTTAGGTATAGAAAGCTAAATAACATTTTGAAATGGTGTCATATTATAGAGCTTTCCTTGAAAATCCATTACATGGAAAATCTTTGCACAGTGGAATTAACAATGGAGGATATTAGCCTCAACAACACTTCTGACTTGGATAATATTGTTGCACTTAGAAGTCCACCTATATAAATATTTATATACGTGTGTGTGTGTGTGTGTGTGTGTGTGTGTGTGTGTGTGTGTGTGTGTGTGTGTGTGTGTGTGTGTGTGTGTGTGTGTGTGTGTTTGTGCATGTTCATGTGTGTGTGCTCCTGTGTATATCTAGTTAAATATGTATCTACACACACAGACAGACACACATACCAGCGCACACATATCTGCCTAAATATATGCACAGAGAAAAAGAAAGTGAGATGTGGGGTGGGGGAGATAGCAAATTCAGTTAGCTTCTGAAGAGATGCAGAGATATGGCTGAATTACAGAATGAAATGCAAGATCTTTGTTTTATTGGGAATGCCAGAGGAATGCTTTTGGAATGAGAAGTCAGAATTTCACGGATGTGGGCAGGAAAACAATGAATAATTTAAAACAGCTGGATTCTGGGAACAGCTGACATCTCCCAGCATGCCATGCTTTAGTAGAATATTAAACACTGACTTAAGACATCTTGAAAGAATTTGTTTAATATTAAACATGTGTGTAGATATGACTTTCATTAAAAGAGATGTGTACAATTGTTACTATACATATATTGTGGATTCAAAGAAAGGCACAGATTTGAAACCATGCCAACAGTACAACGCATTTTCTAGTCTTATGTTGAAATCTTTGACAGATGTTATGACTTAAAGGGGCAAAACAGTTTGCATCTTTTTAGTATTATTTGTAAGTTAGCAGTTTTTTTTAATATAATCCCAGCATGCAGTAATGGTCTTGCATTTGTTTGAGTTGTGTTTGTGAAGGGAACTTTCAAAAGCAGAATTCATTAGAAAGAGCTTCTCTTAACTTACAGTCAAGAAGGGAAAGGTGCTTTGATACCATAATAAGTAGGGAGATTTTGTCTTTGTCCACTTATGCAATGTTGCGGTAGATGCTTCTGTCCTGCTTAAGGTAATTGATATGCAGTTTATGACTCAAGTCTGTTTGTGACATAGCTTTGTATTCTAGATGAAATGGAATTGTCGGCCTATTTTCTGTTGTAAATCTTCCCTACCATCCAAAGTGTCTTGTTTATGTCCTTCAATCAGCTGATAATAGTTATTTAAATATATAGTTCTTACCAAATAGACTCTTTCAGCATTTGATTTTCTGGACACATATAATGTGCATATTTTTCTGTCAAGCACTTACTTTCTAGATATAAGATTTAAGACAGTTTTTATTTCTTGCTTGTTAAACAGATAGATTGCCCACTTTAAATTAAATCTACTAAATAATCTCCGAAATGTTTAAACTGGAATTAATGCTCAAGACTGTCTTCTATGCCAAATATGTCTTCAGATTCTTCAAAACATTGTAGCCATTAAAAAGTCATATAAACATTTAATTTACAACTGGTTCTGATGCGAATGCCAACATACAAATATGCAGATATGTTCAGTAAAAACCAATGATTCATTAGGTCAGTTTGGGTGTTATATTTTGATTCTGTCACTTTGTGCATTATAGTTCACCATTTTTCCATCTGCCCTAGGGTCCAGTGAAACCATTAACTGACCAACACCCCAGATCTTCTAGAAGCAGTTTGGTCCTGTGAAACCATTAACTGACCAACACCCCAGATCTTCTAGAAGCAGTTTTTAGGTCTCCCTGTAGTTTTGATTTAACTTGTCTTTCATCCTTCCGTCCTTTCTAATTTGTCACCCTATAAGGGAGGGTTATTCCATCCTACTTAGCACCTGTCCATCCTGAAGTATAATTTTTTGTTGTATCTTTCGGCTTTTCTCAGTTAGGGGTCGCCACAGCAGAACTCCGGTCCGCTAATGATTGGCAGTAGATTTTTACATGCCGAGTTGCCAGCCCTGACACACAACCTTCAACAAAGGTACGCCCATTCACGCATGTCTCCACACAGAAGATGCTTTAGCTGAGAATCGAACAGGACAACATCTTACTGTGAGGCGACAACACTACCGCAGCACCACCACCGCAGCATCCTGAAGTATAATTATGTCATCTTTTAGACATAAATGTCTCATAAATCCATTTTGTAAGTTTGTTTTTCACCCATTAATTATCCTGAAGTATAATTAATGGGTGAAAAACAAACTTACAAAATGGATTTATGAGACATTTATATCTAAAAAATGACATATCTCACGTTAGACAATAAAAATTTTAGAAAGTTTACAGAGGTCAAAAATGTAACTTTTTCTAATTAAAGGTAAGCTTCAAGTTTGATATCTTGAGAATTCAGTGAGCATAGCCAGTATATGGGATATTAGGGCATTTCTCCAGACAAAAAAAAATAATACAGCAGATGTTTGGTTTTTTCAATACTTTCTGCCTCAGTTATGTGATCATTCGGACTGAGAAGAGTTTACTTTGACAGATTTGTTATCTGTACTTGTTCTTATATCTCCTCAGCTTTGTGATCTGTCCTGCATTTGAGGAAAGTCAATGTCCCATTACCTATATCCTCATCTCTCTTTGGCATACATATTCATCATCTGGCAGATTTCTTCCTCTGCAGGCCCTTCATCCTTGTAACATTTTTGTAATTCTGTTGCAAGTTCTCTGCCTTTGTAACGTTGTTCTGGTAAGACAATGTTTCAAATGCAGTCTTTCCAGGACCATGGGTACATCCTTGCAGATGAAACACTGATGGAGACCAGGGTCACATGGGCATGCTGCCTGTAAGGGGAGCAAGGCTTTGGTTAAATCACACTTGGGGACTTGAACAGTTTCCACTACATGCCTTCCCCTTTGGTGCTACACATGTGCATGGGACTGAGAAACATGGGTAGGACATAACAAAAATGCCCTGGTGGATGCCTGTTTGGCAGCTTTATGATAATGAATTGCCTCTTTAGAATGAATGGGCTGGAGGCAGCTCTTATATCAGGGTTATAAATCAGCCATAAAGATCATGGGAGGATAATGATGATTAGTAACCATGGGAGACAAAAACAGGAAAAAAAAATAAATGCGTGAAACTGAGCACTCGTTTAATAAGTGTTGTTATTCATCCTACCCAGCTAATGAATACATAAAGCAATATATATGTGTGTGCGTGTGGGTGGTGTGTGTGTGTGTGTGTGTGTGTGTGTGTGTGTGTGTGTGTGTGTGTGTGTGTGTGTGTGTGTGTGTGTGTGTGTGTGTGTGTGTGTGTGTGTGTGTGTGTGTGTGTGTGTGTGTGTGTGTGTGTGTGTGTGTGTGTGTGTGTGTGTGTGTGTGTGTGTGTGTGTGTGTGTGTGTGTGTGTGTGTGTGCATGTGTGTGTGTGTATAGTTCCCCTTCAAAGCATCTAAAACCCATAGCATCTAAACTCATAACATTGAAACCATAACATCTAAAACCCATAACATCAAATTTCATAACATCTAAAATGTACATCAATCACATCATCAAACACTACAAATCACATGAAAATAACATCCACATCTAACGACACCAAACTAACAAGCATACTTTTTACTACGTTTCTGTAGGGGTCAAGCCCCTCTGCACCCCCCACATGGGGGGCTATGCTCCCCACACCCCCTGTAAATTTAATATACCAACTCAGAGATCACACTACAGTGGGGAAAAGTTAATTTCCTAACCCCACTATATCACGATCACCATAAAGAATGTGCACATAATGTCTATATCACTTACCTGTATGGCCTAAAAACACATGCAGAGTGGCAAAATAAACACTATATAAATAATATAAATTCCTACACTATATAAATAATAACTATAGAAATAAAAACTACAACATCTCATAGTGATACCACAAGATTAACAGATTAAACTCTAACACTTACATGTTTGATAATACACTATTACATATTATACATTTTAGATGTTATAAAATTCGATGTTAAGAGTTTTAGATGTTGTGGATTTTAGATGTTATGGTCTCGATGTTTTGATTTTAGATGTTATGGGTTTTAGATGTTTTGAAGGGAACCATACATATATATATATATATATATATATATATATATATATATATATACATAGATATAGATATAGCTGTATGTGTGTATATATAAATATTAGTCTAGAGTTTTTCTCATCTGATGTTATACTCTTCTTCTTTTGCCAGCCTTACCATGCCATCCTGTGGCATATATCTTTTCCATGGATATTTCCTCCTAAGGTGTCAGTGATGCAGCACAGTTGCCTTTGGTGCAGAAGACTGTGGGATCTATTCTCACATGAGGTAGACGGATTGCTGATATGGCAGTGCAGCATAAAGAGGTGCTGCACTCTTAAGTAAGTCATCCTTAGATGTTAAACTGAGGCTACATCTGCCTGAGTTGGTAGTAGTTCAGGTGGATGTAAAAGATCACATGGTCCTTAACCCCCCCCCCATATAATATTATTTATACCACGTACACGTTTCCATTGCCATACATTTATAGATATCTTCGTTTTCATTATTATATTAAACATCTATCTTTATTATCTTATTTGACCCCCATTCCTTTTTCCACAACCGCAATCTATTTTTTTTTCTTAAAATTACTGCTGGTCGCCATTTACCATTAAACATTTTATTCCAAATGGTCCACACAGCAAAAAATAATCTTTTGCCTATTTTACTAACATAGTCCTTCACTTTTATGCCTATAATATCCATATATAATCATTTTCATACTTGTTTAATTCCCTCCTTTATATTATCAAAGACAATTCCTTTACACTAATGTTCGTACAATTTTGCAACCCTTATATATTTTAAGAAAACATGTTCTGTAGTTTCTTCTTACACACAATATATACAAACTCTTTCACTGCTTTTTATATGGCATATTTTCATTTACTAGGATTTTTTTAATCACTGATCTCCATAACAAAAATCTTAACATTCTACTTGCTTATTACACCATCCTTTTGATACTTTTATAGCTTAACTTTTTCATTTGCTAGCTCAGCCCAAGCATTAACATAATAGTATTGTATCATAATATTTTTATACCACATTTTCCTCTCATTTTCTATCTTATCAGTTTTTGTTTTACATAAAAGATTTTTATTTCCTTGATAAGATTTCATTACTTCATTTAAGCATACTTTTGCTTTTTTTAATTGTTTAGCATATCCCAATGGTATTTATATTTGTATTTTAGTACATTTACTAAAAACCTTTCATTTTTATCATTTATCCAAAACAAAACTTTATATAAATTCAAAGACGCACCATAAGCAATTGTTTTTTTTTTTTATCCCAAACCTCCATCTCCCTCGTCCATGCATAAGAATCCTCTCTTTGATGGATTTAGTTTTGAACTCCATATTAAAAATAATTATAGTATTCCCTTTTCATGGATTATTGGCAACATACAGTCAGTAACTAAACATGTAGTCTTTCCCAGTATAACTGAATTAGTCAAGTAAACATTTTTATTAAACAATAACTTGTATGTTTTCCAAAAACAGCAAAACTCCTTTATTTCATCTAGCATCCAATTCCATTGTTCCTCACTTAAATTTTTTGCCTCAAGTCTTATTCCTAACACACAGATTTCTTTCATCAAGAAAGGTATTCTTCCTATCTTTATTATATCACCCAATCGTTTACTATTTTCTTTATTTAAAGCCATGCCTGTTATATTTAAACATTGATGTATACAACATGTAACTTCTTTCATCCAGACACTGTTTCTCATAATCAATATAATATCATTTTGATAAGTAAATATGACTTTGTTTTATCCCTTCATTGGTAATATAAGTAACAACTCTCATGTGAATTTTTTACCAGTTATAGACATAAGCACTTTATAATCATGATTTAAAGTTGAAATGGTCCTATATGAAGTGCGATATGATGGGTCTTTGCTCTCTTTAGGTATTAATAGCCACCAAAGCTTTCTTCCAGGATGTTGATGTTTCCTTCCTTTTAAAAACACTGAGTGGTCATTGTACTATCAGGTGTAAAATGAGACTGAGATAATGGTTAGGATTTGTGAATGGCAACAAGTGGTGGCAGACTGTACATAGCCAGCATTATTCAGAAGGCTGAAATACTTTTAACCTGGGTGGGTTATGTCATAACAGCTTCTGACTGCATTGCTGATGTCAGGTTATACAAGCAGGCCAGTATATGTCCTACGTTTTCCATCACAGGGCAAGGGACTCACATAGCCATAGCCATAGACTGCTCCAGTGATACAGATTTACTATAATATACTAACATTTGCTTTAAAAAAATTATCCAAGTATAAGAGCTGGATACTTTAGGCTGCATAATACTAAAAAATGCGGGTGTACCTTTTTCTGTAAGTTTGTACATGAAACTTTTCAAACTGTATATTCATAAGCCAAGTCATGTGAGTTGAAAGGCTTTAAAATGATTTTTCTAGAGCTACGTATTAGCTTTGCTGAAACATCATTTTCAAGCGTATGTCACTTTTAAGAACAATTCTGCAGCAGCAATGATTTGGGCAAATATATAGCTTCTTATTATAATGATACATCCATACAAAAGGATTGTCATTCATGAAAATTCAAACTTCAGCACCGGATAAGGACCTTCTGCTTTATGGTCCCTTCAGCATAGTGAACTATGGAGGAGTAAGGAGTGTTTACAAATGGCTCATGTTTTCTCACATAACATGTTTGTGACGGCTCTAAAGTATAAGAAGTTAACATCATTGTTATTATAGATTGTAAACTGTGCACGGATAAATGCTATCAGTAAGAAGTCATGCATTACCAAGTATATGGCAATCTTCCAGTGCAGAGATGTGATGCTACCCAAACTGCTAGATATGTGATACTGTCTGAAATCATACTCCTATAAGAAGATATATGACTCATCTATATGATACACATTATTGCATAGATCTTGACTTGCTCTTAATACTGTATTCCTACATATCAGTGTTTAGAAATCTTAATGCTAGTGTCAGTGGAAATTGCATCAGTTGTCATAACCAAGAACACAACAACTTTATGATAAACAGTATATTGCTGTTTTCCACTTCATAACATCAAACATCACTGCAAAAACACCAAGCTGTCTTTATAATGGTTTCTGCAGTACTGAAACATGTTGCTTCTGTTTGTTTTCATTTATAAGTAAACACTTACTTCAAACCTCATTGGTGTGGCACACTCATATATCTAATAAATAAATGTTCAGGCTTACCATAGTGCTTATATAACCATAGAAATATCAAATTCTGTTTCTGCCATTTTCTCTGGTTTCTTACCACATCCCCAAGGATATGTCATTTGGAGAACTGCTGTAATTGTGTATTTTTACATGCATATACATATGTGTGTGTTTCACCTTGTGTTTATGTTATGTCTGAGTTTTTGTATGTGTGTCTAAGTATTATGTATATATATATATATATATATATATATATATATATATATATATGTGTGTGTGGTGTGTGTATGTGTGTGTGTGTGTGTGTTATGCACACACACACACACACACACACACACACACACACACACACATATATATATATATATATATATATATATTTATGTATATATATATATATATATATATATATATATATATATATATATATATATATATACATATATATATATACATATATAAACACACATACTCACATCTATACCTATTTCTCTCTCTCTCTCTCTATATATATATATATATTTATATATATATAAACACACATACTCACATATATACCTATTTCTCTCTCTCTCTCTCTCTCTCTCCATATATATATATATATATATATATATATATATATATATATATATATATATATATATATATATGTGTCTGTGTGTATGTATATACAAAAGCAAAATTTGTGCTGCTTTGTTTGGTTTGTCAGTGTGTGCATGAAGATAAAAACAAAGTGCTGAAACTGCAAGGAAAAGCAACACTATCCTGAAAAGTGAACCTGAAGTAGAAGAGAGGCTGCCTCTGAACTTTGTAAAGACAAGGACAGGATAAAATGTAACTGTTCATATTCATGAACCAAAGAAATGTGGAATATGGCAGAGACATAGCAAGCCTGCCAGACAGCTTCATCTACCTTGGCACAATCACCTAGTCTACCAGTGTTTGTCCACTCTGCCTCCAAGCAGTCACTCAAAAGCCAGAGATTGTATCACTATAGGAAAATAGCTGTTTTATCACAGTAACAATTCTCATTTATAAAAACAACTGGAAAATCTGCCTTATCTTCAGCTTAACATTTTTTTTAAAGAGCAGAACCATTATTGTGGCTCCCAGAGTCAGTTCACTGGGAAGTTGCAAGCCTGAAAATAACTTGATAGCTGGTTGCTTATTTTCAAAAGGTTACTTCTTTGCTTACTTATTGGTGCAGCAGTTAGCATTGTCACCTCACAGCAAGAGGTTCCCCCTTTCAGTTCTCAGTTGGAGTGCTTTCTGTGTTGAGTTTGCACGTCCACCCCATGGTCGAGTGACATTTAAAGACATGCAGGTAGGAGCATGCGTGAATGGGTGTGCCTTCCTTGAAAGTTGGGCATCGAGCTGGCAACTCAGCACCGTAAAAATCCACTGCCAGTCAGGAGCAGACCGGAGATCCATTGTGGTGACCCCTAAATGGGAAAAGCCGAAAGACATTACTTACTTCTTTGCTTACTTATGTCTTTATTTGTGCATGCTTTCTTGATTGGCAGAGTCCCATTAAGCTTGTGTTATCTATTCAGGAAAGGCCAGATTTGTATTCATACTGAACATGAGTAATTTGGTCACAACATTATGGAAACTCGCCTATTTTTTCTCCACAGGTCACCAAAGATTTTTGTGCTGGGGAGAGAGAACCTTCCAGTTTCTCTAATTGGCGGGACACAATAGGGGCACTGTTGCTATGTGGTCAGGCATGTGCAGACATATGACAAAAGAAAAACAACAGAAAAAACAGGATCACTACTGCCTAGCATCCTCCTCTAATCAACGTTGAAGTGAAGAGATTAAGTCATCTCATTCTTTAGTTACCCCCACCTCCACATGAATTACTCCTGCCTTCTCTGTTAAGCTTTGCAAGTGTGCCAATATTCTGTTAATCTTTTCTTCCATCCTGTTGGCTACTAACTGTCTTTGCCTTTGTTCGAAGGTGACATATATTTTCACCCTCCTCTGTACCCTCACTCCACTTCACCAGCCTTACTCAGACTCCATTCTCAAAAGAATATTGCAATGGTAAAAGAGATCTCCATTCAAGTGGTCATCTTGTTCACAGCTCAACAGCACAGCCTCTTGCAACTCAGCAAAACCATTTTAGTGTACTAACCAATTTTCCGTCTACGTTGTACAGAGAAATGAGCCTGCAGTTCGCTGAGCTCTCCACATTTTCTTTCCTTTTGGATAAGTTGACAAAAAGGACTTCATCACTGACATTGGCAAGGAACCTCTTCTTTATATATCATTGAATGCCATCCACTCAAAACTATCAATTTTTCTATAAAAAGCCACTAGAAATCCATCTTGTCTACTTACTTTGCTGTCCTTCATATGCAGAATTACAGCCACCGCCTCCCTAAACTTATCTGCTTGTGTATGATTAGCATGTTTCCCTCCAACATAATCTTTCCATCCATACAAAGAAACCTACGAATAATGTCCAATGTTTAATAAATTAGTTTGCTGTTCCTGTTCTAACTTACTGCTTTATTGTTATTGACTTCGGTTGAACAGGAAAACAAAAAAAAATGCTTCATGCTTATCAAATAATATATAAAAACTAGTGCATGGCAAGATAATATATCCCTCATCATGAAAGAGATACAGCCCTCATCAATGTGACTACATATAAAGGCCTGCAAGCATTGCTCTGCATATGTATTTGTTGACATCTTCAGATTTAAACTTCTAAAGCATGAAAAAAAGACTTCTAATATGGCATATTTTCTTAGTTTAGCACAAGCATTTTGGAAAGGAATGGAAATGTAAGTCATACCAGAATTAGATGAAAATCAGGCAGTAAATGAACATGCCAAGCAATAAAGGAAAAAAATATAAAGAACAGGACTAGGAAAAAAAAAAGAAAAATGGAAAGACCACAATTAGAGTGACAACTGATAACAGGTGGAACAATCAAATATTGACCAAGATTTGATACATAAATGGTTAAGGAGAGGTGAATTTAAAACAAAAGACGAAAGGCTAATAATGGCAATTTAAAATAAGGGGCTATGTTATGGTGGTGTGCATAGTCTATAGAAAAAGTGGGAGAAACAAACATATGCAAGTTCTTTACTACAGAAGTAGAAGCAGCTGCACATCGCGTTGCTGGTTGGGATATTCTCATGGTTGAGGGTCAATACACTGAAAGGCAGAATAACATAGTAAGACTGTTCCACTCGGTATTGTACAAACACTACAATATACAAGCAGCTCAGAAACAGAAGAAACAGGAACCACAAAGTATTACTGAAAATGATGAAGTTCTTATTACATGGCATCATCCAATTCCAATAGTTAAGAAAGTAGAAGTAAGAAAACCAGATATAGTAGTCCAAGAAAAAATGACAAAAGTAGCATTAATCACTGGAATAGTTAAATCCAGCAATTATAGTGTTCTGCATACATAGAGATGCAAAGGCATAAAATATCAGGATTTGCAATCAGAAACGTAGAGCAATGTGGAATAAAGACAGATAGTTTGAATACTAGGAGAAGTAACTGGGTAATAAAAGAATTATTTTCTAGTGTACTTAAATATGCAACCAATACATGTAATCCTGTAGGAGCTGCAGGAGGAGCCAATTTATATTTTAGGTGCTGGAAAGGACACTTTTGCAAACAGCAATGACTGAAGCAATGCTAATTTTATGAACTTGAATTGTGCTTTGACTCATGAATGGGGTTCATCCTTTTATAGGTTCATAGGTTGGTAGTAGGCTATCAGCCCTAGGGCCTATACAAGCCTAGCCAAACAATTACCTGGATATTTCTTCCCACAATATTTACTTCCTTGGACCCCTGACTAACTGGGCGACTGACGTGATCCCTGCGGTGAATTTCCTATCTCCCATCCAATCGCCAAGGTTCCTCTTGAAGAGGACCAAGGAGGCACTCTGCTTGACATGTATGGGCAGTCTATTCCAGAGTATGGGAAGTCTCTGGGTCAGGAACCTCTCCCTCCAGCATGTTTTGTTCATTGTGATGACAGGTTTAGATCACTGGAGCGTGCGGCTCTGAGGGATTGGGATTTCTTTAAGTGGAGCATGTCCAACAGCTCAGGGCTTGACACGGCCTTGTATGTTAAGTAGAGATCACCTCTGAGTAGACTATATGCCAAAGAGTATAGCTGGAGTTTTTTTAGACGGTCGGCATAGGGCATCTGCTTTAGGCCTGTGATTCATTTAGTGAGGTATTTTTGCGGCCTTTCCAGCTGTTGCAGATGTTTTGTGTGGTACATACCAAACAGGGCATTGTACTCTATAATGGGTCTAATGAGGGATGAGTACAGTGGGACAATATCCTCCTTTTTTCTGGATGAAAAGCCCTTAGTAATGAGGTGTGCCACATAGAAGGATTTCATGACTGTTATGGCAGTGTGGTTATCAAAGGTGAGACCACTGTCCACCTGTGTCCCTAAGTCTCTCATCACACTTTCAGTGTTTAGTGTACTGCCACCTAAGTGGTAATTCATGGGTACATGTTTTTTTCCCAAAGAGGATAACTATACATTTCTTGGCATTAAGCTTGAGCCCATGGCTCTGGCACCAAGCATCTGTTTTTGTAAGGCCCTTTTGTAGAATATCCACATCATTTGGGGATTCAATAATGGCTCCCAGTTTGCAGTCATCTGTGAGCTTTGTTAGCCAGAGATCCTTAGTGTTGGCCTGTACTTCAGAGAAGTAAATGCCAAACAAGAGCGATCCCAGGACTGAACCCTGAGGTACTCCACTTGTCACTTGTCTGGAGCTGGATTTGGAGTCGGCTACTTTTACATTCTGGGTTCTGTCAGTAAGCCAAAACTCTACAAAATTAGCAATTTAAAACTTTTTGAATGAAGCAAGGCAAGTGCACAACTGAGTCTACATACACAGTAAAGTCTATATATACAGAAAAGCAGCTAAAAGAACACTAAAACAACTCAGATGCAGTGCAACCTGGAGCATTTAAGTTGTAGCAATATTATGACTAATACAGTTTTAATTAATGCGCTAAAATATACTCTATATTTCCAAAATGTTTGAGAAGCACAGTCAGAACACAAGGAGATTCAGGCAATTTTTTTTTGTAAGAAAGGGAAAAAGGAGGAACAGAAGGAAAGAAATTAAGTGGGTTGGCCTTCTCAGATGTTCTCTCTGTTGTTGTTGTCTTTTGGCTTTTCCCAGTTAGTGGTCGCCACAGTGGAATTCTGGTCCACTAATGATTGGCAGTAGATTTTCATGAACGGCAAGGTGCCAGCTCGACGTTTAACCTTCAATGAAGGCACGCCCATTTACGCATGTTGTTAGAACGCCCACCCACCGTCGGGGAGGACATGCAGACTCCACACAGAAGGCACTCCCCGCACTCCAGCTTAGAATCGAATGGGAGAACCTCTTGCTGTAAGGCAACAATGAATGAGCTAATGACACTAGACGGGGAGGAGTGTCCCAGATTAAATTTACAGTAGGGGCGGGCAACTGCAAAGCCACAAAGTATAATAGCAAGACACCAACAGGGAGGGTGGGGAACAATACTAAAGCTAGTAGCCTACACTCTTTTAGACAGTAAACACTACAGAAATGTTTATCATAGCAGTGAGACACAAAATGAAATTTTTAAACAGATAAATGAGCACAGTGAAATACACTGAAACTAGCTATAAACCTTTACAAACAGCATGACAGTAAAAAACTTATTTCTCAGGCACTGTAAGGCAGACAATTTTAGTTTAACCATGCAGATTAGTTAATAGCAATAAAATACAGTAAAAAGTATGCAGCAGGCAGTAAAAAGTGCTATAGATAAATTGCTAGAAGCAATAACCAGTATAAATAAGCCAAAAAAAAGGATACTTATTGTTATATATCTCAGATCAGAGTTGTAGCCAAGGTCCCTCCGCCACTCAACTCAGTGTGTATAGACATGAATCCTCACAGTATTTTAACAGTGTTTTGACAGTATTATAAACTCAAATCACTTGGAGAAGTTCAAAATGAGGGAAATCCGCTTCTTGTCTAGACAGTTTTGTAAAGCTTGTCATAAAACTTAAAATAATTTTATTAATATATCAGGCCACACCACAGTATAATACAAATATAATTCAGAATCAGTAAATACTGTTTATTCAAATATATGCTGTTCCTAGTATATGTCTCTTTTTTGTAATGTTCACTGAAAAAATATAAGATGAACCATAAACCCCTTTTCATACACTGAACTGTCATGAAAACAAAATAAACAATTGTATTGCTGCAAAAATGTGTTTCATTTTATTTCTGCACAATACACCATGTGGTTTTGAGCAAACTTTCCATGGTATATATCTAGCACTGAATCTCAACAGGGCACAAAATCTGCTTAACATACTTTCTGAAAAATATAACAAGTGATGATTTTAGAAAATTTTGTTATGAGGAAGAATATGAGAAAACGTCCCTGTCCTAGCCACTGTAAAATATTACAAATTAGGATAACCATTCAGAATGTTATATCCTGGCCACAGCTAACAAAGCAAAAATAAAAATAAATTAAGTCCTCTTTCCTGAGGAAAAATCCATTCAGTTAAGGGTTTAAGCGGATCTTTATTCAACAATGGATGAGCATTCTTGTGTATGTCCTCATCTTGATAGAATACATACCAATAAATTGAAGAAAGTCATATTACAATTTTAAAGCACTTCACAATAATAAAGTTAAAATTGCAAAAAGCTAAGGGAATTCACAAAAGGACAGGGTGCACATGGCAAAAGGACAGAAAAGAAGAGCCTTTTAGCATGTTTGCAGAAACCAGCAATTCAGCGGCACATTAGCCTTAACGAAGAAAGACCTCATTATCAGCCAATTTTCACATCTCTGAATTACTTTTTGATTATAGATGCTAAAAGGCACTTTTCTGCTGCCCTTACAGTAATCACTACTGTCAGCCACTGCATTGCATTACAGCTGACAACCCCAGTCATCATTCCCTTGCACACATTCACACCCAAACGCATACTTACTGTGACATTACTACACACACACACAGACATTCAACATACACATACACATTGCACACCTACACTTATCTGGTCGCAGTCATGGACATACTCACCTATTCGACTATACACACAAGTACACACACATATGTACATGCACACACATGACCATCAGTTACAGTCACTTATAAGAGTCAGCTTCAGATACCTGCTTGAGATCAAGTGAAAGAATAAATACAAAATGGCCCAGAAATGTATCTCAGTTCTCTACTGTCACAACCATACAGTGCAACCCACTGAAACTCTCCTCTGCCCTCTCAGCTTCTTAGCTCAAGGATGAAACAAGGCCCAAAAACTGGGAAAATATTTTAAGTATTTCTGTTATATATAAATTTGCCAGAATAACAATCTTTGTACTAGCAAGCATTTTCTGAAGGAGATAAAATCTCTCCACAGCAGTTTTCCAGAAAGCCAGACAATTTACAGAGAACGTACCAAAATACTTCTCATCTTCTTTGCTTAAGCATATTGGACAAAAACAAATATAATGGCAAGGCAAAGGTCAAAAAAGGAACATTTTTTTTTCTATTTGTTAACTAGGTAACCTGTTCCTTTCATGAGTGACAGGGGAGCACTATTTGGTTAAGTGACTTGTAAAAAGTCACATTAGGCATAAGGCAGGTGGACTGAATCAAACCTTGTACTTTGACTGCAGCCAGTAGTTCATTAACTAAGACTTAAGCCTCTGGGATAAAAGCCAAAAAAACTATAATCCACTTAAAAAGTTAACAGTACAGGTGCCACATGAACATGCAATTGGTAAACAATAATTAATATAAAACTCTTAATTTAATGGCACTACTTACTGATTGCAATCTTCAATGATTTATAAGAAAATGAATTTGAGGAGTGACAGGGGAACTAGAGAAAGCAAAATTAGAGATGTTCTGCAAAACTGGAGGATAGATAATTTATTTTACCTCTTTGTAGACTTGGCAAGTCCAGTGGACAGATGAGAGGCAGACAATTGTAATTCTCTTAAACAGTAATAAAATAGATGTTGCATAAACATGCATTTTCTGAGCAATAAGGACTATGAAACTCAAATGACCAGCATTATTGACTGTCATGGACTGTAAATCTATAATCCTCAGTGGATTACCAGAGAATCCAAAACTTTAGGTGGGCTTCGCTGCTGCAATTCCTAACATCTAAAAGCATTCCTTTAAGCAGCCACAATATCAGCTGTTTAAATGAATGTCAGTAGTGGTACTGGATACACGTCCAATCAGCAACTCTTCTAATATGCAGTTGGGTGCACCCCCCTAACAGCTTGCATCTGGAAAATCTGCCCCTTCTCCCCAGTCTAGTCACACAACTGCTGCTACTAACCTATATTAAAAACATGAAGCCTACCTTTTTTGATGAAATTCATCTGTGGCTTGGAAAAGATTTGCTAGTGCAAGCAGGAAAACAATTATTTTCAGAGCGCAGCAGGCATGTCTAGTCTGTCTTACTGTGCCATGGGGTGTCGCCAATAGGAATGGAGACTGAAGACAGTTTGCAGTTTCAAAGTCATGCTCCCAGCAGAGTGAGGAAAGGGAAAAGACTGGCATGCCTTTGCTCTGAAATCTAGCTTAGGAAATTACAGCTCTTTGACTCTGAACAGTGCATGGGGATCAACAAGTGATTAACAAAACAAAAAAAAAAGAGAGACACGGACAATTGTTCACATTGCAAGAACTGGGGCCTCAAGGGGTCACACAGTTTCATGGAGGGCATGCCACTTTGTGCTCCTGTGTGCCCCCAGCTAGCAACACCCATGATCATTAGTAGAATTAGATTTAGACTTGAAAGAATGTAAAATTGATACATTGTCTGGGTTGGACAGTATAGGTTATGGGTATTATCAGTTGTTTACAAATTAGCAGAAAGTAGTGTTTTTAAAGGTACTGAATGAATGGTGTCCTGAAGGGACACAAAAAGTAGAAAGTTTGTGAACAGTGATAACATTTATAGAGAGAAAGGGAAAAAAGATAGAGCTAGAGAGGTGGAGGCCAATAGCTTTATGTCAAAATGACTTAAAAATAAAAATGTAAAACAAAATTTACAATTAAAGTTGTCTAATGTGATAAAGCAGTTGCAGATTGAATGCACATGGAGGATAGATATTTTATTTTACCTCTTTTACCTCTTTGTAGACTTGGCAAGTCCAGTGGACACAATTGTTTCTTTTCCAAGGTGACTCAATAGCACTATACGGTTAAGTGTCTCACTCAGAGTCATACAGTAGGACAATGAAGGCGGAAAGAATCAAACCCTCTAATATGCATTCATGAAGCAGCTCATTAACAGCTCATAGCTTTAGTCCTCTGTATTAATTGCCAGAAGTCTTTTGCTGAATAATCCCTACACCACATGCAGTCTGCTGTAAAATATGGTGCTATAAAAGCTAATATTAACCTATTGCATCCCTTTTTGCAGTCATCACCAGACCAACTCCCACATCCAGGTCATCACTGGGTAAGAAGATCCTTTCCCTATCCCCAGAGATGGATAGCAGGAACTCTACTACCTCTGTGAGTTGCTTCTGTATTGGTGGTCAGTCTCCTGTAGTGGTAATGTTCACGATAATGTCACATGCTTTGTTCTCAGTATGCAATATCATATTGTCATTACCTTGACCCTAATGCAGATGTCTATTATGGCCATTCACAGCACTGAGTTCTGCATCACTTCATGTCACACCTACTCCTACATTGCCTTGTCCACATTACTTTTGGTCATGATGTGTAAGTAATGTGTGTGAAGACGCTGTAGCAACACATCAGCATGTTTGATAGTGAACTTTTCCAGTAACTTCTTCTCCTGTAGGCTCATTACAAGATGTGCACACCTGTGTGAGTTACTCATTTTTGGCAACATTGTGTGTGCATGTGTGTGTGTGTGTGTGTGTGTGTGTGTGTGTGTGTGTGTGTGTGTGTGTGTGTGTGTGTGTGTGTGTGTGCTCTGTGTTGATGATTCACATGATGGAATGCTCCACCCTATCCCCATATTCTTGCCACTTACCTGTTTCGTCAAGACACATGTGCAGCATGTTCAAAGTGAAAGCTGGCTAGCTATAGTATGGAACACACGGGGAATGACCTAATTCACTGACTAAAGAAGCCCACGTCTTTCCACAAGATGTTTATTAAGGTAAGTAGGCCTGGTGTGGTGTGAAACAGGACAGAACAAAATGAAGACTGCTCTGACAGGGGTAGGGAGTGTTCTATATGGCCTGGAGTGAAATAAATACATTTATATAAATAAGTAGATCCTGCTGACACAGTGCTTTGTTGTACTATCAATCTAAAAATGGATGATAACACAAAAAAAAAAGAAGAAGAAGCCTGGACAAGACATAGCTTCTAGCACTTTCCATTTAATCTAATTTTTACCATTAAAATACAATAACAGAACAGTCAGTTCCCAACATTTTCCTTTTCCAGAGAAATCACAGGAAAGGAAACACACATTTTCTCTATGAAATGTGATATTTAATTATTCTAATTCTTTCAGTGCATTGCTACTGAATTGACTGAAGTTAAAAAAAAACTTTCTTTAACTCTTTACACTTTCTTTTCTCCTCACATTACCACCACTATTGTAATCTGGAATCCTTTGCCATCTTAGCTATCAGTGAAAAGGGCCCCAAACCCATATCAGTAAATCCCTAATGGTTCAGCAAAAATGCAATTAATAAAATAATTAAGTTTCAGATACCTCAT
Organism: Protopterus annectens; assembly: GCF_019279795.1. Taxonomy (NCBI): domain Eukaryota; kingdom Metazoa; phylum Chordata; order Ceratodontiformes; family Protopteridae; genus Protopterus; species Protopterus annectens. Next base: position 358,121,333 of record NC_056737.1, on the reverse strand, counting down.
AAAGTATCTGGAAGCTTTCAATACTACCTGTATATTTTGTTAATTGTTTTCCTTTTTAAAACATGACTGTGAAAAAAGTACCAGTTTCTATAAGAAGTCTAGTAGTTTTAGCAAAAATATTATTTGCACACAGGCTATTTGATTAAAAATAAGTATTTGTGAATTAGATTCTTCCTTATTTTAAAAAGGCTACAGAGACAGCATATCAATATGTTGTGGCTTTTACTAATATTTCTGGAGTTTATGTGTAAAAAGCAAAGATAGATAGATAGATAGATAGATAGATAGATAGATAGATAGATAGATAGATAGATAGACAAAGAGATTTCTTCACAAGACAATGCCCTAAGTACTAAATTATAAAACATTTATAAGCAGAAAAAAATGAATGTGTTTATTGGTATATTGCCATATACCCAGTTTTATCATTATAGATAAATGCCCTTGAATTCCACCACATCTTATTATTGTAAAACAGATCTTCTCTCTCTGATGTGTTATGAATATGTATCCTCTAATTTCCACAATTTTGCTTATTCTTAAAGCCAGAAAAGCTGATGCTGGCAATCTTGTGAGGTCTCAATGTCAAAACACTGCTTTTCTGAGGTTGTAATTAAGAGCAATACAATATGCATTTTATTCTACTTTCTTTTCACTTCCCATGACTTCCTTTGTTAGGAACAGCCTTTAGATTTCAAGTATTTCTATTGGAAAGCAGGAAGTTTTCAAAAGCACAAGAGTCCTCCATTCCTGCGTGTGTGGTAAGCCTTTTTCAAGCCAGCATCTGTCATTATACACTCCACCTACTGATTCTGCTATGCAGAGGATTTTGTGTGGGTGTTTTGGACTTCAGAGCTCACAGTAAGATGCTTTTTTCTTTTTTTTTAACTGCCTCTGGGGCTGTGGGAAGAAAGGACTAATTTTGACTACAGATGCATATGCATTGCATAACCTAGCATAAGCCTGAGCAGAGCATTTCTTTTCCTGAAAATACTGATTTCACTGTATGCTTCTAAAGGCAGGAGATGATTCACATGAAAGGATATACGTTGAAGAAGAACTCTAGTATTTATATCTCAGATAAAATATAGGTTTAAGTTGTATTGAAGGATTTACCATGACATTAATGTCACATTTTCTGTAAACGTCACATCTGCAACATTAAATAATTTTTAGGTACATCTGTTTGCACTATAAATCTATTAGACAGAGTTAATTGTCATAATTCCCAGCTGCATATTTTGTGATATATGGCATGGCCCATCCTCATCTAAGTGAGGCATGATTTTGGAGCTTAAGTTCAGTACTGAAGTAAGAAGTAATTATAATATCTGGGGGGGGGGGGGTTGAAGGTGGGTGAGAAAAGTGCAACACATTTGGTGGATTAGGGAATTCCTTTGCAATAGGAATATTATGATCTTTGCTTATATCAGGCTATCTGGGTAATAATAAGTGGAACATAAGAAAGGAGGACAGTAAGAATTGAGTATGATATGCTATAATATTCAGTCCTACAGCCCTACTTTTGCATCTGTATATTTAGGAGTACTAGTCTGGTACCTTCTTGAGGACTACAGCAAGTATTATTACTGTGCCCATGTCGCAGTTTGGTTACAAGTCTACCAATATCATTTCTTGTCCAGGCCATAAAAGGAGTGTACAGCCCATATGTCATGGGTCATGGGTCTCATGGAATAAGCTGCTACACATTAAATGTTCCTCAATGGTGCATTTATTTTGCAGTGAGATAATATGGAAGAGGGAACCAAAATATAAACAAAACATTAATATGGAGGAACCTTACCTTTGTGAGTGATGTTAACATTGATAACAGCATAAAGAATGTTTCAGCACCTTCTTCTCAGTCTCCCACATCCTCTGGGTCCCCCATTGCTGTTCAATCCCCAGTTATCTCAAATCAAAGTTAATTTACTCTACAAACTTTGCCCTCAGCCTGATATCTCCAAGTGTAGTAATTTCACTTCTCAAAAAAACACATTCTTAATTGACTTTATGTACTCCGGACTGGAGACAAAATTGATGAGGCTGTGGTATGAAATAGCCAGGGCTGGTGTAGACTTGCTAAAGAAAGTTTCATCTGACAATACTGAGAAATGAAATTGTTGAAAGCGACTTTCATTGAACCTCAAAGTAAATACAAAGCCATTCTGCACCCAAATGTGGGAGGGCACACCAATCCCCCAAACTTATATGTGTGTGTGTGTGTATGTGTGTGTGTGTGTGTGTGTGTGTGTGTGTGTGTGTGTGTGTGTGTGTACATATACTACCACAGTCCCACAACACTGGTAAAAAAGTGCAAACTCCATAAAGTGTCTTTCATAGTAATTAGTTTGCTTTATTATCAGCACCCACTGAAAGTATCCCTTTATACCTGCCTGGTTCCTGAAAGCAATGGGGTCTCTACTATTTAGGGTGACACTGAAGATGTCTAACTGAAGTGACGGCATGCAACAGACATGAACAGGTGTGCTTGCAAAACATACCTTCTGGAATGTTTTGCCAAAACCCTATCTACTTATTTCAGCACTCATCTGCTACCTCTAACCTCTTTCTGGGGTTCCTGAACAGTGCATGCCTTTTTTTCAGCTATTCCTCCCTTCCTTTCAGAGCAACCTTGCAGATAATCAAGACTTGTTCCTGCACTCTGGTTACAAGTACTCACAGAAAACGATCTTATATGTTCAAAGGTTCATTGACTTTACTCCAAATATATTACAGAAAAGAATGCTGTGGAATTAAAATACATGACTTGCCCTGCTGTTCCTGAAGATACCATGATATGTGGAAACCTCTTGGCTGAATTTGTAGATAATATCACTGGATGCACTGATTCCATGAAAATGAAATGTATGACTTTTTTTATAGTTATTTCATCTGTGCATATGATAATTTACTAAAAAGTAATATGACACAGCAAAACTGAAAGCTTGGCTTCACTTAATTTTCTTCTCATTCAGTCAAAATCAAATGAGTAAAATGTACATTTAATGTGACTGGTTTGAGATGAAGCACTACCTTCCTGGTTTTGTCATTTAACTTTTTCTCCATCTGTGGCAGCCTACATTTATGATGTTACTGTGACTATGTGCCTCTTTACCTCCTTCCCTCCCTTAACTCTGCTACATCACCTAGTTTTTTTTTTTTTTTTGGTAGTGAAAACTGGTGTGGTTAACTGACTTGCTGAGTGTCGAACAGTATGCAAGTGAAGACTGCAGAAATAAAGTCAAGGCTTACAGGAGAAAGTTAGTTAATATATTGTAGATTTATTCCTATCAACAGGTTATACTAACATATCTTTTTTTTTTTTTCTAGTTTTTTAAGGGCCCAGGATAGATTCATCCTAGACTCTATGTTACTTCCAGTTATTGCCTTATTGAAATAGATGATTTAGTCTGTCATGAATAAGCATGAACTAAATAATATTAGATTCAGCATATAAAGGTTAGGGAAGCACATGCTTGTGCAAAGGCATGTGTGAGAAAGTTGATTTTACATGCTTAGCGAAGGTGTGCATTCACAGAGAAGGCCACGACTAGGGGTGAAACATTTTGTCCTGAGGTAAAGTGACATCTGAGCTGATTATAATAAGCAGAGGTATGGAGGATAATACACCATGTCAGGAAGTGTATTGGGGACCTTGAGTCAAAAAATACATTTTAAAACACTTTTTTGTGCCATTTTGAACATCTTTATCTAAAACTGATGATGTGTGCCATGACATTTCAGCAATTAATCTATACTGAAAATTCTATAAAATTATCTATTTAACAAAAGTAACAATCAGATCTGGTTGTATAAATCAAACACCATTTTTTGTAGAACAGGGTTATAAAACTTGAAGAATAAATGTCCATGCCAGTTAAGAAAAAAAAAAATGCATTTTTTGTGGAAAGTAACATTTCCCTCCAAACACGGAGTATCCCCCATGTTTCACATATCTACCTGAGGGTACTGCAGTGTTGGGGAAATGTGATTCATCTTTACATAGTGTGATTTCAACTGACACTCCTACTCCTTAAAGAATCAGTCTCCAGCTCTTTATCAGAGTGATCACTTCAGTTAATTCATTTTGTTCCATATTTTTTCCCTTCTTCCCTTATGTAATTGATAGAGAGGCAGCACTGCTTTGTTGATTTTGTCTTTCACAATTCTATCATATCCGTACTTTTTCTGCTTTTCACAGTTTTCACATGATTTTATCATACTACACTAATCCACTTAATAGCACCACATTGACAATATCGTTATTTATGGTACGCTTATGTATAACAATATCATTATTTATGGTATGTTTATGTATGACAATATTGTTATTTATGGTGCTTATGTATGACAATATTGTTATTTATGGTACGCTTATGTATGACAATATCATTATTTATGGTATGTTTATGTATGACAATATCGTTATTTATGGTATGCTTATGTATGACAATATTGTTATTTATGGTATGCTTATGTATGACAATATCATTATTTATGGTATGTTTATGTATGACAATAACGTTATTTATGGTACGCTTATGTATGCAACACATGATCTTGTGTGGAACATTTTGTGTGGTATCCTTTAAATCTTTGCAACTTAATCTTTGATACTGAGGCCTAACCACCACTGTAATTAACTGAACTCAAATGTTTCACCCCAGAAGATCTGTCAAATAACAAGAGCACACTCCTTACTATAGTCAGCCAAGCCTTTTTGGCTGTCCTAACTGGCATGGTGTGTTGGAAAGAAGCTGAGAAAGTAACTGCACAGTGGACCTTCCTGGGGAAGAATAAATGCAGGCAGCAAGCTATGAGGACTAGCTTCTCCTAACTCTGCAAAATGCCTTCTTCAATGAGAGAGTTCTGGAACCTCGGAATGGACTACCACCGTGAGCTGTGTAGAGGAAATTCTTGGAGGCATTTGAGAGGGCATAAGCCAGGTGGAGAAGATGTGAAGGGAAAGTAGGGACAACATGACAGAGAATATTAAATTCACTGAAGAAGCAGGTTTAATAATGGTCTCAAGACAAATAAATAAATCTAATATAAAGCTACATCCCTACATATGAGGCATTGCCAAACATTAGTTTGCACTATCATGTACTATAAATAGCCATCTTGTGATTTTCATCAAGTACTTTACAGCACTCATCTGAAATCCACATTAGTTACATCACATCTCCCATTCCACTTTTATTTGCTTTGCTATTAGCTATTTTCCTCAATCTTAGCAGTCATACTTGACTTTCTGTCCATTTGAAGCTCTTAATCAGAAGCCAGCTAATAACAAAATACCGTTTAATGGTGTTTTATGCTATTTATAATATAATCACCTTTAATATTAGCTATTATGATCAGAAGAAAGGTAATATAGTTCATCATTGGGAAAACAGTTAAGAAAGCAAAAGCAACTACAGAATTTCACCATCATATACAGTTGAATATGGCATTGTAATACCTCCCAAACAGCATTGTCAGAGTCAACAATAATCATTATCTGTTCAATGCTAAGATAATCAAAGAATAATGGCCATCAGCACAATGAATTCAGTTTGATTATATATGCATTTTTTTCTTTTTGAATGAATGAATTGTTCATTTAAAGGAAAACTCTACTGTAATATAGTTATCCTTATACACGAGTACTTTTCCAGCTAGTAATATTATCAAAATGTCATTTCCATACCATGCATCATGAAAGTTCAACCATTTTCTATGTCTTGATCTGTTTCATAGAAGAATTTGTTTCATGCAGCATGACCTAGGTGACATCCTAGAATTTTGTTATTTAGACTTTGGCTGGGATTCATAGATGATTGATGTAGTACAGTATGACTGTTTGTGTGATTTTTGGTGGTAGTGGTTGAGAGGCACATGTTATATTTGACCGCTATAGAATTAACCATTCATTATGCAATGCATGCAAATGATGGTGTAGATATATGCAAATTAGATTACACAGGAACATGACCCTATACTGATACACAGATCTGTTCAGGTAGTACGGTGTCATTATTCATAGAGATAAGGTAGTTGCAGAGTGGCAGTGTGCTCCCTTATAACATAAAAAAATATCAGATTTGCTGAATTCTATGGTGATTGGAATGGCAGCAGCAACAGCTCAATAGCATTTCTTGTTTGACTCCACTACCACCTGTAGCAAGTTACTCCCTCCAACACAAATTGATAAGATTCAGGCAGCATCTTAGCTTTCATAACCTCAAGAAGCAGCAGATTAATGACCATTTCTGAGTGGACTGTCACATCCAGATATCCTTGAGTGAAATGCATCATCTGCATGCTGAATCTAGGGAATGCACGGGGTGCCTATTTCTTTGGAGACCAAGGTATGTTTAGCTGTTATCACTGGGGGCATTTTAGCAACCAACTGGTGACACATTAGGTGCACTTTGGGCATCTGTCTCATGAATATTTAGTAAGTTCCTGAATGTCATGGTCTGCATGTGGATGAGTATAAATGGTTCACTTGGACTTCAGAGAACTTCATCTCCACTGTATGTGGCTTCTGTGACACTGTTCATTTTCTTGAGGTACTGGGAGACATAGAATGTACACATGTGACAATAAAGGCCCCATCTGTCCCACTGTTACAAAGAAATGTAATGTGAATTGGAAGGACTACCATTTTTTGACTTGCCTGGTAACAAGAAGTGCACATGGCATTATAACAAATCTATCTATATGGCACACTGGTAGCTCACGTAATTCCCATATTTAGCACACATCTGATCTGTACGAATGGTTTCAGCAATGTGATTACTGTATGCATGCTGTCAAAGTAAAGCTTACTTAAATATAAGCTGTACATGCTACTAGTCACCTATATAAAATAATATATGTAGCATGTTACAGGTGATGTTTGATGCCCTCTTAATCTTTGACTCTTGTCTGTCTCCATTGCAGAAATAGAAGACATTACTGCTCAAGCAGACACACATAGTACTGTCAGTCATGCTTTTCATCTCAAGGAGAGACATTTTGTGTTGCCTGGTTACACCTGAGAGGCACCTAACACAACTTGCAAGCTTGATGTGGTACATGCTATACTGCACAACATAATAATGCAGAAATAAGACAGGGAACCACAGAGTAGGAATACAGCTGAGTTTGTTTCAGGCAGAGAAGCAGAGGACAGGTGATGTAAGCAGAAGAGGAGGACAGGCACGTAGCAGGACCTCCAACTAGGCAGCAATGGGCACATTGCATGGAAGCACTGGTAGGAAAGACTGGTCAACAATTACAGGCCAGACAATCATAAAGCAACAACATGGAATAGACATGACTAATGCAGTATTGATATAAGTCTCCGCAGTTCAGCCCATGGTCTAGTCACACTGAGCATTAGACAACAGATATTTACAACACAGGTTGAAGGATGTTGTGAGTCACAGCCATCATTATTTGTACAAAAGGCAAGTGTGGAAAAAGTAACACTAGATTGCAATGATACCTTGGGGGAGGAAACGTGTCATTGCAGGTGAGGGTGATAGTCTTGAAGTTTGGGTGCTTTGGGGGGCACTAGAGAAGTTGGGAAGTCAGTACTTAACTGTGAACTGTTATCACTATGTTGACCATTGGTGATGGGGCTTGAGACATCCTGTGGCAGGGCTGATGTGCTACAGGACTATGCTGGAGTTCTCTGGTAAGGGTGCCCTAGGTCTATGGTCTGAGAGTTGCCACTGCAGACGTTGACTGATGGAGGGACCTATGACATACTGTGACACTACTGTTGTTAATATCCTGCACATGGCATCTCGACAATGTACATCTCATCCATGCCCAATAAATGTCTAGCCCCTACCATGTCCAAGGACCAGACTTTCTGAGGTAGCAGATACACTGACATTCGCAATTCTTTTCACTAATGTTATGACAAAAGCAGTATATGCCTCTATAGACCTCCCTAGGCCAATCATTTAATTGTGTGAATGCTCCAGCAAAGTGCTGATGGGAATCATGATAGTCATAGGCAGGATCCTCTCAGCTGTAACACAACACTCCTGTCAGCTCCACAATATACTTTTCAGAGGCAGACTTTGTATGGATGACAGATGTGTATATCTGTTGATTGATTCTTAGCACTGTTTGCATGTTTGGGGTAATATAGGGGATATGCCAATGACAGGATTGCATAAGGGTCTGGCCTATGGTGGTTATACCCACATCTGAGACAATGTGCATGTCAAGCCAACTGCTAATGCAAACACAGAGTCAGTACAATTGAGGCTCTCATCCATGTGAGGTCTCTACTCTATGATTGTGCTGTGCACTCAGCCTTTATAGCCAAAGGAGCCTCAGTGCTTGTGACAGTCATTACATCCCGGTAGCTAAGTGCCTTTGCACCTAGGAGTGACTCAGACAGTGCCACTGTGTCCCCTGACTGTGATGCATCTGTGCTGTCATCATTGCCAACTGTTGTTACTATCAATATTATATGCTTTGCCTGTCTCTTTTTGATCACCCTTGGTACCTGCAACTATATAAGAGATACAACACCAAAGTGAATTTAATGACATATGCCAATATAGCACAACTCTGGCATGCAGGCAAACTATGAACAGGCAGTGAACATATTTTATTCATACACACATTCATTCTTGTTGCAGACCAAAGATGCCTTTGGTTCAAAATGTGCATATTGCCATTTGTTTAACCTATCTTCAGCACATGTATAACAACAGTATGCGATCCTAAACAGGTAAAAGTAACCTGCAGAGACATAGCTGGGGTGAAGTAAACTCTCATCAATGTCAGGATCTCATCCAGGAATGAGATGTAGTTCATCATCCTCATCAAGGGTGACCAGGAACTTCTCTACCTCTGTTAAATATTTGGAAGAATGTGGTCATCCCCTGTTGTTATCCTGTGCCTGGCTATTTGACATTCCAGGAGTTCTGCACAGTGAGTCATTTATATCATTTTTCAAGTCCTGTTGTATTCATTCATATTGCTGATGTCACACAAAAGGGCCTGCCATTTCTGATCCCTCAACTTCTGGTTTGAATCACCACTTCCTTAAAGGCTTGTCCCATGTATTATGATTATCTTCAGAAGTACACTGTTCTCTAGCAGACTGAATTTTTTCCAGCCTAATCCTTCCCCTGTGGATTTCATAATGTTACCTTCGTACAGAAAAGGTATACTATGAGCATATCTGCTTAGTAGACTATATGCATACTGCTAAAGTGAGTGCACCTGTTCATTATTCCAAGGCATAATGGTTAAGGTGCTTACCTTACAGACATAAGATGCAGGGTTTAATTCTTACATGGGGTAATTAGGTAGGCTTAAAATGGTCCACATGGGCAGTTAGCCTAGTACTAATCTATGACTTTGCTCCCCATAAGGTATCATATGAGTGACAAAACCATCATTATACACTAAAATCGATATAGTCAAGCAATTGGGTAAATGCAGAAGTTTACATGATGGTACCTATGTCAATTAAGCAAGTGGGTCAATGCAGATGTTTGCATGATGATACCTATGCCAATTAAGCAAGTGGGTAAATGCAGATGTTTACATGATGGTACCTATGCCAGTTACTGTATTATATATGACATACACAACAGTCCCTCATCTTTTCCTGGGACAGATGCCTATAGGTACTATTGCAAACATATACAGGTAGGAAAACCCATTAGTAATATTTAATGTTTTGTCATGTGACGAAAGTGGGACAGTTGAGCAGGCTACACTTTACCAGCAAACTGCAGATATCAGTCTCCTAAATAGGATAGCTGTCATTCTTTAAAGTACCAACAATAACTGATACTCATATAGGTCTGCAATACATGCAAGAGACAGTGAAAGACTTCAGAATAACATTACTACTGCAAACCATGCTGATTTGAACCATTTAGCATGGCACATATGCAAATTGTGATTTTTCGCATGTATGCCTCTACATTGTTTTATTACTGAGCCATGCTATCAGATGCTTCTATATGAGCTGTTTGAGTCATTCATGAAATGGCACTAAGGTAATGCTCAAGCATGTAGCTATTCATTTCTGCATGCTGTGCTACATGCAAAGCTGCATTTCACACCATACATACTTTTCAACTGTCCAGATTTTTGCAGAATGTACAGATTATTGCCTCGTATTTTTGATCTGTTCCTCATAAAATTTGCAGTTTTCTGACAAATCTCTAAATAATGACATACATTTGAGTTTCAGGCATCATATCCTTTAGAAATATGCATGCTAACGCTATTGTGGTTCCAGCAACTTATTAACTTTTTAACAGCAATATTTAAAATCTATCCCTATTTTTGGGCCTTTGTCCCCCCATTATTTTAGGCTTTGTCCAGATTTTTTACGTTAAGATGTTGAGAGGTATGACACCATGTGATTTATAAATATGTGTGAGTATTTGAATGTCCACTATATTGCTCCTTGACTGGAACTACTGAATAGCCACGGCTGCTTTTTTATCTTCCCTTTGCATACTGACTCAACTGGCCATCAGCTATTTGGTATTGCTACAACTTCGATTCTCTTAAGTGTCCCTAGTACTATCCCAAGGCTGGGATGGCCATGGCTGGTGGCAGGATGGGAATTTGTGTTTCATATGTTGGTGTAGAACACTGGGGGATATTTAGTTTTAACCTAACTGGACTACGAATCACCACATGCAATGTCAGTTAGCTCCCTCCCTCCACTGTGTACCCAATTTGAAAACTGAATGACCATTTGCTTTTCTGTTACAGCACTACCGTCTACAATTGGAGAGTGCTATTTCACATGCAGAATTCCCATTGCCCCTCCCTGAATGGGCGAGGTGATGGTTAGATGCTTTACAATTTATAAATTGTATGGTATCATCTTGGTCCAAGACAAAGAACAATGTTTTCTTGTCTTACCTTCACAAGGATTATGCAGAGTGCCTGTTATGCCAGTATGATGTGATTTTCATAAAAGATGATGCTTGCTATGTGCTTGTCCAGGATATATTCAAGGTAATATGGATACAGCACAGATGCAAACAATGCAGATATCCACATAATGACATCCTGACCTACACTTTGGGGTTACATCCACTGAGAGTACATGACTCTTTTTCAGGAGGGGTGAAATTCAACTTTATAAAAGGCAGCCATGCTCTGTCCTGTGTACTGCTATAGTATCACCTACTGCAGCTAATTAACATTGCGGTGGGCTGTAATCTGTATGCTTGCTTTGCCAAACTTGAAGACCTCCTATCACAAGTAGTAGATTCACTGGACAAGCAGGACCTGGTCTTCAGACCACTAGGAGGTCAACTCGCCTGTAACTATGACCATCCAGGTCCACACAACAATAATGGTTCAGGGTAGGATGCACCTGGGCTATCTTCACACCCCATCTTGTCAGCACAAAACACTATTCCCTTTTATACTGCTACCCCTTCTGTGTATGTCATGCTGCTACATTGGGCATTGTCCCACCCTTTTCATCACCAGTTATTCATCTGCTGTATGTTTATGATCATCCATTGTTCACCCGACTGTTTATATGCATTACCATCCTGGTTAGTGCACCTACTGACTTTTCATTCCCTCTTTCCTTACCTAGCTTACCCTTGCCTATTTTTATTTATTTATGTACTCTTTGCTGACTGATTTATTTTCTGTAGGTCAGTGTCCTTTTTTCAGGATAGACTCGAAATGGCATTCATACTGTTTATGGAAAATGAGGTTAGAGTGCCTGGGAACTTCATCTACTCTCTGGAGATGCTAGGTGGTGGCATAGGGCAACTACAGTAGTTCCAATAATCAAGATGGAAGAGAGTATAGCAGGTTAGGTGAAAAAAGGAGGAGATATGTTTCTGAACTAAATAGAGAAGGAAAGGATGGTTGTTGTGACCTCCCCACTCTGGGCCAGTAATCAAGGAGCCTGAATCCTCACCACTGATACTAGAGATGGACATTCATTTGGAACAAAAATGGATACACAGAATATTTCCAGATGCAGCTCTCTTCATCAAACACAATTTCTCTCCAGAGCACACAGGGAACACACTCAGCCTGGGGGCTGGTTTTCCCTCTCTCTCTCTCCAGATCCCCAATAAGACTCTCTACTGGCACAGCTACAGAGCGGAGTCCTCAGCCAAGTGCTCAAGTCAAGTCCTCCACCACTCTCTCTATGAAACCAGTGCTTCATGTCCCTGCTCCAAGCAGCTGACACACACACTCTTTGAGATTTGATTTTCACACACACACACACACACACACACACACACACACACACACACACACACACACACACACACACACACACACACACACACACACACACACCTGGGAGAGGCTGGCACAGCTTTACTAGCTATGCCCCCTTCTGCCCAGACTATAAGATAGTTACACTACTACCAGACACTCTAAAGTCAGCTACTCTAAGGCTCTTACAAGGGTACCCAATTGTACTGAAGACAGGCGGCACAGTATCAACTGCTGAAGGCTGATTTATTAAAAAGGAATAGTAAAAACAGAAACAGGAAGTACTAAGCGCTTTCACCCGTAAATGTTCTGGGCATCATCAGAGTACTAAGAGATACGTTCACAAGCTTCCAAATAAATAAACATTAACAATTAGTAGCTAGTGATTACATCACCTTACCTAATTAACAATTTTATACAGACAATCCTTTTGTACAAGTGAGTGTATATACATTTGTAAGGGTTGGTAAACAATAATGAAAAGGATAGTAAAATACTAAAAAGCACTATGTTCAGTACTGTATTATTAACAAATTATATAATAATATAATAAAGTACAATTGAATAAACATACATATAATATACCAAGACTTGTGTAACTAAACATGGAATGCTTTTTGTTTGTAAAAAAGCATAGAACATAACTTAAAAAGTAACTGTCAACTTTTCATAAAGATTTTAATGTTGCACCTATGTAGATTACATAATTAAATACATCAATTGGGGGGAGTGCTGGTCAAAAATAACCTTTACATTGTAGGTTGTAAAGAATGAAGTATTCCAGAAAAAAATGGTGAATAAAAACAGTACTATTATTTAAAATACTTATTTAAAAAACTTAAGTAGAAAATAATAAGTAATAAATACACTACAGTAATAAATAAACTAACACATTGTAAAAGGACGTGGAGGACTAAATATATTAGTTTAGATGAAGTGATGTTAAATAAATAAGCAATTCTTGATAAGATAGTTAAAATCAGTATCAAATAAAATGTGACTTATATTTGAGTATACTAGCTATTGAAATGTGTTCGCTGATACCTGGTGTTGTACTGGCATTTAATCTTAGTTGCCATATGCATTTTTTAGCCTCTAATAAGGTCTTAGCATCACCTCCTTTGTTGGTAGGTTGGTTTGTGGGTTTGACTTTTATTCCCACAGAAAATAGTAAACTAACTCAAGTACTGACAGATATTAAATTGTTTACTAGGAATGTGATGTTGAGATATCAATTTGGTACAGATAATAGTGAAAATCGACAGCATTTGAAGAGATCTAGTGATTATGTACCACATAATCATCCCCTAGTGGAGACATTTTATAAAATAGTGGAAGATGATATATACCAACATTTTTCCACTAATTATAAATCCCATAAATATAGATATAGTAATCTTACATATAATGAAAGGAAGGCATTAGATAGATTAAGATCTGATAACAGCATTGTCTTTAGACCAGCTGATAAGGGAGGACCCCTTGTGATAATGGACTATATACATTATAATAGAGTTATGAAGGAGATGCTCAGAGATGATAAATACTATGCCATCATTTCTCAAAGAGATTTAGATGAGATCAAACAAAAACTAGAATCTATGGTAATGGAATTGTTAAACACACATTGTATAGATCCTGAATTGGCAAAATTTCTACATGTAAAGTATCCATTGACACCCACTATTAATGGAATACCTAAAGTACATAAACATGGTACCAACCCTCCTATGAGACCTATAGTCTCAGGAGGTGGATGGAGTACTGAACCATTGTCTTTATACATTGAGAAACTTTTGAGACCCATAATAGATAACAACGAATTTATACTTAGAGATACTAAGCAATTCCTTCTGGATTTATACCAATATTTTAGCTATAATCCCATGACTTCAGATACGTTGTTTGTAACTCTTGATATACAATCTCTATTTACTATAATTCCTAACAATATAGGTGTAGAGGCCATCAAGCATTATTTATTGAAACATAGTTTCTATACAGATCAGAAAGTCGATCTTATAGCCATGTTTGTTGAAGTTATTTTGGAAAACAATGTTTTCATGTACGAAGATGAAATTTATATGCAGCATGATAGCATGGCTATGGGCACATCTTGTGCCAATAGCTACGCCAACATGTTTCTAGCTGAGTGGGAGGAAGAAACATTATTTCGGCATACTTTACATTTAGAGCATGTACGATTCTATAGACATTTTGTAGATGACGTCTTCCTTGTATAGCAGGGTAGTAGAGAGGATTAGTTAGATTACATTACAGCAATTAATAACATGACCTCTTATTTGAAGTTTACCTGTGAGTCCTCAGACACTAAAATCCATTATTTAGATGTATACGTGGAGAGAGTTATGGATGACCAAGTTAATACGGGAGTGTATCGTAAATCCTGCTATAGGAATACCCTCCTACATAGATCTAGTATGCACCCTCAGTACATATTTGATAATATTATCAAAGGGTAGAGTATGAGAATTTCTCGGTTGAATGCCCTGGAGCAAGGCTTTCAACATGAAATTAATAACTTTAAATATAGGCTGAGTCAACATGGCTATACAGATGTAGAAATCAATAAAGGGTTATTAAATATAGGGGATCTGAGACTTAGTAAGGCATCGCCATATTTTTCAGAACAAATGTATAATCCTTCAGTGAAGGAGAATAAAAATAAACCAGTGAAAATACCTATGTACTATACGAATGATAGGAAAACAGTGATGGATATAGTTAATAAGCATTGGCACATCTTAACTAGCAATGATGATATTAAATTAATAGTGGGTGATCATCCTAGTTTTCAATATAGGAATAAACCTAACTTGAAAAGACTTTTGTGTTACCCTAATATGAACAAAATGGTGCATGACTATGAATGGACACGCCCATGTGGGCGGTGTGGATATTGTGATTATATTTCTACAGGTAATTTCTTTGTCCATTCAGATACAGGACATATCTTCTATTTTCATATAACAGCTTCATGTAATACGGAAAATTTAGTATACTTGGCAATTTGCCAAGAATGTGAAGCATTCTATGTTGGAAAAACCAACAGGATGCTTTGCATTAGGATTAGGGAACACCTTTATGCCATAAGGATAGGGAATAATACCAATGCCCTAGCAAAACACGTAGCCAGCGAGGGAAATAACCATAATTTTAAATTTATGGCTATAGACCATATTATTCCCTCGGTCAGAAAAGGGAACATCCGTAATACTACTGAGTGTAGAGAAATTGAATGGATTATGAGATTATGGGATGATAAAGGTAAGGGCCTCAATGAGAGGGCCTCCCTGAAACCAATACTTAGAGCTAGATGGCTGAAAGTTAAATAGAATATTAAATATCATAATTTATTATTGAATAATTGATATGTCAATGTTTATTAAGCTAAGAAAGGTATCCAAGTGACATTTCTATGTCCATGCATCAATTTATTATGTGACCCACCTTTTTTGATGGATAATCATGCGTAGTGGACTATCTTTATGTATGTACATGTAATTGCCACCATATTAGGTGGCTTATCAGAAGTGGCATGTATATATTATACACATCATTTATAGTTTTAGTATTAACTTGCGCCTCACTTGATCAAAAGTATCATAAGTAAAGCTGGCTCATTTATCAGAAGCATTATATTTATATTTATTAATATGACAGCTAAAATTTATAACAACTTTCTCTAAATACTGAGGTGATTATATGTCATCTTAAGAGTATCAAGATATATTGTAAGTATCTCCTGTTGATGCATATATTATACTATTTATGTAGCGGTCTAGTAGTTAGGCAGACGGGTAGTAATTATGTATACTTTTGAGAGCTGAATACCCGTTAGTCTTTATTACATATTGTAGTGCTAATATTAGTAAACACCATCTTGCGATTGTGTAATATGAAGAGTTAGTATATGAGTCGCTTTAATGATTGCAGTCTAAGGAAGGTGTATCTGTATGTATATAATATAGCAAGTTATTTTATTGTCAAATATTTATTCAATGTGATATTTATACTTATTTGTCTAAATTCATGAGACTTGATTCATTTTAAAGTTATGAAATATGTTTATATTTTGAGTGGTTAACATTGAACTATGCTATTCATTATCAGTATTTGCGCTATATGATAGCTCATGAGTGTGAAAAAATCTTTCATGTTACATCATGCACTATAATAATGGGTATTTTAAATAATGATGTGTGAATTAATATTATTAGACTTTTAAAAAAATTAATATACAAATTATTTAATAAAGTGTATGCTATACAGTATTAATTTACGATGCGCATAAAAGTAAGTGCTATATATCAGATAGAATTTACTGTGATAGGTAATGTTTTAATGATACTTTGTAATGGATACTATATCACAAGACGTATTTTGTGATGTTCCTTTAAATGGGTTAATTACTTTGTTTGAGTCATCAGATGAAGTTTATAAATTGTGTGAAGTATGAGTTTGAATTTTAAGGGTCTGATGAAGCTACGGTGAAAGTGCTTACCAGTCATTTTAGTAATAAATGAGACTTTATTTTATTTTTACATTGTGGTCAACTTTTCATTTCTTGAACATTTTATACTGGATTTCTACGTGTGCCTTGGTTACCTCTCAGCTTTGTTATTTGGACTTTTTGTTATAAATAATAAATAATAAAAGAACATGAAAATATTAAATATTTAGTTACAATAAACACCAGCGTTTCAATCACAGGCAATATTAAAACAACACAGATGAATAGATTTATGCAAATACAGAAAAACAGTACTTAACTAATCTCACTATATTTTCCTGACTGATCTAAAGAATTACTTTTCCCTGGTTCACTTATTAGAGCAAGGCAAGATGAAATACTTGGATGGTACTTCTTTGTCAGGTTCCAAAAACAGACCTCAGGATTCAATAAACTCTGTGTAGGAATAGTGTTATTCCTACATGGAGTGAATGATGTCTGCTTCTGCATAGCCTTAACAGCAGTGCTCCTTACATATTAATGAAGGTGCTATACTGATAATGGCTTTGTGGACACTATTGTGCACAGGGGGCATGTTCCAGTAGTGCTCGCAACATCCAACATGCCCCCTGCACTCTGAAAGTGCCGTACAGCACTTTATAGCTGCTTTCAGTGTCTGCGGACACTGAAAACAGGAATTTAAATAGGAAGCAATTGAGGGAGTGTGTGACAGGTACTGCCACACACCCCCTGCATTGTCAAAGTGTCTGCAGAAACTGAAAGCAGGAATCTAAATAGGAAGCAATGGAGGGGGTGTGTGACAAGTACTGTCACACACCCCCTGCATTGTCAAAGTGCCATACGGCACTTTCTAACTGCTTTCAGTGTTCACGGACACTGAGGTTGTTCTGAGAACCAGCTATTATGCAAAAAGTAGATTGTGGAGCTGTACAAACAAGATTATAAATGAAATATGAAATATGTTATGCACTACGATCTGAACCCTCAATAGAAATGTCTAGTATTTTATAGTGTGTCCCCCCTGCAGCATTGCCTTATGTTAACCTTTTCTTTCCAGATTGTATTATTTCAAAGGAATAATACACAGTACACTAACTATCTGTCATGCATGAATCTCAGGATTACAAGGTAAGACTGTCTAACCCACAGAGTATTAAGCAGAAATCAGTCACACATGAGACAGCAGCACTACAGTAGCTCAGTGTAATGAGAAATAACCTTGTTGTTCATTTTAGCACATCCAGACATGGTTCAAATCTAGGGAGTGGTACTGAGATGTGTGCATATATACACTCAAGAAATCTTGAATATATGTAGAAACAGTCAGATAGTGGTAACAGATATGTTCTCCACAGGTCTTACAGGAAAAGAAATGTTTGTAATAGCTGTATGAAGGGTATACCAATACACTGCGTACAACTGTCCCACTTTCCAACCCCATGCCTGCAAATGACAGCAGGTTAGGTACATACACCCTGCATGCTTCCTGATACATATCTCTCAAGTGTCACGCTGTCATGGCTAGTAGTCACTGCTGCCAATCACCTTGGATACAGATAGGAATCCAGGTGAAGTATGCCAGTAGCAGACTCACACAACATCAGTGCAGGGTACCCCTTCTTTGTCAAGTATGTAACCCTGACATGTACAAGCCCCCTCTAGTAATGTAGCCATAGTTGTCCCAGTCTGCCCCATATCATTACAGGTTCACAGTTTTACAGGTATGTATGTGCTATAGAAGCTATGTAAAGTGAGGGCAGACCTGTAGACTATTGTGCAGTACTGTTGTGAAAAATCGAAGCCTATACAGTTGTTAATGGGCTTCCCCCACCCCTAATCGGCATCACTAATTATTATTCATATACTACTGGTATGTTTTTCTCAAAACCTAATGTTGGGACTTGTGTTCTATTATTGTTCATATATTTAATTGGTTGCATATTAACATACCTTGTTTAAATACCATTATTGGTGGACTGTTGCCATCAGTGTAACTGTCATGCTGTTACAATGCTTACTGTTATTCCATTGATGCATGTGTTCTGTTTGCTATGCAATTGTTTCAAATCTGTTGGTTTGGGTTAATTGGAGCTCTCACACATGCTGTTATAACTAATTTTGAAATGCTTTGTTCATGACTAACCAACATATCTTGGAAAACTTCAACACCATAGCATGGTTGGAAAGGCAGACACCAGCAGATCCATCTGTCCTGCCTCATCTGGCCATGGCACCAGGTCCCAGTACGTCAGGGACCAAACCTTGAACTTCCTCCTCCGCTGGTCCTGCACCACCTTCGGGTGGAACTGCCTCAGGGGATGGGCCCATCCCCCACCTGGGTGCAGGCACGGAAAGGAGCCCAATACTTGTCGCAAGTTCCAGGGTATGGTGTGCAGTGTCATCAGCCACGAGTTGGATGGACGACTGCACCAGATGAAGGGCTGCCTGGTGCACCTCGAGTGGGCAGGCTGCCCTGTTGTCCAGCCCCCAGCACAGCCACCTTTGGGGCCATGAAGGTATGGTGGTGACTGCCCATGGGTGGGGACTTCAGTCCCACTATATTCATTTGGGAATCACGGGCTTCTGATTCCCAACCACCCTCCCCATCCAAGGTGTCTACCTCCCTCATGTGTCATATACAATCCCTATGTGTTATCTTGTGTGTCTTGTCTGTCTGTGAATACAACCTATCCTAACCAACCTACCTCCCCAAACACACCTATAGCCCTTCCCCAACATCCCACACTCAGCTTAATATAAAAAAGGGCATCTGTCCCGCAAAAAAATCATTACCCCATACATAGCTCTACATTTTGTCCCATGTCCAGTGACATAAATCAATCTATACTCAAATTACTCTACAAATGTATGTTGCCAACACCCCTCCCTGTGGGGTGAGAGGTGGTAAATTCCAAATTTTCCACATCTGCCGCAGCTGTTGCTGCAGTAGAAATGTAGAGCTATGGTCCTTTTTTACACCCATCCTGCACATCCCTAGCTGCTTTTCCTAATGTTTTATCCCCATCTTGTCCCCATATCACCACTTCCCTATCACCTTTTTTTCCTTTCCTTTATTTAAAATTAGAGCAGGTGTAAGCCAGAATAAGCACCGCTGAGTGAAGCTAAGAGGACTTACTCACCTCTTAGCATCATTTAGCTTCGTGCAAAACCACAGAAACCCGCTTACAACTACTTAAAAGTGCTTTAATCAGTCTGTATCCACCAGCCCTCATTCTGCTCAGCAACAAAGTAACCAGCCCTGCTGAGTCTTGAACCCAGGACACTGCATATTACATTCACAACAATGTACCACTACACCATCTGCATTGTGGAGACTTGCAATGCTTTTATAAATATATCATGTATTATGGTCATTTAACATTAATGATAAAAAGGCATCACTACTAACTCTTGAACCCAGGATCCATGGGTGCCAGAACCATAGAGCCAGGGAGAGGGGGACCCACCCCCACTTTTATAGCTGCAAGACCTGTCAATAAAAATTAATGAAGTGGAGTTTTCACGCTAATGTGGATTTGCGTGTGGAAGTTAAACTAACTAAACTAGCTGCTCTTGTTTTCTTATTGCTCTGTGTTACATGAGTTATGCTGCCACTGTTCCATTGGTGCTGCCAGAATTATGCCAGTAAGGATAGTTTTGTTTTTTTATTTGCCGGAGTTATGCTGTTCCCACGTGTCTGTATGTGTGTAAAATGCCTTAGTTAGGTATACCTGGTAGTTAGTGTTGCTAAAGGCTCAAACAAGAGCCTGAATTTTCTACCCATACTACCACTTGTGATTCAGGGAGTTGAGTCCATAGCTCTCCACTGTCCAGATTTTCACAGAATATTTGGCTCATACTTTTGGTCTGTTCCTCTTAAAATGTGTGTTTTTCTGACAAATCACTGAGAACTGAATTCATAAATAATGATAGCTCTTTGAATGTCAGTCTTCCTATCTTTCAGGAAACACATGGTAACACAAAACACTTTATTTTAGCAAATTTCTAAGATTATACAAGCAATATTTAAAATGTGTCCCTGGTTTTGGGTCTTTGCTCCCTCCCAATAAATGTTGGTTTTTTCCAGATTTCTTTGAGCTGTGTAGTTGAGGGATTTAGTTGATCATCAAATGGATTTTGCAAGGTGGAGAGAGCTTCAGGAGAAGAGAAGTTTAATGCTATTTATGCTAAGTTGTTTCCATTGTTATTAGTACAACAGGTAATATACTTGCTTTTGATGCAGAAGGCTGTGGGTACTAATCCCACAGTATGCAGAAGAATTGCTGATACTGTCCTGTGTTGTACTTTAATGGGAGTGGATGCCGTAGTCCTATGAATGCCCTCCTTTGGAGGAGTTACTTAGTAACTATGAACCCGTTATCAGCTTGCCATCCATTCCCCATTGCAAAATTACTAGCTTATATTTTTTCTATGTAGCATAGGCAATTAATTCTTCAAGGCAACAGGCACTTTATTTGTAGATGAAACAATGAAATATAAAGTTGTTTGCTAGCAGCAACCTCTTCATTAGCTGCTGATGCATTTAATGTGGAATTATTTAGATAACTTACTTCTGCAGAGATTTTGCATATTTACTGATATTGGTGGATTGTAATGACAGAAGTTTGAGTGGCCTTTTATGGTTGAAATTTTCTGAAATGGGTAGTTTTGTCATTATTGGTTCATGCATTTTGTTTCATTGCTCACTAGAAGACTGTTCCAAACTACTAATTTAAAACACATTCTAACAAGTGGTGCTGTATTATACAAGGAATATAATTTAATGCAATCAGGTTAATATATTGGGAAGGTGAATCAAAGAATGTATACATGTATGCTTGCTCACAAGATGCAAGAGATCAAAATAGGGAAAGAGGCCAGTCATCAATGGTGTCCCCCAGGGTTTGGTGCTGAGACTTATTCTGTTTAGCATAAACATCTCAAAAGTAAAAGGAAATACCAAAGGGCTTTGGCCAACTAAGTCTGAGATGACTGCAAGCTAGGAGCAGTTATTGAATCCCCAAATGACTTAACCATCATGCAGGAAGGTTTGTCTCAAAAATAACTGGTGCCAGAATCATGAATTGAAACTAAACTCCAAGATATACATTATCATATCCTTTGGGAAGTCATCTACTCCAGGGAACTGCCATATTAACAATGCCCCTGAGAACTGACCTGGTTGTTTGGAATTTGGGAACTTGTGTGTACAGTGACCTAATGTTTGACCAACATATGCCCAGAATCATAATTAAGTCTTTCTATATTGCACAGATTATAAACAAATTGATTGTGACTAGATCTAGAGATGGTATTGTCCCCCTTTACAAAGCCCTCATTAGGTCAATCATTTTATATAATGCCCACTTTGGCATGTATCTGTCCAGACCCATGCAACAACTGGAATATCCACAGAGATACCTTACTAAAAGGATACAAGTCCTAAACAGCAGGTCTTGCATGGACCACCTCAAAGATTTATCACTATACTCAGTATCCTACAGAGTGCTTAGAGGCAATGTGTCTGGCATACAAGGCATCATCTGACCTAATACAGATCGACCTACTGAACATCAGCAAGACAAATGGCATCAGAAATACTCAGTCCAGGTATATAACCTGAATGTTGTAGAGAGATGGATATATATCCAGAACAGACTATCCATTCAAGTAAAACAAACCTC
The DNA here is from genome assembly GCF_019279795.1 of Protopterus annectens. Lineage (NCBI taxonomy): Eukaryota > Metazoa > Chordata > Ceratodontiformes > Protopteridae > Protopterus > Protopterus annectens. Next base: position 358,098,923 of record NC_056737.1, on the reverse strand, counting down.
ATCCCTGTCCATATTCAAATGCAACTTGGATCTAAGGATGGGTAATAGAAAATGTACTCCAGGATTACTCCTCATGTCACTAATGGATAGAGGCAGTTCCTAAATGCTGCATCCCTTACATGGGTCCCCTCAAATTATCTACAGTGTGATCACATTTATTCCCACTAGGGCTAATATACAATTATCAGCCATGGGATAGGTAAGACCAATCAGGAAATATTACTTCAAGCACCAAAATGGAAAGTGGCTAAGCTTAAAATGTCCTCCAAGTGAACCTATGTTGTGGTATTAAATAGTTTAAAAATATTGCTCTTTTTAGACCACTAAATGCCCCCAAGTGAACCTATGTCACGGTAGTTAGTTTTAAAATATTGCCCTTTTTAGACCACTAAGTACCCCCCCAAAATATTGCCCTTTTTAGACCACTAAGTGCTCCCACATGAACCTATGTCATGGTAGTAAATAGTTTTAAAATATTGCTCTTTTTGGACCACTAAGTCCCCCCCCCCCAGTCCTCAAAAGCTTCTGGCGCCTCTGCCAGGACCCTGTGTACTACATTAACAGGAATGTACCTCTACACCATCTGAGCTGTGGGAATTTGTAATGCTTTTACAAACATATCATGCACTACACTCAGGTAACATAAGGGGAAAAATGCACATCCCTGGCAAGCCTTAAACCCAGGACCCTATGCACTCCAGTCATAGCAGCTGCCACTACTCCACATGAACTGCTTATAAATGCTTCAGATGCAGGATGGTCATCCAACATTACGGAAAAACCTGTGGAACATTTAGTACTGTTTATATATATATATATATATATATATATATATATATATATATATACATATATATATATATATATATATATACATATATATATATATATATATATATATATATATATATATATATTCACGTTATAATCTCAAAATACTGAAATAGCAAATTTCAGTATCTTGAGACTATAAAGCCGAAAAACCAAAACACCGAAACCCTAAAAGAGTGAAATTCAAAATCGCGAACATAAACACACCATACACCACACAACACGTACACCGTCCTCCCCACACTACTACAAACAAACAAAACACACACAAACACAATACAGATATACAAACCTACTCTAATAATAAGCAGGGAGCATGCCCCCTGCACCCCTGCTACTTATAGATACTAACTCCGAGGTCGCACCAAACAGAAAAAGACAGTAAACTCACCACTACACCCTCTATAGTCCACTCGCACACACACATCACATATGTACAACCACCACTTTCAACACTTACACACTCATACCCATACTCTTACCTACCTACCCTAACCCACACCTAAAACTTCCGAACACACTCACATACACTCAAATCCCTACCCAAATCCCTTAAAAAATATTCACTTACATTATTCTCCAGCCATATCCACACATCACACCATACATCACGCACACAGTACATTCCACGTCATGTACCGCACCACCACAACCGCGGATTCACCATTTCCGGATCTGTGGTTATGAGGATTCGCTGTTTCAGAAGTTCAGAAAAAAACCAAAAAAATATTTATTTATTTAAGATCAGTAAGGAACCTATATATATATATATATATATATATATATATATATATATATATATATATATATATATATATATCTTCTCAACCTGTTACTGCAAGACATCTGCAAAAAGCTTGACAAAGTGGGGGGATAAAGGCCAAACAATTGTGACATATTTTTCAGATATGGCTGTTATAAGCTTAGAAGTTTGCTACAGTATCAGGGTTTGTGTTAACATATATTGTGTGATAGATTTCACGCCTGAAACAGAAATGATTTTCATCATTTAGTGATGTCAGTGCTCACATCAACCCAGTGATTTGTCAGAAACCCACAACTGCTATGGGGAACAGACCAAAAATATGAGCCACACATCTAGACAGTATATATAAATATGGACAGTGGAAAGGTATGACTGCAGTCATGTAACAGAAGGAAAAAAAACTGATAGCTGCCAACCATTTCACCCAGCACCTTCTGAACTTTAGTCAGACCAACACAACACTAATCAAAGTCAGCTTTGGGGAATTACTCATGCATTTGCAAATACATCATGCACTACAAAGATGTAGCTGTAGGGAAAAGCAGACATTGATGAGAAATTGTTCACCCACAACAATTTGCACCACAGTCACAGCAACATACCAGTACCCCAACTGAACTCTAGCGTATAATTATTATTTGAACAAACATATCCTAATTCCCAGTCACACACTACACCTACATATACTGCCCCAAAGTCACAGTGTACTGGGAATCCTGAGGTGTTATGTGACATTTCTCAGTCTGCCCCTACAAACATATTCAGCTGATAGACCACAAGTGGCTGTAGCAGCATGCACAATCAGATAGAAAAGGATCTATAATGCTCACATCTTCCACTCTCCCTACTCAGCCCAACAAACATTTACACACTACACTGCTACACAGTCTTGACAGTCTGTTAACAATGGCCAGACATACATAACTCTCAACTGTACAGATTTCAACAGAATGTCCAGGGTGTGGGACCATAATTATGGCCACAGCCTCGTAACATTTCTGGGATTCTGCTAAATCACTGGGATGATATCAGGAGTGAAGTTACTAAATAATGATATACTATACCTCTGAACCTCTTACTGCAAGAAATCTGGACACAGCCTGACATACTTGGGGGACAGGGGAGCCAAAAATAGAGACATATCTTAAATAATGGTGTTGCAAATTGAAAAAAAGTTGCTGGTGTTACAAGATTTGTTGTAACATAACATGTTCTGAAAAATATGAAGTCTGAAACACAAATGGATGTCATCAATTAGTGACCTCAGTACTCACATTATCCTACTGATTTGTCAAAAACAGAAATTGTCTGAAGAATAGACCAAACATAAGAGGCAAACCTCTGGACATTCTGTGGAAATCTGGAGAGTTAAGAGGTATGTCATATGCATATCACTGTCAGACGTCAAATCACACAGAAAATGCATGTCCCGACAAACCCTGTTAATCTAGCAATCTTCCAAGTGTATAACAACAATACTTACTTACAATCTGTACCTAATTCTGGAACTTTGTCCCCCATATTGTTGGGCTTTCTCAACATTTCTTGTTCTAAGAGGTATTTCCACCTACATTCTGTGAAGCTATAACCTGCACACCTCCATAATCTCCTCCTCACAGGCAAGAAAAAGGGCCAAGGCCCACATGAACGACTTAATTATAGCACCGTGTTGCTATGGTATTGGCTAATGGAAAGACAACACAGCTGTTCTGTTTACAATTAACAAGTGGGAGATACCAATTGGGGCACAGGCCACCACCTGCTCATAAGCATTATCTACAAAAGGCAAGTTGCTGCCTATACAAAACAGGTCTGAACCTTTCTACACAAAGAAAGACTGTGACTACACAAACCTAAACATTTGCATTATTCTGAGAAAACTCTTCAGCACTATAACAGGCATGTCAATCAATTAAGCATGTAATGGAATGCAGCAGGGGGGTTGCAATAATGTGAAATAGGATGTTAAACAATAGGTCTCAACAAGACTTGCTGGACTCACATGTTGCTGTCCAGCATCTATGGCCATTCCTGCTGGCTCTGTCTGCAGTGACATAGATCACAGCTCTGGCCCCTGAGTCACCTCAGAAAAGGTCAGCTCACATATGACTACTACTGGAGTGTCTGTTGTCCAAGACTGACTGTGACACTGCCAGGCCATCTACCTGGGATGTTGTAAATATTCATATGTCACCTGTGAATGTAACTATGATACATATGATTGTCTTACAGATGTAAGAGACCTATATAGGGTATGTGCATGGTAAACAACTGGGGCAGAAGTGTGTGTTGAACTGTATGTTATATACTGAGCTCATACTTTAAGTGACTGGTTGCAAAAAAAGGGGGACAGTTCATTTTAAATTATTTTCCAAGTTAATTAGACTGAGTCAGGTGATATGTTTTAACAAGCTTAAAAGGTGTTTGTTAGTTTCTTTGTCAGATTCTGATGAAGTATTTGGATATAGATAGATGAAAGTGCTTAATCTGAGTGGAACATCAAAAGTTTTCACTGTGCTAATCTGAGTGGAATATTAAAGGTTTTCATTGTGCTACTTTGGACTCTGGTGGTTTCTCCTTTTGGAATTCTGGACTGGAACATTGTTTGCTGTTTGGTCGTTGGTTCCAAGTTTATGTTGTAAATATTCATATGTCACCTGTGAACGCTACTATGATACATATGCTTGTCTTACTAATGTAAGAGACCTATATATGGTATGTGCATAGTAAACAACTGGCACAGAAGTGTGTTTTGAACTGTATGTTATAAACTGAGCTCATACCTTTCAACTGTCCAGAGTTTTGCAGACTGACCACATGTTTGCCTCATATTTGTAGTCAATGCCTCATACAGTTGTGTTTTGTCTGGCAAATCACTGGCAAATCAGTAAAGACTGAAGTCATAACATTATAGCATACATTTGAATGTCAGATGTCATATCCTTCAGAGTATTCCTGCGAATGCAAAACCTACTTAGCTTGCAAGTAAATGTGTTACAGCTAGATTTATAAAGTGTCACTATTTTCTGGCCTTTGCCCCCCATTGATGTGTGCTTTTGTCCATATGTCTTGCTCTAACAGGTTGAGAGGTATGACTGAGCTGCAAGAGTGTAAACACAGTGTGCCATACTGACAAAGAACAGAAATGTATATCAAGTATTACCTGTGCACATGTATGTATTGATAGTAGAAGCTGGAAGCCTCAAACATACAGACATGAGTTGCAAAACATCAAATAAATAGGCTGTATTTGTTTTACAAATGTGCTATCTTAGTTCCAGTGCAACAAACAGACATGAATGTCTACACCAAAATGGTTGTTGTATTGCCTTCAAACATAAATAATTACTAGGTTGATTATAATTACTAAGTTGAAATTGGAAAAGTGTTTAACTGTCTTATGACTTCCACTGCTACAGACACATCAGACAGATATGTACGGTTTGCTATGAATATTTCGCCATGCGATTGCACAGCTATGAAGTATTCGAGCAACATATGTTCGAATGCTTCATAGTTCGGCAGGTGATGTGAGTGAATGTTATTATTGCGAGTGGACTGTGCATTCACAATTATAACGTTCGCTCATGTAAGAGGATCGCGGTACAGTGCGGTTAGGGAAATACATCCCTTTCCTCACTATAGTGCGATCTTGGAGTTGGAATATTAAGTTAGGGGGGTGTGAGGGGCGCAGTCCCCCACAGTGGGGTGCAGGGGGGCTTGCCCCCCTGCATAAATGTGAGTTTAGGCTAGTTCGGTAGGGAGTTAAGGGAAGGGTGGGAGTGCTGTTAAATGTTGGAAATGTCACGAGCGAAATTTTCGACACTTAACAGCTGTGTTTCAACATTGGGTATGTACGGAACTGTGTACTTTCAGCAAAACAATTCGCTGATAAGTACACATTTACAGTTAATTTTTGACATATTGATAGTAAACCATATGTACACCTGATGGAGAGAAGTATGATATTTGCTGTTAGCCTGTGCTGTTAGCCTGTAAAACAAAGGCAGGTGAGAAACACTGATGCAATATGACATAATGCAGAATTAATATGGATTATTACTTTCAGACCTGTCAGACACAAACAGCTTTGCATGTTGTGTAGGGACTAGGCAAATGTGACATTGTTTACATATATATGGCAATATGGTATATCTGTCTGATGTTTGTGTGGTCTTCATTGTTCTGAGCATCAGTCATCTCTGCATGTAATTTCGATTAGAAGCTCAGTATTTAAGCTTTAGTAACTTGTATTTTGTATGTTATTGTAGTATTACATTTGTTTGGTTATACATATTCTGTTCTGTTGTACTTTCACCAGTTCTTTGCTAGGGTCTGTTAACAAAGGTTACCAAAGAATTCCTTTGAAATGTGAATAGCAGCAGTTAAGTAGTGTGCACAGCTGAGGCATAGCATTGCTCTCTTAATTACAAATATCTGTAGTTAGCTGAAGTGTTTCTGTGTTGTGCAGTGCTCTGAGTATCAGTCATCTCTGCATTTAATGTTGATTTGAAGCTCTTTAGTTAAGTTTTGGTCACACATATTTTGTACCATATTGCAGTATTGCATTTGTTTTGTCACACATTTTCTGTTCTGTTGGAGTTGTAAAGGTTCCCCCTTGTGTTCAAATATTTGTTGGCATGTGACTTGGCCACCCCTACTACAAATCTCATTTTGAACACACCTCCCAGTTGTATCTCATCAGCTTAACCTACTGAGTAGACAGATATCATTAGGAAGGCCCACCCCACCTCTGTTTGTTTCTCAACCAGACATTATCGTGTTTTACCCCTTCCCACATAGCCTATAAACAAAAAACATGTTACTGTATTTCTGACTATTCCAATCATAGTACCTCAATTTGCTGTTGCTGTCTATTCTTACAATGACTCAATTGCACTTATTCTGCTGCATGTATTACTGCTTGCCAGTAGCCTGATGTAATTCTGTTACGCTAAGGCTGTGCGTTTAAGCACATGGGCTTCAGACCAGTTGTTTTACATGAAGTAGGTTTGAGGCCTGCACTGTTGTGGGAGGGGAGGCTACATTATGCCCTTCTGAGCTACAACTTGCTAGTTAAAGGCTCATTGTGACCGCTCATTTGAGCTATATTTGTCTGACATTGGTAATCCTTGCTTGCTGTAGTATTCACTACATCCTCACCTGCTGAATATAGCTTTGTTTCTATAACCTGAACAGTAATCCAGGCCATCTCTTTTGGAGAGGGTTCCCCTGCACCCTAGTGGCAGGACTATGCAGTTTGAAGAGTGCTGGAACAGGGCTCTGTTCTGAGCTTTACTATTGGTTAACTGGTTAATCTGTTGAAATTCATTTGCTCTTGTTTGCTATTGTCATATTTAAGTGTGCATCTGCTCACCTGTGTTACACTGACCTAAAAAGATTTTAGATATCTTTTGCAGTCTGGTTGCAGGCTTTGTTGCAGTCACATTTGTTTGTGTGATTCTTGTGTTTCCTGCTATGCCATCTAGTGTTGTCCAGGGCCTGCCTGCACTTACTGGGAGTAGGCCAACTGGTTGGCACTTGTCTGCCATAGGATGTTTAGCTAAGAGCTCAGGGACAAGGGTTGATCGGTCACTCCCAGTGTTCCTATTTTACCATCATTGTTGTGGTATTTAAACACAGCATGCACATGGCTTTGTGCCTTTGTGCAGTTTTAACACTCTGAGAGGTATCTCAGTTGCACATCTTTCCCTTACCTATACTCCTGTGTGTGTGAGGTCCTCATCTGTATGTACTGTCTTGATGTTATCCACCTATGCTCACACCTATAGGGGCGATCCTCAGATAGTACCCACTCTACTAACCCTGACCTATTTACCACAAATGCCGATAACCATGGACGGACAATTTCCTGTGCTTTCCTGTCCTTTCTCATGCTAGTCCAATTGATATAGGCATCCTGACACAGTGTAGCCACTGCCTTATGTACACAGACAACTGTGTGCTACTACCACCTAGGAAAACAATATGTGAGAGATGCAAACACATTAAGAGCCTGAAATTTTTGCTGTCTCAGTCACATGACAGTACATGACTGAAAGACCACAATGCTTTGCCAGAAATGGACTTCATCTGTCTCCCCTGGGCTTTAGGCTTCTGGCAAAGGCACCTGCCTTCCCCGTAGTGCCTTTTGTAGGCAGAGTCATGAGCAGAAAATTACCAGGATGAAAACTTACTATAAATGAAATGTAAAGGTAATGCTGCTAACTTCTAGGAGTCTTAGCATGAAACTAATGTCATTGCAAGCGTTCCTTGTTCTGGAAAATGCTGACATTTGTGCAGTCACTGAAACCTAATTTGAAGCTGCGGAGAGCACACTAAGCTTGCCAGTTACTCATCCTACCATTCTTTCATACCCTAAATGGAGGGCTGCAAATCCAAAGGAGATGCAGTTTTAAACTTTATCATACACATACACACCTCCAAGCTGGTCAAACAGTATGACACATGGGAGACATCTCAAGTGCAATTAACTATTGACAAAGCACCTATTTAAATCATAGCTAGCTACAGATCTCCAACCATGACTCAGGACACCCACTGCACCTATCTGGACTTGCTTGAATCTGTCAAGATTCAACCCCCTACCCTGCTCCTTGGAAACTTTAGCTACCCAACTATAGTGTGCAGGAACTATTCTACCTGAACATGAATGTACAGACATTCCTTGGCTTTGTCAATGCCAATGTATTGGATCAGCTGGTCAACACCCCTACAACAGGTGGAAATAACCTGTACCTAGTCCTAAACAACACGAGTAGCAACTGTAGCACTCCTACAGTGTCATCCTCCTTGGTAAGATCTGATCATATAGCCATCACTTTTGAGGTCACCATATCCGTTGCTCCCCCTTTTCAGGGTCAAACAAAAACACTTTTCTAAAACTGACTATACATCTCCTCAGAGTAGGCATAAGTAGCTTTACAGGCACTGTCCAGTCAATTGAAACTATCAGTAATATCCAAGCCTACACCAATACCTGACAGGACAAAATTATTTCCCATAAGGTAGAGTAAACCATTGTGGTGGACAGCAGCAATACACAAATTCCATAAAAGGTGGAAATATTTGCTGGACAGGCCCAAGAAAGAGCAGGTGGCAAATTGGAAGCAATGTCACCTTTGTCTGAACAAGCAAATAAGGTCACAAGTGAATTAGCCTAAGGGTAACTTTGAGTGCAAATTGGACACATCCATCAAGGCCAATCACAAGGCCTTCCTCACATATGTCTGCAATCTCAGAGGCAATACCCAAATCTGCTCTGTAGTGGTGGTCAGTAACATCACATACACATACGGTATAGATATAGCCAACCTACTGCAGACAGGTTAAGTGAAAACCCCACCCCCCTGTCTCCCCATCAGTACACATGGACATGCACAGCACCTGACCCTCTCGCCTCATCATCAGGGAGCAGGTCCATAATGCTCTCTCGAAGGCAACAAACTGAAGTCTCCATGGGGCCTGATACCATCTCTGGCTGTATCCTACATGAACTCAGGTGTGAGTTTTTATCTCCATTACACACTGTAGTCAGTCAAAGCCCGAGCACCAGTGTCACCCCATCTGCATGGAAGACAGCCACTGCCATCCCTCTACACAAAGGTGGAGCAATCCACTGACCCAGCCAATCATATGCACATCAGCCTAACTCGCCTGATCTGCAAGGGCATGGAAGGCATTATCAAGGACCTTATAAACAGGGACATCTGCAAACTCAAAATGCTTGAGCCCACACAGTGTGGCATTGTCAAAGGGAGATCGGGCCTGTTAAACCTGGTTGATGTCTTTGAGTTAGTCAACAAACACAAGGACAAGGGTAAGATGGTTCACACTGCCTACCTTCACCTAGCCAAAACCTCTGACAATAATTCCCAGTTGGCCATGATACATACGCCTACACAGCTAGGCATCAACCTGTATGCTACCAGATGGGTAACTAACTGGCTCAATGATAGTATCCACTTGGTCAAAGTAGTGGAATCCTCCTCTAGTAGTAGAGCCTTAAAGAGCGGTGTACCCCAAGGATCGGTCTGGGGGACTCTACTGTTCGAGATATATGTTTATGAGGTTCAAAACCAGTGGTCTGTGGTTGACTGGGTTTACAGATGACTGCAAGCTGGCCACTGTCATACATTCCCCCACTGCTGTAAGCATCCTCCAAGTGGACCTTACCCATATTAATTACTGGTGCCAGAAGCATTGCCTCAAACTGAATGCCAGGAGATGCATCATTTTCCCTGTTGTGGTAGATATCATTCAAACTTATTATGATGGTAATAACAATGTACTGAGCATGCAATCAGGTGTGAGGCAACTTGGGCACCAAGGCTGAAAAGCTGTAGACATGGCCCACCTCACAAATAAAGGTATGTCATCCAGAAACCAGGAGGCCACAACATCCCTGTACTCCACCCTTATCAGACCCATTATTGAGTACAATGGTTCCTTTGGCATGTACCTTGTCAAGCAAATGCAGCAGTTGCAGAGACCACAGAGGTTCCTGGCCAGGAAAATCCAGGGTCTTCAACACCTATCCTATACAGATAGGCTAAAAGCCCTGTCCCTCTACTCAGTCTCATATGGACTGATCATAGGTGACCTATGTCTGGCATACAAGGCCATTTCCAAACCAGCCTCGATGGCATTTTTGCATAAATATAAGACAAACCCCACTCATGCATCCTGCACACAAGGCCCTAACCTGGACTATGACATGAATAGCACTTATTGGCAGGATAAATTTGTGTCCCAAACAATACTCTGCCTGTAAAATACACTCCCTTCCCATGTCTAGCAGAGTACTTGTATAGCTCTCTTGAAGAAGAAGTTGGACAACTGCATGGGAAAGAGAAAAGATACCCCTAGGATCCTGTTTATGTCTCAGCTGGACAGGGGAAACAGGTGCTGACTTTAAAGGGACATTGGCAAAAGTCTGGGCTAGGCTTATAAGAGCATCCAGGCCAATAGCCTAGTATCATCCTATGAACCTATGCACCTAGTACTTTACATGTTCCTGTATGTACTGCATACTGTCCTGCAATGTTGACTGAAATGAATCCTTTTGAGTCTGAACTGTGTAGGTACTGCATTCATAGAGTATTCTCTTGTTCCTTCATTAGTTATTATCACATATCGTTAAACCTTGCCATTGTGTCTGGTCTGTATACGAGTAAGTCAGCTCTTACAGTACTTTCATATGCACTTGGTGGCACTGTATACCTCACATACTTAGCCTTGGTCTTGGTCACACTTATAGGCCTATCACACAGTAAGATTTGTCACCCTTTGTTGAGGGCTGTACAGTAGCTGTTAAAGAGATGGATTGTGGCAGTCAGAACTACCTTAAAGTCTGGGCTGGAGGGCCCATAGGTAGCAAAGCTGTGCCAGACTTTACCAGGAGTGTGTGTGTGTGTGTGTGTGTGTGTGTGTGTGTGTGTGTGTGTGTGTGTGTGTGTGTGTGTGTGTGTGTGTGTGTGTGTATCAGCAAACATCATACTGCAGGGTATTAATTTACATATATTGTCTTTCCCTCACAGGTGAACATGGGGGTTGGTGTCTCTCCCACTCACAACTTGATGCCAGTGTCTTTGTAGACTCTGATGATGATGGTGGTCATAATGTGGCACAGGTGGGGTTGTTAGGGGCTGAATCTGTGCCTATTGGTTGGTATCCCACTTTAACCCACAATGTCCCCACACACAGCCAGGATACTCACACATACCCAGTCCCCAGCAGCCACAGATAATGAACAGCTAGAGGGTGGTGGCATTGAACAGATTAGTGTGGTGACTATGGCAAGTGTGACTTTAGACACTAGTCAAAGCCAGAGAGCAGGTTAGGTCCCACACAGGCAGATGGACAGGGGTGTTCAAAGGAAGACTGCTGCCCATCAAGCCCCTGTCACAAGTGTCACAGCAGGTGTCACCAGATGCATGTTTTGGTCTGTCATGGAGGTACAGGCGTGTTCTGACTGCAACCATACCTCTCAACCTCTAAGAGCAAAAAATCTGGACAAAGCCATATATAATGAGGAGACAAAGGCCCCAAAACAGGGACAATTTTTAAATATTGCTCTTACAAACTTAGAAAGTTGATAGAATAACAGATTTTGGATTATCATGAATTTTCTGAAGAGTATGAAGTCTGAATCTCAAATATCTGTCATTATTTTCTGACTTTAGTCTTCATTGATTTGCTAATGAATTGCCAGAAAACCAACATTTTATGAGGAACAGACCAGAATTATGAGGCAAAAATCTGGACATTCTGTGAAAATCTGGACAGTTGAGAGGTATGACTGCAACACCAGTCTGATGCTCAGGGTCATGAATGCAGCACTTCCTGCCATGTGTGACAACCTCGATGGCATTTGTGATGCTGTATGTCATTTTGCCGATGTCATGGATAGACGGTGGGGAGAGACATTGTCACTGCTCAAGTGTGCAATGTCTGTGCTTGAGCATGTGGTGGGAGTAGGGCATCAGCCACATGGACATAGGTCAGCAACAAGATTAGCTGATGGCCCATGTGGCCAAGCACATTCATACTCCCGTAGTGGTAGTACCACCAGCATTACTGAAGGGAGGGTGCTGTCTACACCACACCAAAGCAGGCCATGGGCATGTGCTCCTGGCCAGTCCCATCAAGAACGTGGATCCAGCAGACACCATTGCGGAGTAGTATTGCATCTGACCTTGGGCCTGGTGGTGCCAGTGAGACTCCTGGCAGAACCAATTCCCATGTCCCTGGTGGGCAATGGTGAACTGTACATCCTGTCATGTACGGTCCACAGTTATCCAACATAGCCCTATGTAGGACAACAACTTGGTTTGATTGTGTGCATACAAACACTCACACATCTCTATCACAGGCAGGTCACCACCAGACATGATGTCAGCCATATGGCCCAGAATAGGCCTTTGGCAAACCCACACCACACCCTGTGCATAGGATGATACCTGTGCCACATCCCTGCTATCCATACCATCAATGCATGGACATGCTAATATGGGTCTGATGCACAGGGTGAATATAGTACAATGTAGTAATGTAATGCTATGTAAGGTGCTGTGTGGTGGCAATAGTTATGGGTGCACATCGAAATGTATGCACCTTTTTAGCCATGATGCATTATTGCTTTTAGTACTGCTGGCTGACTGTAGTCTCATGTACCGTATTCTGTTTGTGTTCCAGGTGTCTGTGTGTCTGCAGACTGTGGGCCTGCTGACAGTAGGAATGATGAGTATGGCAGAGTGGAAACACAGTGACCTTTTCATAGCCAAGGTACAGCTGTATATGTACATGTTTACCAGGTGTGTATACATGCAACAGTGTTGGAGAGACAGTTGGGGCAGACAGTGTGGCCTTGCATATATACCCCTTGACACAGCCAGCTAGCCTTCATACATGTCATCTGGGTGTTCTGTAGTACCACAGGTTCATACATACAGATGGCACTTCTCAGTTTACATGACCTACCCATCCATTTATGTACTATACACAGTGATAGGACCATTCCATGCACCACAGTGGCTTTGTGTTAGAAAATGTGTAACTGTGCGTATGGGCTAAAACTAGGTTGGCAATGGGGGAGTTCACAAGGTGGAAGAGGCACACAAAATGGTATAGCCATTGCATACACACAGTAAAGACAGCCACAGGTGGTGTGCATACAGAAACAAAAACACAGTTGCCAATAGACAGATTAGTAACCCTACATATCCACTTGTATGTACTATAGTGCTACGTACACATGACATACTCCACATAGATTATATGCCTGGGACATAACCCACAACTTCTTGCAACATGTAATCTTGGGAATGCCTTCATGGATGGTGGGATAAACCTCCAGAAATAGTGACTGGTCTCATCTATTGCTCCTTCAAACCTGGACAAGTGATAGAGTAACAGACTTTGTATCAGCATAATGTTTTCAGTCAGATACAATGCCTTATACTGGCATGTACATCACTATGCTATGGTAACTGTGACATATTAGACAATGATATCACATAAATGCCCATTGTTAGGGACATATACCACATATAGGTTGCAAACATCTGGATATTCCATCTACATTTGTACATATGACTGGTATGGGCTGTATAGTTTACCATGGTGCATGTGAGGCAGATACCATTAACAGGCTTTTTAAAGTAATACCATGGGGATGGGGTCAACAGGCCTTAAAATGATATAACCTACACACACAACAGCCAAAGGGGATAGGCTTCACACACACTACTATAGTTGTCAGTATTGAAATTAGAACCCCACCTATCCAATTATTTGTACTATAGTATTACACAGTTATTGCACATGCCACAGAGTTTAGAGGGCTGAAGAGTGTATACATGTACTTCTAAGGTGAATGACATCAGCATGCTTTGTAAAGTAGGACAATGGGAAGTGTACTGGGTGGCACACACACACATACACACACACACACACACACACACACACACACACACACACACACACACACACACACACACACGCACACACACACACACACACACAGTATCAAGTTTAGAACCCCTATCTATCTACTTATGTGTACTACAGTGTTACACAGTTATCACACATGCCACAGAGCTTATAGGATTTAACAGTGTCCCAAGTTACTTCTAAGGTGAATTACATCAACAGCCCTTGCAAAGTATGGCAATGGGAAATGTACTGGGTGGGAAGGACATCAAAACACTTTACCCAATGAGCATACACAATTACAAACACCTTTACACACACACACACACACACACACACACACACACACACACACACACACACACACACACACACACACACACACACACACACACACACACACACACACACACACACACACACACACACACACACACACACACACACACACACACACACACATCTGCCAGCACTGAGAGCAGAACCCCTGCCTATCTAGTTTTTGTACTATATCACACACACTGTCAGCAGTCAGGAAATCTCAAAAAGTTTTTCTTGTGTAGTCGAACACAAATAGCAGCAATCAAAGAATTTAGCAATAAAATCCAGTTTAATAGTAAAACTGGAAACCACCGGATTGAGAGCTTTCATCCCCTGATGGGGTATTTCATCAGAATCAACACTTGTTTCATTTGAACCTGTTCCCGTGAGCATCTATGCTTTACAGATGTTACAGGTTTTAAAGTTATTTCAACAGTTTCGAGCCCAACTGCAGATTGCAAACTACTTCAGTCAAGACAGACAGTTGATGGTTGTGCATTCTTCAGAACAGTACATCCAAACACTACTTATTTAATTATTTTACCCCAGAAGTGCGTCAACTCACGATAACAAATGCAAGAAAAATCCCCAAATCCATCAGCAGTAAGCACACGTCCAAAAACTTTAAAACCTGTAACATCTGTAAAGTGTAGATGCCCACGGGAACAGGTTCAAATGAAATGAGTGTTGATTCTGATGAAATCTCTGGTCAAGGGATGAAAGCGCTCAATTTGGTGGTTTTCCAGTTTTACTATTAAAGTGGATTTTATTGCTGAATTCTATGGTTGCTGCTATTTGTGTTCAACTACGCAAGAAAACATTTTCAAGATTTCTTGACTGCTGACAGTGTGTGTTTTGTATTATTGGTTTTGGTCAACACTGGTCACTCCATTTTGTACATTTATTTTTACTATATGGTTATGTAGTTATTGCATGTGCCATGGAGCTTACAGGGCTGAAGGATGTCCAAAGGTACTTCTAAGGGAAATTACATCAGCAGGACTGCTAAAGTAAGGCACTGGAAAGTGTTGTGGGTGGGAAAGTCCTCAAAACACTTTATCCTAAAAACATACACACTCACAAATACTTTTTCATGCACTTACACACACACACACACACACACACACACACACACACACACACACTTGCCAGAATGGAGAATAGCACCCCTGCCTATCTAGTTATTTGTACTATGTGGTTATGTAATTATTTTACCATGCCATGGGACATATAAGTTTGAAGGCTTTTCCAAAGGTACATCTAAGGGGAATGACATCAGCAGGGCTGCTAAAGTGGGGCATTGGGAAGTGTTGTGGGTGGGAAAGTCCTCAAAATACTTTATCCTACAAACATACACACACACCTTTACACACACACACACACACACACACACACACACACACACACACACACACACACTCACATATTTACCAGAACTGAGAATTGAACCTCTGCCTATCTAGTTATTTGCGCTTTACGGTTACATAGTTTTTGCATGCACCGCAGAGCTTATAAGTGTGAGGGCTGTCCAAAGATACTTCTAAGGGGAATTACATCAGCAAGACTGCTAAAGAAGAGCACTGTAAAATGTTGTGGGTGGGAAAGTCCTCAAAATACTTTATCTTACAAACATACACACAAACACCTTTACAAGCACTTATACAAACACACACACACGCACACACGCACACACACACACACACACACACACACACACACACACACACACACACACACACACACACACACACACACACACACACACACACACACACACACACACACACACACACACACACACACACACACACACACACACACACACACACATTTGACAGAACTGAAAATAGAAGTTCGATCCCCTACCTATTTAGTTATGTGTACTATATAGTTACATAGTTATTGCACATGCCACAGAGGTTACAGTACTGAAGGCTGTCCAAAGGTACTTCTAAGGGAAATGACATCAGCAGGACTGCTAAAGTAGAGCACTGGGAAGTGGTGTGGGTGGGAAAGTCTTGAAAATACTTTATCCTACAAACATACACATTTATACAAATGCACATTTGCCAGAACTGAGACTCAAACCCATGCTTATTTAGTAATTTGTGCTATATGGTTACATAGGTATTGCATGCACCACAGAGGTTATATGGCTGAAGGCTGTACGCAGGTACTTGTAGGGGAATGACATCGGCAGGACTGCTAAAGTAGGGCACTGGAAAGTGTACTGGGTGGTAAATGCCTAAAACTCTTTCACCTACAAACAAACACACACATACTTATATTTGCCAGGACTGAGATTAGTACCCCTACCAATCTAGTTATTTGTACTATAGTGTTACACAGTTTTCGCACATGCCACAAAGTTTATAGGGCTGACAAGTGTCCAAAGGTACTTTTAGGTGAATGACATCAGCAAATCTTCTGAAGTAGGGCAATGGGAAGTGTACTGAGTGGGAGTGACCTCTTAATACTTAAACCTATAGACACACACACACACACACACACACACACACACACACACACACACACACACACACACACACACACACACACACACACACACACGTGCTCACGTGCACACACACACACACACACACACACACACACACACACACGCACACCACACAAAGGCAGGTGATGTGATATTACAACCCCCACCTCAGTACTATTCCACAATGGAGCTCACCTTCATGCTGGTGCAATTGGTTACAACCAGTATGCCACTGTCCACAGGAGGACATCACTCTATGCCATTCAGGGTATCCCTATGTATGACTCTGTGTGTATGTGTGTGTGTGTGTGTGTGTGTGTGTGTGTGTGTGTGTGTGTGTGTGTTGCCCTGTGTTTCTCTCTCTCTATCACTATCTGACTTTCTCTTCCACATGTCTATGTGTGTGTATGATTGACATATTATCTATTGCCCATATATATGTCTGTGTATCACACAACAGATGCAGATATATCACATATGGGCCACCTACAGCTAGCTGAGGGTAATCCTGTCTGATGGGTGTATGTAGTGACAGTTAAGGTGTACATAGCTGTCTGTTTGCAAAGACATATATGCAGAAAAACAATTATACAGTCCAACGTGGGTTCCAACATGGGTTGTGAGTCTCTAAGTTTACGAGCATGCCCGGTATGATCTTCTATAGCAAGAGTGGGACTCCATTCCAGAGACAGTTGTACTCCGGTCTGGGATTTTGTGTGCTACAGCCATACCTCACAGCAGTAAAAAGGAAGTTGATAGAGTTACAGGGTTTGTTTTAGCAGACATTTTCTGACATGTCTGATGTCTGACACTGAAATGTATTGTGTCATTACCTAGTGACAGAAATCCTCAGATCATCACAGTGATTTACCAGAAAAATACAAGATATAGGATGCACAGACCAATATTATGAGCCAAACTATATATGTTCTTGTCCAATCCAGACAGTTGAGTGGTGTGGCTTCAGCCGATTGACTGATGAAGCTGTGTAAACAGCCCAGCACCTTGGTGATATACTGGCTGGGTATCTCCTGCTTGTGTTGTATTCTTCTTACCTGTAAAGTCATATCCTGGTGTGGGCCTCTCAGCTGTACAGTTTTTTTGCAGGTTGTTCAGATGTCTGTCTAAGTTTTGTCCATTTTACATAAACTTGTGCTTTTCTGGCAAGTTAGTGGCAAATAATTAAAGAATGAAGTTAGAAAATAATGGCAGACATTAGTGTTTCAGACTTCATAACATTCAGACAATTCCTGCTAATGCAAAACCCATTATTCTACCAAATTTCTCAGTTTGTAAGAGCAATATATAAAACATGTGCCTATCATTGGGCCTTTGTTCCACTTTTATTTATGACCTTGTCCAGATCTCTTGCTATAAGAGGTCGAAAGGTATGGGTGTGGGTACACAGTGCATTCTACCATGCAGAAATGTCCATTATATGTGTGGTATATTCCACATAGCACTGTGATTTCCAGGTATGTCAGTGGCAGAGCTTTACAGAGTAATGTGGTGAGCCACTGACAGACAGTTGTGTACAGGTTGATAGGGTGATATGAGGCTAATAAGCTATTGGCCCTGAAGCCCTTATAACCCTCACACATGAGAGTGTAGCCCATGTTAAGAAATGTCAGCACCCACAGCCCCTGTCCAGCAGGGACACAGGTGGAATCACCAGACTGTATTTCCAGTTCCCCCTGTACTTATACAGGCAGGACTTCACTAGGGGTATTGAGGCACTTAGCTTGATGTGGACAGGGAGTGTATTCCACAGATGGAGAAGTGAGTGGGTCATGTACCTGTCACACCAAGTTGTACTGCTATCACAGACCAAGTTGATGCTGCACCTACAGGTTGATTGAGTGGGCCTTGACTTCCAGATGTGCAACAGTCCCATCAAGGCAGGGTCTGAATTGCTTTGTATGCCAGACAGGGGTCACCTCTGCAAGGTCTGCATGGAACTAAGTACAGGGACAGTGCTGTTAGCCTGTCTGTCTAGGGTACGTGTTTGTGGTCCTGCATTCTCCCAGTGACGAACCTCTGTGGTCTCTACAGCTGGTGCATGTGCTTTGTGAGGTACATGCCGAAGGGGGCATTGTGCAAAATAATTGGCCTCATAAGGTTAGCATATATGGATCTTATGACCTCTTTGTCCCTGGATGGGATACCATTACATTTGAGTTGTCCCATCTATGAAGCACAACGGGAGCAACATGGTGCTCAGACTTCAGGTTGAGATCAACCTGGGTGGCCAACTGCCTCACTACTGATTGTGTATGTAGAACATTGTTGTTAATGTGATACTATGTGGGGACGTCAGTCTCCTTGAAGGTGATGATGATGTATCTGCAGGCATTCAGCTTGAGGCCATTTTTCTGGCATCAGGCATTTGTTTTGGTGAGACCCTCTTGTAGGATGTCCACATCACTTTGGGTATTGATGACTGTTTTCAGCTTGCAGTCATCTGCCAGCTTGGTCAGCCATAGGCCAGTGTTATTGGCCTGTACCTCAGAGAAGTATATCTCATATACCAGAGGCCCCCAGACCAAACCCTGGGGTATGCCACTCATTACAGGTGTAATGTTTCACTTGGCTAGCCCTATTATGATTGTGTGGGTTCTATCAATGAACCTGTTTGATATCCATCTGGAAACATATTGATTGCTGCCTAGTTGACAGAGTTCATGTACTATGGGTAAGTGGGGAATAGTGTATAAGGCTTTGGCCAGGTCAAAGATGGCCAGAGTGCACCATCTTTCCTGCATTCATGCCTTTGTTGGCTGCCTCAGAGAAGTCATCCAGAGTTCACTGTCATACCTCCCCTGAGGATGGCAGACTGTGTAGGGTAATGCATTTGGATTTTGCCAATGTCCCTGTTAATGTGATCCACAATAATCCATTGCTTGGCCTTGTGGATCAGGCTAGTTAGGCTGATGGGTCTTTTATTTCCTGGATCGGTGAACACTCCACCTCAGTGTAAAGGGATGACAGTGGCTGTCTGCCACTCAGCTGTGACATAGACAGTACTCAGGTTTTGGGTGTGTAGGCTGCAGAGTGATGCTGCCAGTTCATGCCTGGGATCATGTAGGTTGCAGCCTGGGATGTAGTCAGGTCCCATGGAGGCGGTCTTCTTGACTTTGAGAGGGCAGTGCCCTGCTCTCTAGTGATAAGGGTTGGGTGTTCTGGTACTGGGGATGTCCTGCTTTCCTGATGGGGGGAAGAGGGGAGACATTTCCACTGAATCTGTCAGCCATTGAATTGGCTATATCTACAGTATTTGTGTATGTGGTGGCCTTGGCACAGATCTGGGAGCTTCCTTTGGGAATGCAGAGATATGTGAAGAAGGCCTTATGATTGTCTGTCTTAGATGTGGGCAATTTGGACTCAGGGTTGCCTTTAGTGGATGTCACTGGTGCTCTTAGTTGTTTGTTTAGGCTAAGGGGGGATTACTTCCAATTGTGCACCTGCTCCTTCTCGGTCCTGGCCAACAATGTTATCCTTTTGTTACATAGTTCCTTTATTGCAGATGTTTGCAGACAGGTTTACTCTCCTTTGCAGACAGTGATGTTGTCCTGTCAGGTTTTCCTGATTCTGTGCATCTCTATCTATATGCTGGCATACTAGTGTTGTGTACATTTGGAAGTTGGTGCCTGTTCCTCTAGTGGGGTAGGTGGCTGTTCAGCTGTTTATACCATCCCTCTGATGGTTGCCATCAGCTTGTGTGACATTTTCCTTTTACCATGGCTAGAGGGGGGTCAGGAGAGATGGTGATATGACATGTGACCATTTTTCTGTTAGATCTTGCCAGGGAGGATGATACTGTAGGGGTGCTGCAGTGGTTGATCATGTTGTCTACTGCCAAGTCCAACACAGGTATCACATCTTGTGGGGGGTATCAAGTGGCTGCCCTAAGGATGTAGCATTGATAAGATAGGAGCATCTCTGTGCATTTCTGTTCTGGCATGGTTGGATTTCCAATCAATGTTTGAGTAATATAAGTCAGCCAGGATCAGGGTGATGGGTGGAATCTTGATAGATTTGTAGAGAGCCAGATATGTGGGGTGAGTGTCCTGAGTCAGATATGTTGACCTGTAGCTATGTATAATTTGCATAGGAGTCTTGTCAACAGTTGACTGCACTTGGAGTGTCTCATGTGTGTTATACTGTTTGACCAGCCTGGATGTGTGTGTCTCTCTAATATATATTTATACTCCTCCTCCTTTGGCTTTGCTGTCCTATTTTGGGGTCTGGCTGTGAGATAGTATGAATGATTAGGAAGGATGGGTCTCTCTCCATGGCTGTGGGCCAGGTTTCTGTGAGTGTACAAATGTCACCATTTTCCAGGGTTGTGACTGCTTACAATGAGTGCATTTTCCTGTTTAGATTCCTAGAATTTAGTGGTATGACCTTTAATTTGTATTTTGTTGAGTGTTTTATGTTGGTAGTATGGACCCCATGACTTTCACTACAAAGGCACTATGGGGAAGACAAGGGCCTTTGCCAGAGTTCTGAAGTCTAAGTGAGACAGATGCAGGCCATCTTTAGCAAGGCAGCATGGTCTGGTGATC
The DNA here is from genome assembly GCF_019279795.1 of Protopterus annectens. Lineage (NCBI taxonomy): Eukaryota > Metazoa > Chordata > Ceratodontiformes > Protopteridae > Protopterus > Protopterus annectens. The sequence continues at coordinate 358,077,490 of NC_056737.1, read as the reverse complement.
ATATGTTCCCAGGCTGACAGGCAGTGGATCCCCCTGGCATGACACCAGTAGGTGAGCCAAGTATTACTGATAATCATTTTCTGTTTGTAATGAGCCATCATTCTGGGTGATGGCAGAATACTGCTTAAGGCTAGGGACATACCTGCATAGGACACATATTCAGCAAGCTGACTCACGTCTGTCTTCCTATAGTCCAGGGAGGTATATCTGACATTGTTTACACCACCATGGACCAGGCTGGAATGATACTTGTACCTGTTGTGGGGTGACTTGAGTGCATATGTGATATGGCAGATTATGGCACCTGACAAACAAGTGACAGTGACTTTCTCCTTATCCTGCCTGGTGAGAGGCACATCTGTATGTTTCCCAGTGGAGTCTTCTATGAGTAATATGTTGGATGTATTGTAAAGCCTTAGTGTTTGCAAGACCCTGGTATGTGGACTATGCATTGTCTATGGTGTGTAGGTTTAAGGAGTTCTCATGTGATTTTGCCTCTGAGGTGTCCTTTGTTTGAGTTTTTGTTTTGTTGCAGACCTCCACTTACTTGGGTGTGTGTTGTGCATTTGCAGGTGGTGTTCACTGACTCCATACACTGCAGGGTACCTATGCTATTTCAGAATGTGTTCTGGTGTGCACATTCTCCATTTGTCTGGCCAGTGATTCCTGTTCCCCATATGTGTGTGCCTCTTTGTCCTTCTGTAGTACAGTCACAGGCTTTACCCACAGTGGCTGCTGTTATGTATTTGTAATTCTGGTGTGAGCGGGGTAAATGTCATAACATCACACACACGGTTATCGACTTCACACCTCTGAGTGTATCTATTTAGCAGGTTTCCAATCATTGCACCACTACATCTGCTGTGGTCCTCACACAGTTTGTGTTACTATGTTATTATGAGGCTACATGTTGGCCAAGCTGTCAAACCATCAGAGACTGACACCTGGACAAGCCCATATATAACAGACAGACAAAGGCACACACATGTGGACACGTTGTTAATACTGTTCTGCCAAACACACAGTTGGGAGACTATTTTAATATTTGCTTGCTTTCTCTTATGGGTATGATGTCTGCTTCTCCACTGTCTGCCATTGATGTTTTGACATGGCTCTATTTTGTTTTGCAAATAGTCAGATGGTGAATGAAATGTTAGGACAACCAGAACAGATATACAAGGCATGCTTCTGCTTCTTCTGTGACAACCTCTCATTCCAAGGGTATGGATGTTGGCCAATGACATGTTGTCAGTGCTGACACAGTAAGGTGGCAGCCTTTTATAACCTGGCAGTATACAGAGCTTCAGTTACCTGGTGTCCTACTAGGCACCATAACTCTCAACTTCTTAGAGACAGACATCTGGACAAAGCCATAAGTACATGGGGGATAAAGGCCTAAATATAGGGACCATTGTTAACTATTGGCCTTACAAATCTGGAAAGATAATACAATAACAGGTTTTGCATTAGTATTCATTTTTCTAAAGGGTATGAGGTCTGAAACTACAATCTGTCATTATTTTCTGATTTAGTCTTTCATGATTTGCCAATGATTTGTCAGAAAACCACAATTTCATGATAAACAGACCAAAAAATATGATGCAAACCTATGGACATTCTGCAAAACGTCTGTACAGTTGAGAGGTATGCTAGGCACTGTGTAGGTTACTCCAAGATGTGTACTGTCCATATGTGTGGCCCCCTGTCCCTGACCTGACCATCTTTCCTGCAGTAACAGATATTGATGCCTGGACAGTGTGTACAATTCCTACGGTATGTGTAGCTGATATGCAAATTAGTTGGTACTGCAATTCTTGGAGCATGGACCCTGTCAACCACAGTATTATACCTAGGCCACACAGACACGACAGCCAAGAGTATGTGCAGGCCACATACTGACAGTATTAACCACATATATACATAGTTCATTGACCCCTGCATATTGTAGACATGCAACTGGTTTTCATGTTGATTGGGTCAGCCCTGGGAATTTGTGCTCTACTGCTAATACCCTACAAACATTAATGTTACTGCATTTCCATGGGAATATGGGTGTGAGGGTGGACACCTGTCAACTGTACACATTTGCACAGACTGTGCTGATGTTGGCTTTACATTTTGGTTCCATTTAGTATAGTATTGTGCCTATCTTGGAGAATACAGGCATATCACTGAAGAGCACAGGTTAGATTGTAATGGCAGATATTTGGGTTTCAGGCATCTTGCCCTTGAGAGCCTTAATGCAACTGCAAGACTTGCTGTGATATCACTGTGTAAGTCTGTAGGGGAATATTTCATCATTGTCCCCATTTGTGGGCCTTTGCCAGACATTTCTTTATGGTTTTCTATGGCTGACTTGCTGGGTGAGACTGGGAGGTGGAGTATGGGACCCCCACATTGAGATCCATGCATGTGACATATGACCTCCCCAGTTAGTTAGCCTCCCACATGTACTGCAGTGAAATTTGAACCTAGGGGACTACTGCATACTCTGAGGAAGCCAGTATTAGGCAGACATTTCCTGTTGTCCCACATAGCTGTTGGTTGTCTGCTGCTATCCTGGTAGGCCACCCCATTCCCTTGCATGCATGCAGAGCTACCATAGCTATGCTACCACAATGTAATACTCCATTCATTTATTGTTAAGAAGACTGACTTACCTTGTGCCTGCAGTAGTTGTGAGGATGATGCTTGAGGGCTAACTCTATCGGATGCAAGCAGTACTATACATGCTATACTATTATACTACTATACATACATACTATACAAGCAGCCTATACATGGTACGGTATAGGTAGTGTGATGTGTATGGCATCTGTTTTACTGTGTGTGTGAGTCAGAGAAAGGTGTCAGTCCCTGGTACCCTACCATGTCAGTGCGTGTGCTATGTGTTGCCTCTTTGCCAAGGCCTGGGCATACTGGGAACAACTTCTTCTGCCTACCGGGGCAACCTCAGGGGGGTCCTCCTCCAAGTCTCCCTGTGCCTGTGGGGACCTTGGCAATGGTGGGAGGCTGTGTGGCTCTTCCCTGTGCAAGAACATATTGTGTAGCATGGCGCATACTATGAACAGGGATCTCAAACAGATGCTCTACAATGTTCCTGTTATGTGCTTGTGCCTCATTATGGTTTTCTTCAGTGGGTGTGTGTGCATTTCTGATGGGTGTCATCATCCATGGCTCCAGTGCATAGCCAACATCCCCCATGAGATGGCCAAACGGGATGTCTCCCTGACAAATGACAGGTACAGCTTTGAGGCATGCCAGATGTGGGAGTCATCATAACTACCAGGGTTGCCAGCACACACATTCCTGATAATGCCCAGGGTATTGCACACAACCTGGCAGTTGATGGAATGATAGCTCTTGTGGTTGACATACACTCTACCCTGTTCACAGGGTGGTGCCTTGATGTGGATTTGCATGCAGTCTATGGCACCCAGTACCTCTGGGTAGTCTGCTACATGGTGGAAGAGATGCATATTGCTGGTCCTCTCCTCAGGGGTGCTGGGGAAATATATGCGCTCACTATCATGTGTTTGTATGTCATCCAAGAACTGGTGGAGTACCCTGGATGCAGATGCCTGTGAGACTCTGATGATGTCCGCAGTTGGTCTTTGGAAGGTACCTGTAGCTAGTATTTTTAAGGCTACACATACCTTGGTTTCAACTGGGATGTGTTACCTTCTGTTGGCTCTGGGTCTGAGGTGAGGCCAGCACAGCTTGATGAGTTGCTGAAGTATGTCCTTGTCTACCCTGTAGTGCCCTAGTATCTCCAGATCATGTAGTCCCTGGTAGGATACGCTGGGTCTGAACACTCTTCTCCTCCTCCTCAGTCGGGGATGGTTGTCAGCATTAGCCTCCTCACCACCCTCAGTCTCTAGCACATACTGATGTATCAAAGCAATAGCAGCCGCTATCATTATGTCAGTTAAAATTCCCAACTGTGTACACCAATGGTGCAGGGTTTGTGGGAAAAAACAGACTGAAAGGTGTTTGCATACTTTATAATGTTGTGCTGCAAATGCTGCCTGTGTGATTGGTTGACTATGATACATTCCAACTGCCAGCTATGTTACTGGGGGGTTTGAATGGGCTACTGTGACTGGGAGAGGCCATTTTACTGATTTGTAGGTCATTTCCTTTATACTGCTATTTCCTTTTTTTCACTCTGTTTAAGCCCCATGGTGTGCCTCTCAAGCTGTTTTAGCAAGTGTAAACATTGCTAAGCAGAAAAGGCCCTCTCCTGAAAGAGCTAAGTGCAGCTAAGCAGTCTCAGACACAACCCCTTGTTTAGCTGTGCTTAGCTGAGCCAAATAAGAGCTGCAGAGCTCCAATGTGCTTACACCAAGCATGACACACACCCTTTTCATGTCAGCTGCTTCTCCTGCTTACAGCAAGGCATTATAGCTCCTACAAAGTTAGGTGGACACAGACATGGTCTCCCATTTTGCTATTCAATAAATTTAGCTCATTTGCATACCCCACTGCCTTAGAACCTAGTTAAAGCACTACTCCAGAGCCTATGTCTTTAGCTAGCACTGTTATATGTTATAGTTATGAGTCTGCCTGCTGTCCCTTACAATAGAAAAAAAAATCTTTCACATAAAATTGTCTTTTTACATTTTTTTTTATTTAATGCACACTCTCATTTGTGTGCCACTGCATGCCACTTATACGGCCGAATATGGTAAAAAAATAAACTTTGATTTTTATAATTTTGAAACAGTTTTGCATGTCAATGGCCATATTTTTGGCCATTGACATGCCTAATACTCATAATACATGCTTTACTTTGAGCTGTCATGCCCCCATTTTGATTTTTGCAGACATGTACACGGTTAGTAACCGAGTACATTTCTGCAGCACACAGCTCTAACACGGATGCCTGTCTGCTTGCTGAATCACTAATTCACCTCATTTGCATGGTTTTCACCAGCAAATGAGGTGAGTAGCATTATTCGGTGGTGTCAATGTTAAAATAGTCCTTGGAGGCTCATGCACATCCTCAATCTTGTTTACTGGATCGCTCAGCAGCCATATTCCTTGCTGGGGCTGCTACACTATTCATACACAGAGAATCACTACATGCAAGCTTTATTGAATCCTGGGGAGAGTGCTCTGAGACTTCAGTCTTATCTAGTATTAAAATATGATTTTAGTGATGGATTACAGAATGACATGACCTGAATCTAGTCATCTGACATCTGGTTCCCTTGCTGCCCCTTTGGCTAGAAACTGCCAGGATTTAGTACATATGTGTCAATAATACACACATATAGAACTTGCTAAGATCTTTTGCAGCTTTTGGAAGTCATGAAACCATAAAATATTTCCAGTCTTCCAGAGTAGCAATTAGTTCCTTGCTACTTGTTTTCCCAGACACTCTGTCTCTGCTGCAATCAGAACTGTAAGATGCCATCTTTATGGCCTAAATTAAGTAATTTAATTTCCTACTGATTTTCAAAGTTAGCTGGACTGAGATTTACCTCTTCTCTTCCAGTATCCTCTGTTAAAACATATACATTTAATCAATTATAATACAGTCAGGACCCACTTTTGGTACATTTTTCAACACAAGCATCTGTACAAATCAGTTTGATATACAAATAACATGTAATTCTTTACAAAAGTCCAGCTAGCTGTGCTGGCATATGTTACGCATCCACTGCCCTACTTCTCCTGACATAGCTGGCAGTACCTCACATCATCACAACTGTAATGAAAGTACGGGATGGTGGTTTAGCAATACTGATGTTAGTAAAAAAAATGATTGATCAGAATGAATGGCCTGAAAGAGAAGCTACATGGAATAAGATGGTAAATCAAGTTCTGCAGAAGGAAGTGACTAAGAGAATGAAGTCTGGCCTAGCATGAGTTGCTGAAGCAAATTTTAAATAATTCATGGCCTGTGGAGTAGCCTGTTTTCTGATTTTATCTCTGCAACAGGGCTTTGTGTTCAGTAAGTATACATATACATACGCAGTGACAAAGAAGGAAAAGAATGGTGAATAAAAACAGTCAAAACTTTACACAGACTTCAATGGCAATGTGAAGACATTCAGTGGTAAGAGTAATGCGTTAAATGGATGATGTTATAAACAGATATGAAGATCTGAAATTATGAGCAAGATCATTTTCCCATTAAGATTTACTGTTAAAAACATAAGCACATTCTTGCCTTTAGGACTTGAAAATTTGTGGGGAGTGACATTTGAAGGATTTCAACATTCAAAAATTTTGTTTGTGAATTTGACAAATAGAATGTAGTGGCACCATGGAATAATTGTTTATTGCCAAATATAGGACTACAACTGAAAAGAAAGCTAAATATACAATTCAAGACATCAGAAATAGATTGATATGAGTTAAAACCAGTTTTTCTTCCTATATGTAGTTAAAAATATGTGATGAGGGAAACGTGCAGAACAGGGAGGTGGGAAGTTCTGGTCACAATGTATGTCAGTGAAGGACACATTTAGCATAGTGCAAATACTGTGCAGATAAAAGAGAAAAGAGGTTTTGCTAGATATTGGGGGTCAGCCAATATTTTTGTAGTTAGGAATATCATTTGGTACAAGGTCGTTGGAAGAAAAACATGTGTACAATGTGGGGAGATGGGACATATTGCAAAAAAAATAGTAAACCACTGTGCAGAAAATGTAAGGAGGTTAGACACTTCTGGTTTGATTGCTCCATACTGAAGTGATAAAAGGTAGCTCAGGAAAACAACATAGCAGAAAGAAATGTAGGAAATAATGTTATAGTGGAAGAAAATACTGAAAAACAACTTGAAGCAGGTGATGACAAAAATGAAAAAAATGTACAAAAGAAAGAAGTAGATAGAAACAACATAAAATTCAAGACACTGAGTTTCAGATAAAAGAGCAAAACAAGTAAACTCCATTACAAAGTGAAGAAGAAGAGTGAACTGTGAATACAGGTGGTGAAAAAGAAACACCTGATGAGAAAGCAATTGGAACAAGGCTTAGATAAGGAAGAGAAAAATAAAAACTGGGAATAAAAGAATGAAAAAAATGATATGGAAATGTTAGCCTTAAAAGTTGGTAGAATTAAAAAGAAATACGAAGTTTACAAGTGGATGAGTATTATAAAAAACTAAGGATGAATGTTGTATGTTTACTGGATACTAGATGTAGAGCTCAAGAAAACTGAAAGAGAACTGATGCATTATGGGGTTATTTTGTTGGTAGGAAATCAGGCATGATTAGAAGCAGAATATCTTTTTAAGAAATATCAGGAAGTAAAATACTGGATGTTATAGCAGCAATTCCAGGAATGGTAGTAATACGTGATTTCAGAATGAGAAAAAGTGCATAAATGTGATAATTTATACATTTGCTAATATGACAGAAAGAAAAGTTTTATTTGAAAATATCAAGCTGTATGGATTAGTAAATATGTCAGTTAAAATGTTCGGGGACTTTAATTGTAACCCAAAAAAGAAAAAGGAAAAATATCATAGTATGTGAAGATGTTAATAAGTTTAATATTTTGTGATGATTTCAAGATAGGACAAATAGAGCAAGGGTGTATAAAAGGAGCATTTGCAAAACTGAAATTGATCATATGATATATTCTGATGAGATGCAGGAAGTATAAGGAGGTATGGAGCGAGCTTATTTCCAAAGATCATACAGCAGATTGGGCTAGGATAGTAGAGGATAATACAATTATAAAAGAGGAAAAACATAAGAAAAGGTTAACAGGAGACTGCAGAAGTAAAGAAGAAATGAAAAGATAAACAGGCATGTAATGTGAAGATCGTTATGAGGCCTTTCTATAAGAAATGGACTTACTGGCAGATTGTTTATAAACAGAAATATAAAAAATACATGTGTAGACATAGAAAGGAAATAATATAAAGAAACACATGTAAACAAAAACAAATTATGACAGAATATGAGAAGGAAACTAAGACTGGAAGTGAGAAAATAAAGGAACTAGGAAAACAGATACTGGAAAAAATAAAGAAAGAATAAAAATTATGTTACTTAGACAAACATATTTTAACAGGGGAAAAGAGGAAATATCACCATAATTAAATATATAAGTAAAGTGAGAAAATGAAGGATAGCTAGGTGGGAGGTTGGCATAATGGTTAAGGTATTCGCCTTACAGATCCAAGGTGCAGGGTTTGATTCTCACATGGGCTAATTGGCTAGGCTTAAAATGGTCCATAAGGACAGTTAGCCTAGTACTAGAACTATGAACTATGAACTATAACAGATAACAGAGGAGAAAAAAATGCACACAAAAACATATTATGAAGTTGTGGAAAATTTTGTACAAAAATGTTTAAAGAAAAAATTACTAGGAAAAGAAGAATGGAGAATAAAATTATAAAATTATTTATCTGTAAAAGGTGAAAAAAGAGAAAGCAGAAGAAAGGACAGGAGCAGGTGAAGCAAAAAGGTGATAAAAGACAGCAAAATCAAAACACTCTGAATGACAGTATATGATCATTTTAATGAAATGACTAAACAAGAAAAATAATGTTAGTAAAGTTATTCATTGAATCAATGAAGGAAAGTATTTTGATGAAGAAATTTGTGGTGAAGTCATAAATGTTTTATGGAAGAAATGGCAGAAGAGACATAAAAAACTGGAGGCTGATAACCCTATTAAACAATGAATATAACATATTTATGAAAATTTTACAGAAGAGACTACAAAAACTATTGGAAGAGATAATAGATGAGGGAGTTCATGGAATTAAATAAAAAGAGATGAGAAAAATATTAATAACTGTAAAGGAAGTGGTATAGATGATTTTGAAAGAGAATAAAGAAATTAGATTGCTGATTTGTGATGTAGCTAAGCCATTCAGTAGAATGAGCCATGAAGCACTATTAACTATAGTAAATGCCTATGGTAAGGGAAAGAAAAATATTAAGAAAAAAATTATGTTATGAAAAATCATAGATACATATTATGATAAATGATTTAATGGAAAATGTGCATTAAGACAGGAGTAAAACAGGGATGCTCATTAAGTAAATATTTATTTGTATTACTAACAAATGAGTGTGGTAGTGCAGATGGACATGATTGATATGGTAGAGGCTAAATGGAAAATGAAAGCAAGAGTTGTAATACCATCAGGTTTATCTTGTGCAGATAACTTAGTTATTATAACTGGAACTAAAGGATGGGCAAGTGAGGGTAAGAGGTTGTAATAAGATTTGATGCTGTATTACAAAAGGTGTAATTATTTTTAAAGAGATTAAAATGTATAGGCATTGGTGAAATAAAGAATGCAGGTGGAATACAATTTACAAAGAACAAAATGATGTCTCAATAACATTTGGGGTATATAAAAGTATAAAAGGAAACTGAGGTGAAATACTAGGTGAAATAAAATAATTTTGGCTTGGATGAAGTGATTGCATTTGTCTTTTCAGTAAAAGAAAGTATATGCTAAATCATATGTCTTAGGAAGAGCATTGTATGTTGGGGAAGCAAAAATGTCTAATTTGCAATGAAAAAAAAGAATTATTTGAATTTGTTTTCTTTTTATTTTGGATGAAGATTAAACTTAATGCAAGCAGGTGCTAATTTATTACACTATTAAAGAAGCTGTGTTACATGTACAAATCCACTGGTACATGTAGCATCTATACACTTATTGTGTGCTTTAAAGACTACAAAGTAAAGTGAAACAAATATGGTAGGAGATATGTTACCTGAAAGATATAAAATAACATGGCTGTATGTTAAAAGACAATAAAAGGATTAAAAATGTGTGGATTTAATAGGCAAAGAAAACATTGGTATATGCTGTTTATGGAAAACATATTTCATATATCAACTGAAGGAGTTAAAAGAAGAAAGCTATAACAGTACATTAAAGAATTTCCATTTTTTTATAGAAAATTCTACTTGAGAAATTACCTGTACAAGGTAATATGACACATAAAATTATAGAAGAAAGAAAGCACAGTTCTTTAAGTTGAATTTGCCCTAACAGTACATGCTCAAATGATCATTGCTGCACTAGCCTGAGCTATATGGGTTATAGCCTGTAGAGGTTATAACAGCCAGCCAGCTTTCAAAGTCTGAAGGCAAGTTCCATGTACTCAAACTGTCAAATGGCTCATTATGATCAGAATAAAAGTCAAGTTTTGCTGCAAAGTTTTTCAGAGATTTCTTACCAGCACAGACAGGAAGACTGAGCTCTGAAAGGACAATGCTATGAATAAGAAAAAAATAAATGTCTGCACCCTAGAATAAAAAAAAAGCACAAGGGGTTGGAGAGAGGGATCAGCTGCTACAGCAGTAATCTTTTGAATATGTACTGTTATGGTAAGTTAAAAAACAAAAAAGCAACGGTATTATATTCTTCATATTCATCACTGCTATTTGGGTAGATTACCATAGCTAACTACATTTGGGAGGAGGAAGAAGGATCCAGGTGCTCCTGGAGAATGGTTTGAGCAATGACTGATCTAGGCCTAGAAAAGGAAACAAAGCTTATAGTGCTTTGTAAAAGTATGTACAGAGGACCAAAGAAACAACTTTCAGAATACTTCTACAATCAATCCTTTCCAAACAGCCATAGATGAAGCCAAAGCCCTGGTTTGAGTGGGCCTTGATCCTGCTTGGAACAGATTTGTCGTGTTGGGAATTGCAGAAGATAATAGCCTTAAACAACCATTTGGGAATAGTCTGTGTTGATAGGTCTAGGACATTTCACTGAATGCACATTTCACTGAAACTCAAATGACTGAACACAAATCACTGAAAGCACAATTCACTAAAACACATTTCACTGAAAGTTAGATAGGGCCTTTTCCCCACTGTAGTGTGACTCTGGAGTTAGTATATATAGTAAGGGATGTGTGGGGGGGCACCATCCCCCACATCGGAGTGTGTGCGGAGCATAGCCCCCCACATATTTTAAGTATATATTATGTTCGGAAAAGAGCAATATATTGGAATTGCAAGCATCCATGTATATAGTTTAAAATATTTAAAATATATGGGGGGCTATGCCCCCACACCCCCCAATGTGGGGGGAGGTGCCCCCCATACCCCCCTTACTATATATACTAACTCCAGGGTCACATTACAGTGGGGAAAAGGCCATATATAACTTTCAGTGAAATGTGTTTCAGTGAATTGAGTTTTCAGTGAATTGTGCTTTCAATGAAAAGTGCACACTAATTTAACTTTCAGTGAAATGTGCATTCAGTGAAATGCCCTAGACCCATTTTGAAACAGGTTGTCCCTTCTTCTTACCTTCTCAAGAAATAACCAATTGATCTGAAGCTCTGAAAGATTTAGCTCCGTCAAGATAGTACCCAACTTAAGGTAAGGAGTATCCTTTCGCCCTATTTTTTAAGTTCAAGAAGGAAAATGGGGAGATGAATAGTTTGGCTTAAAGTAAACTCAGATGTCACTTTAGGCATAAAAGAAAGATTAGTTCTTAAAGAAACCCTGTCCCTGTGAAAAATGAGATAAGTTTGAGTCACCATAAGAGCTTGAATCTCAGATAACCCTTCTTGTAGAGGACAGAGCAATCATTAAAACTGCTGTCCATGTTAAAGACTTCAAGTCAGCCAGATTCACTGTTCAAATGGAGCAAGTGTTAGCTTCTGTAACACAATATTAAGATCTTGAGGAAGGGGCACTGGTTTACTTGGAGGCCTCTGATACAATACCCCTTTCAAGAACATTTTGAAATGAGACTGCTTTGAAAAAGGAGGATCCATGGGCAGCCATGATGAAATGGCTGATAAATGAATCCTGACAGAGGAATAAGAAAGGCTTTAGGATTGTAACTTACACAGATATTATAAAACCAGAGAACAACTAGCTCTGAACTGGTGCTGGTTATGTTGTTGGCACCAACTAGAAAAAAACTTTTCCATCTGCTAATATATAATTTTTCTAGTAGCAGGCTTTCTTGCCTCCATTAGTATCTGCTGCACACCCTCAGAAAACAGGTGCCTAAAAGGAATTAAGACACCCCCCCCCATCATCCAAGCAGTCAACTGAAGGTGAGTGATGTCAGAGGGTATCAAACACCCCTGTTCTTAAGTGACTAGATCTATTCTCTGGGAAGCTTGTGGTTATTGCTTCTGACCATTTCCAAAAGAAGGGAAAATCTCTTTTGCATGAGCTAGAATGGAATCACTGCAATTATCTTGTGTGATTCTTTCTGAATCTACAGAAGTACCCTGGATATTAATGAATATTAAATATTAAGTACCCTGGATATTAATGAAAAGTGGAAGGGCATAAAAAAACATTTATGTCCAAAGAAAAGAAAAGACATCCATCTTCTGCCCTTCTTGCATGGAGTCCTACAACAGAATTTTGCCAGTTAATTGTTCAGAAAGGAGGCAAAGAGGTCTACTTGGGGAACTGCAAAGAGATTAATCAAATCTTGAAAGTCCCCTGATCTAGTTTCCATTCATGAGAGTCTGCCCTTGTCCTGCTCAGCTTGTCTGCCACACAATTTTGCTGACAGAATGTAGGATGCCTGTAGAGTGAGACTGTGTTGTGAAGCTATATCCCAAGCTAACATGGCTAGTCCAAAAAGGGAGTACAGTCTGATTCCCCCTTGCGTGTTGATGCACCACAAGATTGTGGTAATGACTGTAACCACTTGAAGAGGTCCCAGGGACCAAAGATAGTTCAGAGTTGAGTGCCATGATCAGGGCAAGCATCTCTTTGATATTTATATGCTTGCATTTGTTGTTGGTGTCCCACAACCACTGCAATTATTTCCCTTCTGAAAATGCTCCCCAAGCAAAGTCTATCACATCTGTAGTGAATGACTGCTTTGGATCAGGGAGAGAGAAGGGAAAACCTATATTTAAAGACATCTGTTGTCTCCACCAAACAATTTCTCTTCTGACAAACCACAGTACTAGGAGCTGAAATGATAAAGGGCGTTGATGCTGAAATCAAGGGGATTTCAGACACCACCTTATCTTTCTCATGTGGAGTGTTGCTGGTGGTATCATTAGAATTATAGATACTATAAAACCCAAAATCCTGAGGTATTCCCCCACAGAGACTTAAGTTTGAGTGAAAAACCTTAGAAATAGATTTAAATAAAGATCTGTTCTCATGTGGGAAAAAAGCTCTTTGAACTGAGGTGTCTTGTTAACATACCAGGAACACAATCCTGTGGGAAGAAGTCAAGAAAGACTTTTGAATGTTCTCTTGGAATTCAAGTTTGTGTGATACATCTCTCATAAGAGAGAGAGAGAGAGAGAGAGAGAGAGATTCCTGAAATTTTGATAAGCCAGTTATCTAAATATGAAAAGTATGAACACCCTGTAGTTTGCAATGAGCTATAAATGGAGCTAGACACTTTCTGAACATTCTTGGTGCATTGGATAGTTCAAATGTTGACAGAGGACTGACACGTGTGGTCTAGGCACACAAAACCTTAACAAACACCTGAAGTGTGGATGAACAGGGATGTGATGATAAGCATTCTTTAAGTCTAGTGTTGCCAAGAAAGATGAAAGAGGAAGAAGAGGTAAACATTTGAGAAGTAACATTATTTTGAAATTGGGCACTATCACAAACAGGTTTAGGAAAGAATGATTGGGAATCGGTCTGTAAGCATTTTCTTTCTTTGGCACAAGGAACACCATTGCATAAAACCCCTACACCACCTGAGAAGTAGAAACTGATTCTATCCCTCTTTGGTTCAGCATGTGATGAAGAACTAGTGGACAAAAAATAGTCTGATCTGCAGAATGAGGAATGAGCCACTGGAAAGGAGGAATTTCCTCCCACTGCCATCTGTAACACTGGTAAATAATTTTCAGAATCCATTTGGCATAAACAAACTGTTGCCAGAGAGAAAAATGCAGATTCAGACTTTCTAGAAGTGGAAAGTGGACAGGGTGGGAGGGGTCACAATGCCTCTTAAATAGTCATTCAGTTTTATTGGACTGTCCTTGGTTTTGGGAAGTTTGAGACTTCTTTTTGGAACCCCCTTGTTACCTCTTAAACGTCTGTTCACCTGAATTCTGTTAAGGCTGTTTATTCTGTTTGTTGCCAAAATTGGAAAGGAGAAATAAAAACCCTTGGAAATTTGGAAAAGGAGGACTGAAAAACCCATGGATCACCTTGCCCCTTTCATCACACTTTTTGACCACCTCTGCAGCAGAGGGGCCAAACACTAAATCTCTATCCATAGGAGAAGTCACAGTCTCATTTTTTACATCATCTAGGAGGTTCTGAGACTGTAGCCAAGCAAACCATCTTAAAACACTATCAGTGGTCATAGCCCTGGAAGAAATATCAGCTGACTCATAGTCACACTGCAGACAATGAGTAGTGACCTGTGCAATAGAAGAAACTAAGGTATTGAAAGCAGTTTTTCCTTCACAAGAAAAAATGTAGATAAAACATTCCTCATACTTTCACAATATGTCAGAACAAACTTTAATATACAAGCCTGATAATTTAAAATTCTGAAAATCAAAATTGGTGAAGTATGCACTTTTTTTCTCATACCTATCAATAATTTTCCCATCTTTATTAGAAAGAGTAGGGTTGGATTCAACTAAGTGCTTAGCAGAAGTGTAGTCAACTAAGCTATAGCTTACTATAGTTGCTGGTTTAAATTTGAGAATAGTGTATAAAAATGGAAAATACTTAGGAACTTTATACATCCTAGCTGTCTTTTTAGGGACAGCTGTATGTCTATAAGGAAGATATTGCAGGCAGTAAGACATACATCATCTAAAGCAGATAGGACAGAAGGAATGGGTGAAGGTTCTGGAAAATCCTTTTCTAACAACTCATAATATTTTCTGATGGACTAAGAAATCTCAGTGTTCTCCCACTGAAAACACTGGGACATTCTATCTGCAGTCTCACAGAAAGAGTACCCCCAGAGGGAGAACCAGAAACAGAGCTTCCCTCTGAGGCTGAATCAGAAATTTAAGAACAAAACCCTAAATCTGTCACTGCATCTCACTGTTCAGATTCAGAATGAAACCCAAGAAAAACGCAGCCCAAAGTACAAAAAAAAAAAAAAAAAAACAATAACCAAAGAGAGTGCACTTCTGCTAACCCACTAAGATACAAGAGCCTCCTTAAACATAAAAAAAACTGTTGAAAGATGTGTTAAAATAAAAATGAATTTTAATGCAATAAGTTGAGCACTTTTGTCCTTGAACTGTATAATACTTCATCAAAACTGAAGTACCAAACCACACCAAGAATATGTAACTGGGAGTAATTTATTCTGGTAAGTGTTATGCCTTTAAATATGCTTGGTGTGGCTTGGGACTTTAGTTCTGATGAAGTCTTACGCAATGGAAAATATAAACACAATTTCTCCACAGAAAATATGTCAATAGTTAGTTTACACTACTTTTAAACTGACAGAAAAAAAATGTGTGCTCTGTTTAAAAGTACATTTCAGTCTCCAGACAGTCTATTAAAACACAACACTCCTAGCTTTAAAATAACATTTCTGAAGAGGAAAGTAATAAAACATCAGGAAATATAAGAAAATGACAGTTTTTTTTCCCCAAAGGGATGTTATTGGCACAGCAAAGGAAAGCACGAGTCGAGTGTCAATCCTCAAAAGCCTCAGAGGAGTGCACTCTTCAGTGGCAGTAAAGCTATGAAAGGCTTCACATCCAAACTTGTATTTTAGTCAGCTCAACTTAAGCTGGTTGACAGATTAGGAGCACAGCAGGTGCCCTGAGGCTTTGGAAGTTGGCCAACTGTTATAACCTTGACAGGACATAACCCCATATAGCTAAGGCTACTGCAGTAGTGATCAATATAAAGAACATACCATGGTGAATATTTTTTTGGAATGAATAAAAATTAAAATTTTTGGGAAAAGTTTACAAAAGGATATAGATGGGAAGGATTTAGAAATATCATTATAAATATGATTCCCTATAGGGGTTGTATGAAAATGTTGAAGGATATATTATCGATAAATGGGATAAAATATTGTTTATGATAATCTGGATAACATGGGAAAGTACGTGTATGGGTTTATTATATGATAAGAAAATGAAGATGATATTTAAGCTGAAATACAAAGATGGCTGTGGAAGAAAGAATGCGGGTATAAAAGACAAAATGTCATACATAACATGAAATGAGTAATTCTGTTACTTGTTTAAACTATTGTTTAAAATATTGTTAAAGATGATATTTTTTCAGATGTACAGAATAGGACAGTGTAAATATTTATAATAAACATGTACAAAATATATATAATGAAAACATGTAAATAAAGTGCCCTTGCTCTTTCAAATAAATGCTGTGGGATCTTTTACATCCTACTGTCCTGTCACCAACTCAGGCAAATGGGGCCATGGTTTGATGTCTCACCTGAGTGATGCCACACTCAGGAATGCAGCACCCCCCCTTATGATCCACTGCAGTGTCAGTAGTGGAAATTTAATTCAACTATTTAGTGTGTGAACAGAACTCACAGCCTTCTGATCTGAAAGCACCAGAGGTGCATGTGCTTCCTGCTGAGCTGCTGAGACTGCAATTTCCCAGAATATGGAACCCAGGAAATCATTATGCCATGGTGGTATACGGCACTGACCAAAACTGTACTTTTACTGAGAACTGGCAATGTAAACTAAGCAAATGATTCAAATCCACATCCTTCACTGGGTGAAACCAATTCAGAATACTTCTCACAGAAATAATTAAAAAAAGTCCAACTTACCACTAGACCATGTGAGTATTTCATAACAAAAGAATGCAAATCCAAAGACAGAACTGAAAAAAACTTTCAAAAACTTTAAATATAACCAATGAATGATTTACTGAGTAAACTAGTGTCAAAATGAATTAATTGATTACAATAAGCAGTAGTTTAAAAAACAGGTAATGATTTGAAACAGCTCAGCAAATGAAGCAAGTGTTAACAATCAAGCAGATGAAACAGGCATTTACTTTAAAATTCTGTTACTAATCTGGCATTCATTGTTTCCATTCTAGTATCTTCATAACTCCTGAGCTTCGCCGTCATCTTCTTTTATATATAGCTGGAAAAATATGCCCCCCCCCCCCCCAGTTGTAGAAGTAAGTAATTCACAACAACCACAAAATCTGACAGGCCAAAAAACAGCCATAAAGACAATAGATTAGACTATTTAATATAAGAAAGAAATTATGTATTGTTACTATTATGCAAGAAGCCCAGAATTTCCAAATAGAAGACACTCAAAAAGATTAACAGAAAAATTAGGGGAAAGAAAAATACTTGCACAAGAAAAACTGTCAAAAGCTTCAGAAGTAAATTTGTGTTCATTAATACAACAGATTGATGAAAAACATTATATAGACCAAGAAACTGCACAACTGGAAAAAGAAGGAAGTACAAAAATAAAAACAACAAAACCCAAAGGTTTTTGAATGGTATAAAAAAGAAACTTGGACTTGGGAAAGAATTAGGATCTGATACAGTTTAATATTTATGTAAAGAAGAAAGCCAAACTCATCAACACAAAATAGCACCTCCAAAGATATTTGAAGAGAAACACAAGGAAAGGCACCCAGATATGGAAAGTATCACAAAATAAAAAAATATAATCACAAATGGGGAACACAGAACAGAGAATTAGCAAAGCAGAAGTTAAACAAATAGAAACTGAAGTTATGGAATACCCATAAAGTGAAGGATTTAGTGTAGAAAGTCTAATACAGCATATGTAATAGTAGGATGGAATAATGAGTACCCTACATAAGGAGAAACAGGAGGAGCAGGAGACATCTGAAGAAGAAATATGGACATGGAAAAGAAAAAGAGATTTAATATGGTGCAAAATTTATGCAAAGAAGAAAGCAAAGCTAATTAGTACAAAAAAGAGCAGTACCAAAAAGGAATACAGGCAAAGGCATCTGGATATGGAAAATTTTACAATACAAAAAAAAAAGGGGGGGGTGTCAAACAGGATTAGTAATGGAAAAGTTAAAGAAATATAAACTGAAGTTAAATATTACCTGCAAAGTGAATGTTTTAATGTAGAAAATCCAACTCTGATAATGTCACAGCATGATGGAACAGTGAGTCCTCAAATTAAGGAGAAACAAATGGAAAGGGAAGCATACAATAAGTTGAGACCTGATACTCTGGACCCTTCAGTAGGAAACCATTAGAAAAGGTCATCTGGAGTTGTACAGCAAGGAAATAGACAGGTAATGGTTGCAACTTCGATGCAGTCAATGTTCTGGAGTGATAAGCCAGTGAGTTCCCACATTAAATTGCAATGAATGACGCATAATGCAGCTGAAGAGAATATGTCACAGAAAGATGTTCTCAACTTTTCTGTAGAATGCCCACAGGAAACAGAGTACAAAGAATGTGCCCTTAGTTTAGAAGAAAATGATCTAAGGGAAGAGTTGCTTGATTTAATAGAGATGGATGGATAGATATATTAAAATCGATGAAAGAAATAGATTTCAGAAAGTGAAAAGACCCAAAATGTTAGAAGTCTGATAAAACAAATAAACATAGTAATCAGGAATATTAACAGAAATTCATGTGACATAACAGTAGTAAATAGCATACATCACTGTGGAGCTAAATTAGTAAACAGATAAAGTTTTACCACAAAACACACAGAAATAACAGAAAGGAATGGAAGAAATCAAATGTTATCATGGAAGTGAAAACCATAAAGAAATTAAGGCAAGAAGCATCACTGTTAGAGCAGTATAGAAGAGAGAATGTGATAAAAGCAATGTGCAGTATTAGAACAGACCTAGATCTATCATACACTATTGCAAATAATGGGTCTATATCAGTTCACCAAAATGGCTGAAGTTCGAACACCATATATTCAAACTTCTAACCACGAAGTACAAAAACATCGAAGTCTTAGATCAGCGATTTTTTCCCAGGGAAAAAAAATCTCTGTTCCAAGAAACGCACACACAACACAAGCACACCAAAAAAACAGCAATCCACACACAAACACTTAAAATCCTACATCTAACCCTACACTAAACTGTACATACACTACTATCTATCCACTTACCTTAACCCAAACCCTAACCATAAGGTCCGTCACTATCGCACACTCACCTGACCCGCGCCCTAACCCTAACTCACCTATCCTGCCCTAACCCTAAAGTCTGTCACTATTGCACACCCACCTCACCAGTGCCCTAAGCCTAACTCACCTAACCCGCGCCCTAACCCTAATGTCCACACAATCACACACTTACCTGAACCCGACCCGTAACTTCCCACCACAGTCCTGATAATCGCGAAGCCACAGAAATGGCCCACTGAATTCTTTCCCTGGAAAAGAATTAGGTGTTCCGCGGTTTCACAATAATCAGTGTTCGAACTTCACAGTTCGAACTTCACAGTTCGAACATCTGGTGTTCGATTGTCAGCCATTTTGATGGACTGATATAGCCTCGCAAATAATAAACTAAACATATCAGCACAGGCATAAAAACTTAGAAGCTATACATATAAATATAAAGGAAAAGTACAAAATAAGCAATTCCTTTACAACCCAAATAAGTTTTATAAAGAACTGGGAAACAAAGTAAAGGGAATGGAAATACCACCGAGAAAGAAGAAAGAGACACATTTTGGAAAAATATCCATGAAAAGCCCTAGAACATAATACAAATGCTGACTGAATAGAAGATGTAAAAGAAACAGTAAGACATTTAAATGTGCAGAATATGAAATGGGATGGGGTAAAGGCCAGAGAAACTGAAATAAAATTAAGAAAAGTTCCTAAATGGAAAACCCCAGGGCCAGATGCACTACCTAATCCATCCATCCAACCATCTATAACCCCTTTTCCCATTTTTGCACTTGGAGTCAGGGTGTCACTTCAACAGTGACAATCATCTAGAACTGAGATTTACACCACCAGCTATCTAGCCCTGCCAAAGTAGCTCTTCCACACCACACACTGACATGTATAGCCAATTTATAGCATCCAATCCACCTACTGCATATCTTTGAAATGTGGAGGAAACTGGAACAATTGGAGCACACGCACACTCCACACAGAAGATACCTCAGCCAAGAATCGAACCAGGGGTTCTTGTGGTGTGAGGCAACAGCACTATCTGCTCTACCACTGTGCCGCCCAGATGCACTACTTAACATCTGGCTAAAAGTATTAACATCTGTATATGAAGATTTACCCAGACTAAGAACTACTATATTTGGAACTAGAACAGACACCAACCTAGTTAACAGCAGGAAAAATGATACTCCTCCTTAATAGTGAACCCGCCATGGTATCCTAAAAAACTACAGACCAAGAACTTGTGTCTTCCAACAATGTATAAATTATACACTGGAACTGATGTTGATAAAGTTTATAGTCATTTAGAAGAAAACTCAATCATGGCAATAGAACAAAAGGTAAGACAAGAAAGTCATTTGGAACAAAGGATCATTTGTTGTTAAATAATGTCATAATGGAGAATTGCAAAAAGGGGAAGAATCTAAGTATGTCAAGGATAGATTACAAAAAAAGCATTTGACAGCATCATATATTCATGGCTAAAGGACTAATTACAGATGTATAAGATATGCCCCCTACATTGATCAATTACATTACAGTGACCATGAAGCAGTGACAAACCACTTTGCAGCTAAGCCATAATAAACGACAAATTATTATCCCTGAGATAAAAATTCAAAAGGGGATATTCCACTTTGTCACCGTTGCTATTTTGTCTTTCTCCTAACCCAATAAGCTGTCTACTTAACATTAGATCATGGTTACAATTTGACTCCCAGGAAACAACAAAGTGCAAAGACTTCTCCCCCGGGATTCATGAAGCTCGGCACAAGGCCGGCGTAAGGCTTGCGCCGGCAGTGCAGTGAATAGCCGGCGCAGTAGCGCCACATACATATTAATGAGAGTGCACCGGAACCACAGACATGTGCGTAGTGTACGTGAGCGAGCCCAGGTAGGATGCGTCTGGAGGCGTGTCTAAGCCGACATGAGGTGAGCAACCTAATGTGCTGACAGCCACGGTCCGCCCATAATAGTAATGGCAGCAGCCATGTCCCGTGCAGAATGAAACGCACGTAGAGTATGCAACATAGTACCCGTCCCAAATAAACGGAGAAGCAAATACAAGCCACGAAGGCTTAAGTGTACCCATCCAAGGAGCAAAGGATACGCATAAGACCGCGTTTGTCCCGCAATGCACCGTCAGTGGTTACACACAGAGAAGGTGTACAGCAGCATGTCAGCGCGCCGCACCGACATAGGAGCAGCGACTAAGGTCACCACCTATTCCACTCTGGGTGGGGCAGTCTCTCTATGGGCAGTTGTGTCCCGAAAAAATGTATTAAAAATGGCAAATGTGCTAAGATTGTAGGACATAATGATATCCCGTATGTAATGTAATGGTAGCATGAATTGGTTATTTCTGTAACTGAAATACCAAATGTCACAAGAAACAGAATAAGCAAGCAAACTGCCACAACAATAAGCTTTCATTTAGGCAAACAAGTGAAGTCCTATGCTATATAGTGACCGTGTGTATGTGTCGGCATGTAAAGTCAGATGTGAGTCCCGGAAATATCCCAGCTTGGAAACTGGAAAAGGTGGCAACCCCAGTAGCGACATGGGCATGGTCACCAGGGTTACCAGCTGTCCCAATGTGCCATGGACAGTCCCCGATTGGACAGTTGTGTCCCTGCAATAAACGGAAGAATGGAAAATGACCTCAGATCCCCTGCCAAAAATGTTCCCGCAATATACATGTAATAGTAGTATAAAACATAATACATTTGCATATGAAACACATACATGGCAGAAGAAAATGAATAAGGAACCTAAATGCTTACAGAATAAGCTTATAGTATGGCAAACAAGTGAAGTTCTGTCAACTGCACTTGCCGTGGGTATGTGTAGTCCTGCAAATTCCGAAGTTACCACATAACATGCCCCACTATGGGCATTGGAAAAGGTGCCAACCATAATGGTCACAAGCAGTAGTGAGAGTACATATCCGGGTAGCTGTGTTGACATAACAACAGTAACGAATCAAGATACCTTAAACACAGGCAAACATGTGCATAGCAACATATCCCACACCCAGCAACGTCTCTGTCGCATACACTGGATGGCGTATGTTGAAGTGTAATATCCAGAAGCAGAACCCATGCATTCAGATGTAAGACACAATAGCCTCATTGTACATGTCAGTCCCACCCATGTACACCTGTGCACCCTAACCCGCTAGCATCCGTGTGCAGCTATACACCCACACACAATGTGCATACCTGAAATGTGGTAAGATGTTTGTGTTAGGCAATGCCACGCAGGCAAATCATTACCCACATGTCACCAACCCACCTCAGGTACAGATATGTAAATGGCTGCATGTGAATGTGTCTGCAGAATGTGTACATCCTGCATGTGGTATGTACCGTCGAAACCATATAGGTTTGCATACGACACGGTGCACATAACTGTACACATGTGGACAAGTCGGGTTGTTGAACCACCGCATCGATGATTAGCTATGCAGTGAAGTCGATCACATATAGCGGAAAACGTGCCCACCAAACAGGACTTCTAACAGGGTGCTACAGGCAAAGAAGGGAAGGTGGGACATCACATGTGGAGAGTAAGCGTTGCGGATGGCCAAATACACACGGTCAAGGTAAAGGACGGAACAACATGCATATGGCGGATGGATGTTGTCGAAAATATATATAGAAACACATATGAAGTGCCAGTTTAGACTCGAAATACTAGATAATGCATTGAATTGTACCGTACAATATGGCAGTAGAACTAAGCCTGCATGTAATTGGTGAAGCTAAGCTGTAGTGTGATGGAATTCTGATCCTGGCAGTAACCAGTACAGCAGGCTTATGTCTGTCAGCATTAATTATCTGCTGGGTTACAGAACAATAAATGTATGTACATGCATAACATCACCCCTTCCCCTGAGGAGGATGGCCTTGTGAGCTCTATCGAAGATAACAGTACAACTCCTTACCAGAGAGACAAAGCAACGTATCAAGAAATTAACCGACTACAGTATCGGAACAGTCTAGGGTCCTTGAAACAGCTACAATCACAGAAGGACACTGTAATTTACAAGGTGCCTTGCAAGGCTGTGTTATTCTCATGGGAAAACATTTAATAAGCATTACCTGAGCACTGTTGTAGGAATACAACATTGTGGACTCTAGCGATGTAAATGCCTTGTGACTGACCACATCATTAATGTGTGCAAAAGATGATAGTATACCCAATGCTCATACAGCTGTTACATGTATAGAGTAAAACAAATGTCTAAACATTTACTGCATAGTTCTTTGCCTCCTGCTGCACAGTAGTAAAACGTTATTAATCTCAGCTTCATGTGTTATTGACTGTCATTTTGAAAATACGAATGAGTGTTACAGTTTGATTTAAACAACGTAATTGACAGATGTGTACGGTCTAGCATGGGAATAGGTCAAGCCAACCATCACAATGTCCATGTGTACCACATACAAACAGCCAGTAACACACAGTAGTAGTGCATGAAGGCATACACGACTGTGGGAATAGTACAGGACATATGGCACGTGCCAAGTGCAGATGCATGACACAAACCCCAGGATGGGTGTCCCTGCTAAGAGGAACATGTGCCAACCACACCTCCCACAGATGTACCGGCAATAAAAACACATGGCAAACACACATAAACACTACTGTCCAACACACGACTGCAACGGAGCCTGGTCAAACACCAACATGAAGCATGCACAAACAGGGACTTGTGTAATGTTTGCCCTAACACCCCCCCTTAGGCCAAAGAAGAATAGAATGGACATATGCATGTAATGTTGTGAAGGATGTGTGGTAGTCCTCGGTATCACAGTGTTAGGGACACAGATACACTGTCATCAACTTTGACGTATGTGCACTGTACACAGCATACCTGCATGTAATACACAGGACAATCATGTGCCACAGAAATATACACTGGAGAAAGAGTATAGGGGATAGACAATTGTAAACGTGACAAACTATGAATATAGGTTCATACGTCCATAGGTACAGGGTAGGCCATCGTCCCAGGTTCAGCCATAACACTACACCATAGTTAGGATGACTTTGCCAACCTTCTGTGCTTCAGATAAAATACCCATGATAGTGCTGTACCTCCGTCAAGCAGGGATAATGATGTAATCCCTGGCCTATACCTGCAATTCCCCATCCAATGGACAACACACCCACGAACAAGGCTAGGAAGGATCTCTGTCTCACATGTACTGTGATGTAGATCCACAGCATTATGAGTGTCTGGGTGATATATGTGTCACTCAACACATCCCATTAATGACCGTGACAAGGTAAATGTCACATGCCCTAGTGGTTCTGAGGGATGCAGATACAGTAGGTGAAGCATACACATGACATATGGGTTGACATGGCCTTGTATGTCAGGCACAGGTCAACACTAAACAGCAGGTATGTGACATAATGTGGCAGGGTCCTACAAGTGGGGCAGCATTACACAAAATGATGTCATCCTGCATCTGTACAACAATTAACCTATGAGGGCTTCCCAGCTGCTGTAGGTGTATGGTCAGATACAGTCTGAATGGGGCAATGTAGTAAATCATAGGTGTAACACGTAATGGGTACAAGGAGACAATGACCTAGCCTGATGTAGATGTGAATCCCTGCACAAACAGGTGGGCAATGTAGAAGTCCCACACAACCACGATAGCAACGTGTGTGTTGAATGAATGGTGACTGGCAAACTTTGTCCCCTGATCCCTGGTAATCACCCCTGTGCTGAGTGGACAGCCACCTATATGCTGGACAGGGGTGACCTAGTAGTTCTCCACAGGTATGATGTTGCATTACTGAGCATTTAGCTGTGGGACATGTCCCTGACAGCAGATATGCATATCTGGGAGGCCCTTGAAGGATATCTGTGTCAGATGTCCGTCCCACTATGGCACCTGTTTTGCAGTCATCTACAAACAATGTTGCCCACAAAACCCTGTGTGTGCCTGTACCGTGGAAATGTAGATGTATGACAGGAGTGGACCCACGGAAGGGCCCCATGGGACACCACTTGCGACAGGCAGTAGGTCTGACACGCTGCCAGCAATTATGACCGTGTGGGTTGTGTCACATAGACAGTTTCCAACACATTCTGTGATGTACGTGTTCACATCCCAGCCAATGGGTTTATCAATGATACCTGTGGGGGGTAATGTGATGAAGGCCTTTGCCAGGTCAAGGTAGGCTGTATGGACTGCAACACCCCCATCAATGGCCTCGGTGCCTGTCCCGAAAATGTCACCCATGCTTTAAAGGCATGAACCGCACCTGAACAAGACAAACCATGTTGGATGCAAAGTATGTATGACCCCTATGCAGTCATATACGAGCCGCAGTATGATCCCTCCCCATGTCTTTGCAGATAGGTCTCCTCATGGTAATGGGACAGTAATAACCAGGCTCAGTGGAGGCATCGGCCCTGTGACGTGGGACTACAGTTGCCATGTGACACAACCTGGGTACCTTACCTGAGGTGAGGCTACAAAGAAATAGCTGTCCTAACTGTGGGTCTAATACCTCAATGAGATAGTGGAGTACACAGTGGGGTCACCAGCTGGTCTCATGGATGCTATGTCCACTACCCTGGAGAGAGCATGTCCCACCTGTGTGTAACAGAACATTTGGTGACCACAAACCGCTGGTACAGACATCTCCTCATGTGTGGGGGAGGGTGTGGAGATGTCCTTACTGGACTTGTCAGCCTGTTTGTTGGCAATGTGTGTATGTTGAGTAAACTCCACCTCTTTGTGAACCCAGTCAGAGCATATGTGGGAGTGACCTCCCAGGTGTTGAGCATAGCAACTGAAGGTGGTATGATTGTCAGCCAGGTCCATGTAGGTATATCTGTGGAAAGTGCCCTGGACCATGGCACGACAGTGTGTAACACTACACATATGATGACCAAGGGTGTCATACCTCACAAGGTGTCTGCTCCACCTTGTAGTAGCCACCTCCTCGTGTTGTACATCCTGTGTATGGCTGGGGTACACCACACTGGATGCTTGGCATTGGTACAATGAACCACAGTTGGGTAAGTCAATGCCTGGTTCACGTAGTCCTGTAGGTACTGGTAGATGGCAAATGTGATTGATGCAGTGGCTGCAGTACTGTCGACCACTGGCTCAGGGTCCTTAAAGGAGACCACAGTAGTGTGCAGAATTGTGTAGTCTGCCTCTGAGCAAGCAATGTGTATGGTAACTGGCAACACTCACAGCAACGGATGCCAATAGCAGAAGCCAATGTCCAAATAACATAGATTAACTTCTGCATGATAATATGTGTTATCATACATGTATTGACACGTGTGTGCTAATTACAATTGCAAATGGCCGGTAAGACTGGCCTAAAGTTCCCGTGATGTACACAGTCTGGAGGTGTTGTTCCGATAATAAAGTGGCAACACCTCCCAATCGTGACCCCTGGGTATGAAAGTGGTTGTTAACCTGCAACATTGGATGTACACCATTGGGTTCTGGTGTCAGAAGACATGGTTCCTGTAGCACTACACAGTATGGGTAGTCAAGCAGACATCCGCGATTGCTGAACACACAGCATCAGTGAAACCCACTGCTCACAAGGACACAGTCCGACAAGCTCTACACTTTACATATGCACAGTGGTGTCCATTGTAGGACCAAAAATTGTGGAAAGAACAGAATGATGTCTTATTTCAATGTGTACCTGAACTCATTGTCGTCACAAGTACACATATGCACCGCAAGCGTCTTTAATGTTGCTGATAGCTGTCCATGTAATGCAGCACAGATGCACAGAAATACCCAGGGTACCGGGTCCATGGAACTGCGTCCACATCACAGTCCCGCACACATGAAGGATGTGTAATGGGTACTGTCGATTGTTGCAGTCAAGGGATTCTGTGTATGTAGACTCTGGGCTCGGTGTTGTTTCACAGCCAATCCTTTGTCCCGCCCCGTGGGAGGGATATGTGCGTAGCACCTGCCTTACTCTCCGCTAATAATGCAAACCATCCACCGGAGAGTGCTAAATGCAGGTGTGAAATGTGTACAGCCCTATACTAGTGTCCAGTAGGCAATTGTCATGGATGGACAACCGTATGGCCAAGATGGCACCCACAACTGCAAACCCGGGTAAATTACACAGCCGGTAAGGCATAACACAGGAAATACACATAGGGACTACAGTTGACATTCCACATATAAAGCCGGACCGTCGTGCCAACACCGGCGTACACAGCACTCAATCTGCCAGCAACAGAATGAGGAGCACCCGCTACCATACAGCGGAACAGATGTGCGACCTGTGGAACACATACTAATGGCACACACACAACGTCAAGTAGGATATGTAAACTATGCCATTCCCACCTATGAAGACAACATGGTTAAATGAAAACATAGGTAATCAACATGTTCCGGTGGTGTTATATTGGAAATACGGTGACGGATATGTCCCATTGGGATGTCTGAGGTTTATATGAAGCAGTTGCTAACCAGCATCTTTGGAAGTATGTCATTTGTTCACAGTACTAAATCACCTGGTTATGTAGCACCATGTAGAATGGGTAGTGAAACAGACATCCGCGATTGCGGAACATACACCAGCAGTGAAAAGCACTGGGCAGGTGGACACAGTCCAGCAACATCTAACTTGACATATGCACATCGGTGTCCATTGTAGGACCCAAAAATTCCATTCATGGAATGCCTGCTAGCTTCCTGCATTACTCACGTGACCTCATTGTCATCACCACGTCACAGGTACACATATGCACCGCAAGCGTGTTCAATGTTGATGATAGCTGTCCACGAAATGCAGCACACATGCACAGAAATACCCAGGGTGCCGGGTCCATAGAACTGCATCCACATCACAGTCCCGCACACATGAAGGATGTGTAATGGGTACTGTCGACTGTTGCAGTCAAGGGAGTCTGGGTATGTAGAATCTGGCCTCGGTGTTGTTTCGCAGGCAATCCTTTGTCCCGCCCCGTGGGAGGGATGTGTGCGTAGCACCTGCCTTACTCTCCGCTAATAATGCAAACCATCTACCAGAGACTGCAAAATGCAGGTGTGAAATGTGTACAGCCGTATACCAGTGTCCAGTAGGCAATTCACATGGATGGACAAGCGTATGACTAAGATGGCACCCATAACTGCAAACCCGGTGGAATTACACTGCCGTAGTAAGGCATCGCACAAGTAATACACATAGGGACTACACTTGACATTCCCCATACAACAAACACAGACAACCAGCCGATGAAGTCCAAAGCAAAGACGAGGTACTGTAGACACCGTCAGTGACCACTCAGAGCACACCAGGAATTAAATGCAGTCACCATAGTTTATTGAAGCTCTTTTCATCCGCTTCATAAGCAGACTTATTCAGAATACATACAATGCAGTCCAACCTACTACATGTAAAACCCTTAATTGGTCAGTAAATTAGATGTGCTAGGTATTAATTACATGCCTTAAAGGCAAACAAGCAAACAAACTTAACTTGGGTTACAGATTCCACACAGTGAGGACATCAGACATTGCTTCGAAAGGTACATTCTTCATAGAGAAATAGAAATATATGTATATATATGAAAGATGAAGCAACATAATGTTTTCCAAATGTCTGACTGTGTAAGCTACATATATATGTTCTACGGATTGTGCCAATATATTAAAAGAACTGCAGACACCTAGTAATATAAATGAACCATAATATACACAGATAAACCGTATGATTATGACTAATGTAAAATAGACCAACGAAATGTAAAGATTCACAATGTGGTAATGTAAGTATTCATTTAGAAGGTTACTTAAATAAATCCATTCAGACATCCATGTCAAAATACTAACACAAGGCCAGCGAGGTGCCTGCCCTCACATGTACTGGGATGTTGTTCCACAGCATAGTGAGTGTCTGGGTGATGAATCTGTCCCACCAACACGTTCTATTAATGACAGTGTCAAGGTGTACGTCACCTGCCCTTGTGGTTCTGAGGGATCTAACTTCTTTAGCTGAAGCATACTCATCAGATCAGGGTTCGACATGGCCTTGTATGCCAGGCACAGGTCACCTCTGGGCAAGTGGTATGCAACTGTATACATCTGGAATTCTTTCAGTTGGTCAGTATAACACATATTCCTGAGACCCTGCATCTGTTTGTCGATGAACTGTTGTTGCCTTTCCAGCTGCTGCAGGTGTCGGGTCAGATACATTCTGAACGGGGCATTGTACCCAATCATAGGTCTAATGAGTGATGAGTACAAGGGGACAATGACCTCCCCTGATCTAGATGTGAATCCCTTCATGATGATGTGGGCAATGTGGAAGGTCTACGTAACTATGTTAGCAACGTGTGTGTCTAACGAACGGTTCCAACAACCCGGGTCCCCAGATCCCTGGTAACTCCCTATGTGCTCAGTGGATTGCCACCTATATGGTAGCTAGGGGTAACCTTGTTCTTCCCGAAGGGTATGCCTATGCATTTCCTGGCATTTAGCTGTAGGCCATGTCTCTGGCACCACTTATCCACATCTGTGAGGCACTCCTGAAGGATATCTGTGTCAGATGTGTGTCTGACTATGGCACCCAGTTTGCAGTCATCTGCAAACATTGTCACCCATAACCCCCCTGTGTTTGCTTGTACTTTGGAAACGTAGATGCTGCAAATAAGTGGACCCAGGACTGAACCCCATGGGACACCGCTTGTGACTGGCTGTGAGTATGACATGGCGCCAGCAACTATGACCATGTGTGTTCTGTGACTTAGCCAGTTTGCAACCCATATGGCGATGTATGGATATACGTTCAAGATGACGGGTTTATCACTGATACCCGAGGGGGGTATAGTGTCGAAGGCCTTTGCCAGGTTGAGGTAGGCTGTATGGACTGCTTTACCCTCATCAGTGGCCTTGGTGACTGATCCTACAAAGTCTAACACATGTAAAAGGCATGATCTGACTTTGACCAAGCTAAACTGGGTTGTATCCAAAGTATGCGAGTCCCCTATGTCTTTATCTATGAGTTCCATTATGATCCCTCTCCATGGCTTTGCAGATAAGGCTTGTCAAGCTAATGGGATGGTAATAACCAGGGTCAGTGGAGGCACCATCTATGTGAAGTGTGACTACAGTCGCCTTGTGCTACTACTCGGGTACGTATCCTGAGGTGAGGCTAAGATTAAACAGCTGTCCTAAGTGTGGGTTTACTTCCCCATAGAGTTCATGGAGTACACAGCTGGGACACCATCTGGTCCCATGGATGCTGTGTTGACTGCCTTGGAGACAGCATTTCCCACCTGTGCGTTACAGATGTTCCAGGATCTACAAGTCTCAGGTATAGATAACTCTCCATGTGGGGGGGGGGAGCAAATGTTAGCACTGAACATGTCAGCCAGTATGCTGGCAATGTGTGTAGGTTCAGTCATCTTCACATCATTGTGAACCCGGTTAGAGCATATCTGGGAGTGTCCTCCCAGGTGTCCAACATAGCTAAAGAAGGACTTATGAATGTCTGTTGAGTCCTTGTTAATTTCTCTGTTGATTTTCCCCTGGATGATTTCATGACAGCTTGTAGTTCTTCACATATAATGAGCAAGGGTGTGTTACCTTACAAGTATTCCGCTTTAACTTGTAGTATCTACCTCCTGTCGTTGTACAGCTTGTTCATGGCTGGGGTCCACCAGACTGCATGTTTGTCTGTGGTACAAAGAGTCTCAGTTTTGTATGGGATTGCCTGATCCATGCAGTCCTGTAGGTGCTGGTGGAAGGCATATGTACGTGATTCAGTGGTTTGAGTGATGTTCACCACTGGCTCAGGGGCCTTAAAGGAGACCACAGTAGTGTTCAGAAGTGTGAAATCGGCGTTTGAGAAAGGCATATGTATGGTAACCGGCACCACTGTACACATGGAACATCATGGCAATACACCACGGCTGGATGTGGGTAATGCTGGACATACCCACGGCAGACGTGGCGCGTTCCCGAGTCCGATGCCCGAGGGACCACACACATAGCCGGCCTTAGGCATAGGCCAAGTAGGCAGCCATCTAGGGCGTTGCTCTACTCGGGGCACCTTTCCAGACTTTGTTTGGTGTAGGTACACCAGGAGGGGGGTAGTGGGTGATGTTGCGGTGGCAACTTCTGCCTAGGGCACCACTTAACCTAAGGCCACTCTTCCCGTGGGTAATACAGCAGTACCCACACCCAGACGCGGGTCATTGCTAGTATGGCATATCATCTATGGCAAGAAACCATATATTCCCAGACATAATGGCACAGCATAATGCCTGTCCGCCGCCAAACGCAGACATACGTCACCAGCGGTGCGGACGCATGCGCGAGATGTCCGTTACCAATGTCGACATTGTCTCGCTTTGTGAAACAAACTCCACATAGCGATTCAATACTAAACAGCGACGGAGAACCCGATGTCCCGTGGCTGAGCTGTTCAACCTGTTCCGCCATGTTAAATGTGTGTAGCACAGCGAACCGCCCAAACCAAGCAACGGACATGTCTGTGGCTCAGTGAAAGCCAATCGCAATGGTAAACCCATGTAATATTGCGACACAGGTCATACATACCGAGGGTTAGTAATGGAAATAGGTCCCTTCGACCAGATCGTGTGCAATTAGTATAACAAGATCTACAACGGGTACACCGGCCAATCGGCGCACACGGTTATGAATAATTGGGGGGGGGTGACATGGTACCATAGACACGGACAAAACGTGCCCATGTGACTCATCTAACATTCGTACACGGTCAGGGCAGTTCCGTACACTGGGCGGACAAGACCAAACCCAAAGCACCACAGCAACACACTGACAATCGAAGGCCTGTATGCGTAGGGGATATAAGCACCTGTCATCTGAACATCCCTGCGGTCACCACATATGCATCCTGGCCCATGAGCGAGGGGGAATAAGGAATGTTTAACATGCAGTACCGCACCTTTCCCAGCAGGAGAATGGATGCCTGTGACGTGCGTGAGTGCGGGGGGGGATATGTAAATGTACTTAAGTACCATGGGTATGCATATTAATGACACCGAACAGCTAACGTGTAGTGGTCACAGTAACTGGCAAACGTGAATGCAGTCACGTTTGAATTACGACTATGGAACATATAGATGTGAACGTGTACGTAATGCGTCCATGCTGCAAAGACTGTTACATGTATAAAGTTGTAAGTGCGTTCTGCACACGTCCGTCAACCGGATCAGACATATGTTACCGGAATAGTCACAACTAACACAACACACGTAACCACACAGACCCAGTAAACATATATAAACAGAATACGGATATGCATGTGCGCCTGCGCGTAACCCACAATTAGGAAATGCGAAAAGTGTGCGTGTGTGATCCACTGGAAGCAGGGAAGGTTAAGGATGTGTCCTCCACTCATTTACATTCATAATTGTACAATATATGCTTAAATAGTACTTACTGATTCCATGCTTTGGAATCATAATGCTACAATTATACACATTGATATAAAATATCCTGATCAACACACTACATTCTAAGGTTTACTCACAACAATTATCAACTATGTTTCAAGATACTGATTGTATTGACCAATATTGTATTTATATTAACACATTGTTGTCGTATTATTGTTTCCATGAAGTAATGTATGCAACACTGATTTGTATATGTCACGTTATAATCAAGACTTGTAGCACTGTCCACTTAACTATGAGCAGGTTTATTGATTATTTGACTTTAAACTGACTCTGAAGGAAGTGTATAAGGGACAACTATGTAATGCATTTCGCTTCACGATGCCCCATGTTAGTAGGTGAAAGAGCTCAGTATCGTTTGACTGTGGAGTCTATCGTTTTTGTCATTGTCTGTTATGGCCGATATATGTTCAATAATGTCGTTTATGAAGATGGGCAGGATGCAAGGTTTGCTGTATTTCCGCTTACTGGCACGTGGATATAGATAGGCCAAGTAATACATAATATGGGTAGTCAAGCAGACATCCACGATTGGGGAACATACAGCGGCAGTCAAAACCATTGGCCAGATGGTGACAGTCCAACACGTTCTACACTTTACATATGCACATCGGTGTCCATCGTAGGACTCCAAAAATAGTTGCGTTTACACCTTCGAGTCATTGGGATCGGCCAGACAGAGTGTCAGCCGTGACTACGGCACAGCTAGACATGCACCACCAGCGTGTTTAAGGTTGATGATACCTGTCCATGAAATGCAGGACATATGAACAGAAATCCCCAGATTGTCGTGTCCATAGAAGTGCGTCCACATCCCAGTCCCGCACACATGAAGGATGTGTAATGCGTACCGTGGGGGTTTGCAGCCATGGGATCCTGAGTATGCAAAATGGGGCTCGGTGTTGTTTGGCAGATAATCTGTTGTTCCGCCCCGTGGGAGGGCTGTGGGTATAGCACGTGCCTTAGTCCCCACTAAGGATGCAAAGCATCCACTGGGTAATGCTAAAAGCAGGTGTAAAATGTGTTCAGCCCTACATCAGTGTCCAGTAGGCAATTCCCATGGATGGACAAGTGTACGACCAAGATGGCACCTATAACTGGACACCTGGTGGAATTACACAGCTGCGGTAAGGCATAACACAGGAAATACATTAGGGACTACAGTAGACACTCCCATACAAAGTCAGACCGCGTGCGAATACCGCGTACACAGCACTCGATCTGCCAGCAACAACATGAGGATCACTTGCTTCCATACTGCGGAACAAATGGGCGACCTGTGGAACACATACTAATGGCATACTAACAACCTCAACTACGAAGGTCATACGATGTTTCAACACTAGCGTTCCCGCATATAATCTAACATGCTTCAATGAATAAATAGGGTATGCATGTTCTGTCTGTTTTATATTGACAATACAGTGGCGTATATGTCCTACTGGGCCTTTTGAGGATTACTTAAAGCACTTGCCAACCTGCAGCATTACATCAATACCATTTGGGTTAATCGTAGTAGAACATGGGTTTCGTAGCACAACATAATATGTGTAGTCAAACAGACATCCGCGAGTGGGAACATACAGCAGCGGTCACAACCACTGGCCAGATGGACACAGCCCAACATGTTCTACATTTTACATATGCACATTTGTGTCCATTGTAGGACCCCAAAATTTCTCCTTTGCAACGCCAACTGGGTGCAAGCGGAAGACCAAGATGAACTACAGCCGTGACTACGGCATAGCTACATATATGCACCGCCAGCGTGTTCAAGGTTGATGACAACTGTCCATGAAATGCGGGACATATGCACAGAAATCCACAGATTGTCGAGTCCACAGATGTGCGTCCACATCCCATTCCAGCACACATGGAGGATTTGCTATGGGTACTGTCGAGGGTTGCAGCCATGGGATCGTGGGTATGCAGAAATGGGTGTTGGAGATGATTGGCAGATGATCCATTGTCCCGCCCTGTGGGAGGGATGTGGGTACAGAACATGCCTTACCACCCACCAATACTGATAATCATCCACCGGAGAATGCTACATGCAGCTGTGAAATGGGTACAGCCCTACACCAGTGTCCAGTAGGCATTTCCCAAGGATGGACAAACGTACGGAGAAGATGGCACCCATAATAGCAAACCTGGTGCAATCACACAGCTGTAGTAAGGCATAACACAGGAAATACAGATGGAAACAACAGTAGACGCACCCCGTAGACATCCATCCTGCCGTGCGAATCCCGGCGTACACAGCAGCCAAGGTGTTAGCAAGTATGTGGGGATCACCCGCTTCCACTCGGCGGAACATACGGGCGACCTGTGGAACACATATTAATGGCACACCAACAACGTTAACTAGGAAGGTCATACCATGGTAAAAATATGGCGTTCCCACACATAAATAACATACTGTCATGAATAAATAGGTTCTACATGTACCGGCTGTGTTATAATGACAATACAGTGGCGGATAGTTCACAATGGTACCTCTGAGGATTACCTAAAGCAGTTGCCAACCTGCAGTACTACAGTAACACCATATGGGTACAGTGTGGAAGGACACGGGTTCTGTAGCACTACATAATATGGGTAGGCACACAGACATCCGGGACTGGGGAACATCACGGCAGTCAAACCCACTGGCTGAATGGAGACAGTCCAACATGTTCTACACTTTACATATGCACATCGGTGTCCATTGCAGGACCCAAAAATTTCTCCTTAAGTGAGTGTGGGCAGCATAGTGTGAACCAGAAGAGGTGACAGCCATGACTACGGCACAGGTAGATATATGCACCACAAGCGTCTTCAAGGGTGATGACAACCGTCCATGAAATGCAGGACATATGAATAGGACTCCACAGGCTGCTGCGTCCATACACGTGCGTTCACATCCCATTTCCGCACACATGAAGGGTGTGCAAGGGGTACTGTCGAGGGTTGCAGACATGGGATCGTGGATATGCAAAAATGGGTGTTGGTGTGGATTGGCAGATGATTCGTTGTCCCGCCCCGTGTGCGGGATGTGGCCATGGCATATGCGTTACTCCGCAATAATAATGCCGATCATCCACCGGAAATGGAGAATGCAGCTGTGAAATGTTTACAGCCCTATACTAGTGTCCAGTAGGCATTTCCCATGGATGGACAAACGTACGGCCAAGATGGCAACCATAGCCGCAAACCTGGGGGAATCCC
This sequence comes from Protopterus annectens, assembly GCF_019279795.1. NCBI lineage: Eukaryota > Metazoa > Chordata > Ceratodontiformes > Protopteridae > Protopterus > Protopterus annectens. Next base: position 358,041,775 of record NC_056737.1, on the reverse strand, counting down.
ACAGCTGTTGCAAGGCATAACCCAGGAAATACAGATAGGGACTACAGTAGACACTCCCCATACAAAGCCAGACCGCTGGGCAGATACCGGCGTACACAGCACTCAATCTGCTAGCACATCAATGGGGATCACACGCTTCCATACAGTGGAACAGATGGGTGACCTGTGTAAACATACCAATGGCACAATCTCAACGTCTGCTGGGAATGACATACGATGGTCAAACTATGGCGTTCCCACCAATGAAAGACATCCTTCGGTGAATTAATAGGATTGATGTCAATAGACCATGGCAAACACCCAATGAACAGGAAAGACTTGCTGGCACCCTATGGCCACAAACCATGTCACACATAGGTAGATGGAACAGTCAACTTAAACATTTCGTCCACGACACGTCGCATATGGTATCCAAAGGTACTTCATAGACATGTATGCGCAATCACCCGTAGGCCCCGTGGGACTTACACATAACATGGAAGTATCAAAGCTTTAAATGTCCACCCTTACACTTCCATTTGTCACTTTCTATGCGAACAATGAACATGTAGCCACAGCATAGAAAGCACAGACGCACTGCTAACGAAACACACACATGTCAACATCACAGAAAGCATACTATGAACACACGTATTACATGATATTGTACTATGAAACACAAACAAACCAGCAACCTGCGGCAAGAATAGTCCCCGTAGTTCGACACAACACAAGTCTTCGTAACATTTACACAGTTTATTAAAACATGCAACGTTTTCGTTGTTTCCACAACGTCTGCAGAAAAAAGCAAAGTCTAAGAATGTTCACAATCAACAATGTGAGTCTTAACAAGATATTAAATATCACATCGTTGATTGTGAACAGTTTAAGAAGTTGCTTTTTCAGAAGAAGTTGTGAAAGCAACGGAAACACACACACACACGGAAGGGACGGGAGACGAACCTACGCCTATCTACATGAACTTACTACAGTATGAAGCATTTACAGAACGCGCTACCGAGTTTACTGAAGAGAGCGCTGTCAGAGGCATACTTGTAGGCTGGTGACGTCACCCGCAAGACAATAGTTGGCAATAGCCAAGGTATGTGTTGCGGAGCGTCTAAAAGCATGTTCATTCGCAGAGGCAGCTGGAAACACACACACACAGAGACACACACACACACACACACACACACGGAAGGGACGGGAGACGAACCTACGCCTATCTACATGAACACACTACAATATGAAGCATTTACAGAATGCGCTACCGAGTTTACTGAGCAGAGCGCTGTCAGGAGGCATACCCCTACGTGGGTGGTATCATTTGCAGAGGCAATGCGCCCGATCGGGAGTTAGGTCAGAGTGCGCAGTCACGCAGCCTGTTACCATCCCAAGGTCGCCGTACAGTAACACGTTAGTGCTGCAGTCGGGAATACCAAGTAACTACTGATCAGTACATCACTGCCTACTGGGCATGCTCAGACACTTAGACTCGGCACAGAGCAGACATGCATACACATGGTGCGACGGCATGGGTGGCGGAATGTGGACCGTCGTGTGTGTCCAGCCACACAACAGAAACCTGGCCATGCCACAGACGTGGCCGTTGCGAAGGGGATACAGGCATGCACCCGGGATACAACTGCAGTCGGCCGCGGTGTGCACTGTGCTGTGTGTCTATCTACACAGCTGCCTACTGGGCATGCTCAGACACTTAGAGTCGTCACAGAGCAGACATGCATACACATGGTGCGACGGCATGGGTGGCGGAATGTGGACCGTCATGTGTGTCCAGCCACACAACAGCAACCCGGCCATGCCACAGACATGGCCGTTGCAGCGGGGAATATCTAGGTGCAATTAACCATGTGTAGGACTGGCCTACAGTTTGTTGCATGCTACAGACAACCCTCCCAAACACAGGCTACCTGCACAGATGTCCTGAGGACACTGGTGAGTGGGCATGCTCTCACAACAGCACCGTATTGGGTGACATGAACCACCCATACATAGACTGGGAACATTAGCCATGGCACAACACACTACGCCACCGGTCACAGGTGTTCTCACACCTGGCCACTGTTAAACAGCCATGCACCATACATACTAGGGGGGATGTCTGACAGTTCTGCCCATCACACATGGTGAGGATATGCCCCACACAGGATGTACAGCCCTCAATGGTGATGCCAGATCGTATAGTGGATCCACTGGTCATCCACATCCTGTAACCAACACTGGCATGGGGGACCTAAGTGATGACCTCTCCACAACAAACCACACACATCATACAACTGGTGTGGTACCCTACAAGTCCTCCATGCCAGTGTTGAACCCAGGCCAGACCGGCAACCGCCTAACGAATGCATTCTCTGAGCACCCACATGCATGTCTGCAACAGGCATACATGATAACATCAGGACCTTGTCCACCACAGGTAGGCACATGGTGTGGTGGACCCCAGCCACTGACTAGCTGTACATCAACAGTTGGAGCTAATACATGACAGAGCAATGTCAATACCAGGGAAACCATCTCCCATTCATACTGGCGTCACCATACGGCCACACATACAATCATCCATGGCCGCTTGTGGGAGTGGTACTGCAGAGGGCACATGAGACAACCATAGGGCCTTCCTTAACTGTGGTAAGGACATGGTTGGGGGCACACAGACTTGGCTGGAAATGGTCCAGAATGGTACAACGGTCACTGCACCCACAGACATTGTCTGCAAACCAGCGGACATGTTCCATGCATACATCCCCCCCCAAGAGGGGACATATCCATCCCACCAGAGTGTAGCCTCCCAAACATCTCATATGGCCTGGAGTGATCCCATATCTCTATGGCGGTTGACACAGCACCAATGGGCACTGATGGTGTCCCTGGCTGTGTGCTACCCATCCTCATTGAGGGCCTCGGCCCACACATGCGGCCACTGTGTCATGTTAGCCTTACTATGGGCTATATCCCCAATGGATGGCATATGGCATCTGTGGTCCCACTATGCCAGGGTAGTGCTGTTATGGACTGTAGACAGCCACACCCTATCCGCTTGACCAGCCTTGTCTGCAAAGCTGTGGGGAGGTCCATACAGGTGCCCATGGATACAGACAGCAGTGTACAGCCAATACCGGAACATACCCACAACAACATAGTCAAGGGCGGATCCTGCCTCCCGAACCTGCTCGTCCTGTCTGGAGTGGTCACCAAGGCCATTGATGGGGATACGTGGGTTTGCACACAGTACCATGACCTGGTGGGAGCGTTCAGAGCACACTACACATGGGACTCATGGAAAGGCTCGCCAGCATACATGTGGGGACATATGTCACCCGATGCTTCTCAGAAAGGTTGGAGGTCACACCACACAGGGTTGGTGTTCCTGGTGCCTTGTCACACTCATATCTGGTCTCCAGTGGAGGCCCACAGGGCTCAGTCCTGGGCCCCCTGCCATATGGCATTCGACCTTCCAATGTGCATGCAATCATAGGGGGATTGTGGCAGACAAGGTATGCAGATGACTACGCACCGGCCACCATACCCAACACCCCATGTGACATGGACATCCACCTAGGGCATCATAGACATGGATAACTGGTGCCAGAGCCATGGCCTGCTACTACATGCCAGAGAAGGTGCAGACCTACCCAGTGTGAAGGACATGTTTGGCCCAATGTCACATGTAGGTGGTAAGCCATTCCAGATGGTGGACATGTTCATGGAAATGGCTACGACACCTGTCGTTAACATCTGTCAACACACACAATGGCAATGTGGGTGTGAAGACATTCCACTGTGACCTCCTGGTCTGGAAGGAATCGCATCAACATCAGGGGTGTTCATTGTACCCCTGTACACATCACACACCAGAGCAATGACTGCGTACATTGGCACATCTGGCCTGTAGCTAACCTGACGCCTGCAGCACTCGGAAGGACCGCAAATGTTACACAAGGCGGGGATGACGGTGCTAGGACATGTGTCACAAGCTGCACGACCAAGGGGACTCCGGCTGTAAACCCTCACAGCACATCTGCTCTGTGGTGATCTGTGCCTGGCATACACAGCCATGTCTGACCTGGGTGACATGGGCATATTCCACGTCCTAGGCTCCAGGCAAACTCGGGCACAGACGCGACTGTCACACACATCACCACAAAGATGAGTGTGATGTGCTGGGGGAACAGGGTCAACGGCCGGAGACCCCCTACAACACGTACAGGAGTGCCAGCCCATGTGAAGGAAAGGCACTGACTGCCTTCATCCAGGAGTAATAATGACGTGTGGATGTGTGGATATAGTTATGCGCCAGGCATCATCTGTGTGTCAGTGCTGGACGAGGGACTGGGGACTGATGGATGTGGCATCCCCATCCTGGGGGTGTTAGCAGCCACACACAGTCATGCTAGGTCCACACATGTCGTAGGGCACATACCCTGTTATGTACATGTGCGCCTATGTTCCTATGTAGGGGTCCATGCCGAGTGCGGGTACCTGTGCTATGCTGATGATGCCAGACATGCCTGTGGGTACCCCACCACTACGCGTGGGGAACTAATTACAGTGCTCCCAGTAGGCACATGCAAGTACACCATCAGTGTCATACGGGTCAACTGAACCAACATGGTGCTACACATGTAGCCGCCACACATACTGTGTACACAGATCAATGAATGCTGCACCTGTCCTGCATGGTATGTCTGCTGCATGATGTCAGTGCACAACCCACATCACATACACACCTGTCACCAGCCATACACACACACCACAACATACACATCACGTACTATGCGGACACAGGTATCACATACACCTCTCACTATCTTGTCCACCCTGTGCATCAGAATATGTTTGCATAACCATGCACTGATGGTGTAGCTCACAGTTATGCGGCAGAGACTTCATCATATGCACAGGGTGATATGTGTGCCACAGGCATAGGCTGTACCAATGGATGACATCATGTGTGTGTGTAAGGGCCTGTGCAGTGACTGGGCATGTCTGTGTACATTGCATGTGGGTGTGGTGGAGCCCTACAGTCGTGTTTGCTGTGTGTGGGTTTGTGTGTACACAGTTCAGTCATCTGTGATGCCTACACGGGGTATGCTTGGCAGCCCCAGACTGTACAGTGCAGGTGTTACGGCTCACTGTGTCGGCCTGCCGCAACGTGACCCGTGCCTGCCTGGGGTCGCACGGGCACGACCAGGTGTAGGTACAGACAGTCCACTCTCCGATGTCACATATCCGCTGGAAACGCGTGCACGCCGGGCCATCCAGGGCCACGTCCACGTGGCCTGCTCTGTCCTGGTGTGGTCGGTGTAGTAGCAGCTGCACTGCTGCTGCTACCAGCACTGGGTGGGTGGGCATGGGAGGTGGCACGCACACGCTGACCTGCACCAAGTGGTGTTGCTGCCCTACGCCCACGTGCCCTATGCCTCACCCCTACCTGGTGTTCCTGCACGGACAGCCCACGCTCGAGGATGGCCATGCCTCGGTCGAGGATACCAGCCATCTCACCCAATCTCCTATCCAGAACATCGGCAAGATGCTGTTGGGCATTTGCCAATGCCTGGATGTTGTCATTCAAGGAACGGATTGCAGACCTCTGCAGCCTCTGCCCTTCCTGGTTCTGCCATTCGGCACGTGCCTGTGCCGCCATTACAGTCTGGAACATGCGTCTGGTTATACCAGCTGCTGCACCCTGTATGGCAGGTGTATGTCTAGCGGTGCTCCCCCTACAAGCAGCACCTGCCACATGCCTGCGTGGCACTGCACCAGTCATTACACTGGCAACATCGTGTGTACCCACACCTTCTGCAGCCACCACACATTCCTGCTCGGTGCCAACAGACGCTGACTGACCGTCATCTATGGGCAACGGTGGTGGGGTATGTGTCGGCATCTGAACCGTGTTCAGGGATGAAGGGGACATACCTGTGATGTTCTCCAATGGCACAGTGTGTTCCTGTGACGACCCTGCCTGTGCCTCATGCACATGGTCATCACCACTAGTATCTGTGGGGACACTAGCATCAGCTGGACCGCAGGAGGGAAACTCACCTACAGCACCTGTCAATACAAAGGCATACCGTCAGTTACACACACACACACACACACACACACACACACACACACACACACACACACACACATCATGCATGTGATAATGCAGGTGGCATGCAGCATTCACACACCACAGACCAGTGAATGTAGACCAGACATTCCTAGTGGCAGTATGCACACTGCCCTGGTGGGAACAGTACAACAGGCAGGTGTCGTTTAGTAGGCATGCAGTACACACATTCATGGTAGTTTGCATGCATCGCCGTGATACACCGTGTGGCCACGGGTGTGTTGACAGTACACATGTCTGCCGACACTATGTCATGTACACTGCATACATGTGTGGTATCATGTGGACATGTGACGATGGTGTCCCACTGAATGCAGCACATCACAATGGCTGTCATGGTGCAGTGTTATGTGTACAGTCTACAGATACAATGTATGGGTAACAGGGATGTCTGTGCATGTGCGGTTGGTGTGAGCTGTGTACATAGCTGTACAGTGTGGAGTGCGGGCACTGTGCCACTGCACAGTAGCAGGACACAGTTATGTTTCTGTGTGATGCATGACCTGGACGCATTACATTGCCATGTCTGTAAGTCGGTTCATCCGCTCAGCAGCACGTATGTGGTGGATATTGGAGGCACCTGTAGTAGCTGTGGAGAGGCATTCCATGTCAGTGGTGTACTACATCGGATGTCCAGGGGGGCCACTACAGTGATGAGCCCACTATGTGTGTACAGGGTGCAATGGTGACTACCCACTGTGGATGTACTGTGTGGCAACATGCCTGTAGGTATCGACCATGGCCTTGTCTGTCTGGGTCATTGACAATTGTGTGTGGTGGACATCGTGCACATGGCCCTGTGGTGGCCCATGTGACATACAACCATACTAGTGTAAGGTGTCACATTCCCTACAGATATGCAGACAGTGTGGATGTCTGCTATGTCGTGCATAGGTCATGTCATGGTGTGAAACTGTTGCAGCCAGACATCCACGTGCATGGGACATGGCATGTGCCATGTCACAACGTGTGCACCCGATGCAGGGGCATAGGTCACATTGGTAACACCTGTGCTCTGGCAAGATCACAGCTCACTATGTGGTACTGTGTGCATACTGCAGAGGCATACCGATGCATGCTACACATGCAGCCATTGTGGAACACCTACACCATTGTATGCATAGCTGAATGCACGTAACACACCAATAGGTTGTGTGGTGTCATGCCACTCTACGCTAACAGTCGTATCTACTGTAGATGGGGGGGGTGTGTGTCAGGTGGTGCAACCTGTATACCGTGACTAGGGCACACACAGGTGTGCATGTCATGCCTGGACACATGGGGAATATCAATACACCATATCATGCCTTTGACTAGCAACAGACTTACCTGCAACAGACCCTTGTGTTTGCGGCACGCCAGACGTACCTGTAAAGGGATGACACAAAGGTATACACATTATCCATTACTATCGCCACAGTCAGCAGTGTGCATGTCACATCATGCATCTGTGAGTTAGCATGTGCTATGCACATGTCTGCTAACACAACATAGCATACTGTAGTATGCGTCCTGTGTGGCCATATACCTGGCACGTATTGCTATATTATGTGTTGTACTATGACACCCACCCCCACGTCACTTATCATACAAACATGCATCCCTGACTTACCATGCAGCTCCAAGCTCATAGTTCGGGAGACACCCACCTCCACGATGGACGCATGGGTTTCTGCATGTTGTTCCGTGGGTGTCCCCAGACTGGCCAGGAGCTCCTCCGTGGCTGTGAGTGGGGGCTGGGTTGGTGGACCACCACCTGTCCCACATTGTTGTCTGGCGATTGCAGCAGCACGCTGTCTTGCATGCCGGATCAGGTATGTGCAGTGCCTGCGGATCTGCTGATAAGTGCGGTTGTATCCGCCCAGGCTGTTCACCCTCCTGCACATCTCCTCCCACATCTCCTGTCGTTCCTGTGCCTGCTGTGGCACATGACTGAATAAGACGTCATGATTAGTATGGAGGTATGGGATGATCACCTCCTCCTCCTGTTGACTAATAGCAGGAAGCCGGGAACGTGGCATTATCTGTAAGACATAATGATGGTGGCAGGTCACATTTACACTGCTGTGCTGGCATACTGTTGGAAATACATTGCTATGACAAGTACGACATCTGCACAGTAATCTGTGAAAGGCATCGTGGCAGTGACACAGCCGATGTGTTGGCTTCACACCATTGAGCAGTGGGTGTCACATCATATCTGTTTGCCACCCCATCACACTGTACACGCACCATGTAGATGTTAGCCAGCTGTGGACATGTGTACCTGGCTGCACCTGTGTCCATATCACTGGCATAGGTCCCAATGTGACGTCGGTGCTGATGTTCACCTGGACGCTGTGTATATGTCAGTACACATCACGTCTGTAGCCATTGTGAATGTCAGCAGTGGCACTGTACACATACACATGGACACCTGCACATGCATGTGTTGTGCCATGTACATCCACACAGCACTGTACGGGTGTTGGACAACTTGCCACAGCTCACCTGTGTTGCACATGTGATAGACATAGGGCAATGTGTAACCATGACACATTAGCAGGACAGGCCATGCATAGCATGTACACACACACATTGTCCAGAGCATCACACAGCACCTGTGACACCACAGGGTGCATCACCGCCACATTACTGCTGTGTATGGTTGATAGTGAGAGTGCCTTTTGTCCATTGCACCATGTAGGACTGTGATAGCTCATGCAGCCTTGCTGGGCAGGTCTGCATGGTATGGCAGGGTATGCCACATACATGGCACTGGGTTGTGATCCACCTGGGGTTAACGATATTGGCAGGGTGGCTGTCCATTCCATATGTCATTGCTATGTGTATATGGACATTCAACATGTCTATCGCCATGGTGTGGACACTGGCCTCAAGCAAGGTATGCTGCACGCTGCTTGCTGAGGGTGTGTCTGGTGCATGCAGGTATCACACATCCATGCATACACTGTAACCCAGGCAGGTGCTATGTGCTGGGATATTGATCAACACAGTGCTGTATGTGGACACACACCGCTATCCCGTGCACATGGATGGTTGCCTGCACTGATGTGGGTACCACATATGTGTACATCCAGTGCCTGCTGCCACCCCCATGTCTGCTGCTGCACTACACACCACCATCCCTCCCTCTGTGAATGTGGTGTTGGGCACAGCATAGGTATCCATGTATGGGGACAGGGATGTTCACATAGCAGGGTCACTGATGGTATCATCGATCAAACCATACGCGTATGACGCACCCCTCACACATATAACCCATTCATATTGTTGTTCACAATGGTGACACAGCTATATTGCTATGCCGGAGACATTCACAGCCATACATACACAGATGCATGCACGTCCATCTGTGGCATGGCCTGGACTATTGGTGTGGTTCAGCACATTACATGTTTGACTGCAGCTGGCGGAGACCTACTGTGCACATGTCTACGCGGTAAGCCTGTTCTACAGTAGGCATCTGTGATGTGCTGTGCACATCTCATATCTGCACATTTGGTTGGTGTCCATCGGTCCACGGGCCAGTGGTGGGACACATAGGGATGTTGCTGAACATATATGCATGCAACCCTGTACAGCTGTAACACTAGCCTCTCAGATGCTCATGTGTCGTGGACGTGAACACCGTACACACACATGTGGTTGTGGGCTGCCGTCCATACCCATCTCCTCCTGTGGGTTGCTATCATCCCACACACTCCTTGTATTGTATGTTCAGGCTATGCACCTATGTGGGGCTTGTGGGCATGCAATACGATACTATATGCCTTTGCACCCATCACAGACAATGTCACACAGGTGCACCGGCAGCCGTACACATCACAGCTTGTTGTCAGCACGTCACATGTGGTACACACATAACACATCTCCTGTGGGACATGGTCATTTGTACGGGCATGTCCAGCAGTCACATACCACAGCTACCCCTACATGACGGCTATGCAGGACATGTGTCTGTACAGCTACTGTGACATGTACACGAGCAATGCCCCCCTACCTACATCACATGGTGCTACCTGTGGAGTATGTGTGTCTGCATCCATGCTATGGACATAGATGACAATTGTACATCAATATGTGCAACATAACTCACTGGGGGTTGTCATGTGCACATGTTCCATGTGTCAATGCATTGTTTGTCTCTGTTGGGCAGTCATTGTTGTGCATGGTTTACATGGCTGACATAGCGTACTGTGTCTGATTCCAGGTACTTCATTGGGCTACCAGCATTGTACATTTCTACAGCACATTCCAGCCATCATGTAGACAGCTTACATGACAGTGGGAGGTGTTCCGCCATGTGCACATATGTCACACAGTACGAGGGTGACTGACACACATTGTCAGGACTGGGTTCTGACTGCTGTGGATGTGTGTACTGGTGTTGACAACCATGACTGCACCAGATGGTGTCTTCTGGGTGTGTAACATTCACAACACACAACTACATTCACATAGCAGCACATCGTCCATGACAATGGACATTCCTGCATGAACACTGTGTCCGGTATGTCTGTATGACCACTGCATATATCACTGGTAGCCACCAGCATGGCTGCCTACAACAGCGGTGTGTATCCTGTGCAAACATGGGTTACACCTGTCACAACACACCTGTGTCAGATGGCCCTGTAGTGGGTGACAGTGCAGTTCCATACATCATGTAACAGTATACATCGTGCACCAGTATGTTACAGACATGTGAACGGCTGTGCTAGTCAACATATGCAAACATGACACATCACCTGGTACACCGTGTCTGCCTTGCCACCTGCTATTGTGACCACCCTGTGATGACATTGTACGGCCCACATGGACTGGGACATGTGATGGCTCAATTGTGAATTAACCCTCCAGGTGTGTGTCTAGCCAGGTGTCCAGTAGCCAGTGGTCTGCACGCAGGGATAGTGTACATTGGCCTACTCTGTCACTGGGACTGTTGACTATGGTCATACTGTAGTTATGCAGGCATGTAGTGTTTGTCCAGTCTGATAGCCGTGTTCAACCACACTACCGTGGCACACATGACCTGTGGACATCTGCCTAAGGTGTACAGCCCACATGTACATCTTCACATGCTATGCTGCCTGTGCAGCGGTGTCACATGTCTGTCTCCGTCAGGGCTTTCACAGGTAGGCACAGCATGCAGTGATGTGTGACAATGCTTACACCCTCCACTGTGCTGTACACAAGCACTGCACACACAGTACAGCACACATGTCATTTATCTGCAGTGCCTGGGACCTGCCTCCATGCCCTACACGGCACACCTGCCAGTCCAGATTGTACACAGATCATACCTCCCAGGCACATCACACGGGTGGGTGGTTCCCACACCACACAGTGATTTACACACATACTGTATATTCCCAAGACACATTGCATCATAGGTAATCCATGTTCAGATACCCATGTTCGTGACCGCTATGCACATTGTGACACGCGACAGTGAATACACTGTACACCACAGGTTACATGCTGGTCGTGTTGGCATACTGTACATTGCACCTAGGACAGTTGCTACTGCTATGTATTGACAGCAACACGCCCTTCCCTAGTATGGACTCCCATGTACCCACACATGCTTAGCCATGCAGTACGCATAGCTGGGTGACACATTACACGACACATACCATACCTACACTACCCTCGGCATGCACCAAACCTCCATGTGTCTGTGTGCTATGCCTACACATCCCCTCTGTTTGCTGAACACCCATGCTTCTCATCCCTGCTAGCCACACCCTAAACACACAACCATAGCAGCATGCATGGTACATACACTCTACAGCCGGTATTACTGACATCCACTGACAGAGGTAGTTGATGGCATGGCACCCCGTACGATGGACTGTCTACGTGCCTATGCCAACACTGAGCACAGTGCACTTCTGCTACATTTACACACTGGTAGGGACCATGCTATTCCACACAGAGACATGGTGGTACTGGCTTTTTCACAGACGCCACAGTGGTATTCCTGTTCCATGCACACATGCTGTATGGGCACATGTGCAGGCTGTTGCACGGTAGTTATGTTCACCTGTGTGTGGTGTGTCACTTGACAGTCATGGTGTGTCCTCATGGTGCATCACATACTCCACAGCTAGCTACCTACACATGACTGCCAGACATTGTAGTGTGGGCCCTCACGCAGTGTGGTGGTATGTCTCTGCTGTTTGACTACATCCACATTCAATGCAGCATACCACAGTCATGCAGGCATTGCCAACACAGATGTTGCTGGCATCGTGCCTGCCAATGGGGTACCTACCAACAATACACACTCTCACTCACTACAGGGTTCCAATCCTTGGCTGGACATTGTATTAACCCTGTGGACACATACATAGTACTGCCATGCACATGTTATGTCCGGGAACACAGTCCCAATGTCACCTCCAATCGCCGTAGTTGTTGTATCCCGCCAACCTGGCTGTTACATGTCTCTGCAGCAGCGCACTGCATTGACTGCTAGCCCATTCATGTACATTGTGTACCCTGACCACCACACTACCACATCTATCACACTACACATGGGTGGTACTGCATTGCACATATGGGGCTGCATTTGTACACCCATGACTGGGCCATTCAGTATGGCACTGGGCCACATCTTGACATACATGCTTCACACACTCATTGACTACCTGCATGCCTTTACTGGCACCCTTGTTGGGCTTATGTGCACCACAGCACACCACATCCCATGCTGGCCACCTGTCATACTATTGCATGGGTGGTTGGGGTGGTACAGAGGGTATCACATCAGACATGATCTGCTCTTTGCCCTTCACCGCCATTCCACTTTATGCTATTGCCAATGTACACATCCAGCATCACATCGTACCCTATGTCTCGGGATGTTACGCCATGTGCCTCCTGTACAGGTCACACAGTGGTGCAGGCATATCATGCTAACTACAACAAGTCAGGGACATGTGACATTGCACAGTCCTCAGACATGTGGCCCCTCATGCTCAGTATTTGCATACGTACACTACCTACTGTCACACAGTATTGTCTGTGCCTACATATACCACATCTACATACCTGGCAGCATTCTAGCTCATCCTACTCATATTGCTAACAACCATACAGGTGTCAGTGTGGCAGATATATCATGAAGATATCATTGCATCAGTTACATCACACATAGTGCATACACATCACCTTTGCATAGTGACAGTCATGCAGTGTGTATCACATGGATACTGTCCCTATACATGCATATCACATTGTACATGGTTGATGTACACACACATGCCCCACATGGTGCTGTGGTTGCCATATTCCACCACGGCGTGGGTACACATGTGCAGGACCACGCATTTCTGGACCGTATGTCTAGCTGATACCTTGGGTGCCCTTGTACCTGTGCCATACACACATGTACACGCGGGCAGTGTTACAATAACACATGTGTGGTGTACCTTACACAATGGATACAACGTTACATGTCTCAGTATAGTCATGCTGTGATCTCTACCCGGCTCAGACAGTTTACATATGCAAATGACAGTCATGTAACACATCTGTACTCACCTGCATACCACTAACACAGGGGTGTAATCTACTCTGCCATGGGCCATGTTCTCCGCAGTACTGATGCATGTAGTACTCCTACATGGCGTTTGCAGTGGGCAGGGTGAGAGGAGCAGTCCTGCATGTGTGCACACATGCCACATTGCTCAGCCCGGGCGTCTGTGTGACATCCACAGACTGGACACACACCGTGCTGTGGGACATAGGTCCTGTGCACATCCCACAGGGGCACACTGTGTCACTAGTCATGTGATAGCTCCCTTGCTGGTAGGGTGACACAGACCCATGGTACCACCACAGCAGAAGTACTGTATAGACATACAGTTGACATCCACTTCTGCCGTTCAGTGGACACTACCATGGGGGGGGGTGACACTACTGTGTACATTGCACATGTGTTTACACACGGCCCTGCCGGACATCATTGTGGCACACATTGCACCTGCTACGGAACGTTTGGACATGGTTACCTGCTGTTCCCTCCATTTCGGGTACCTATTCTGCTACTACATTGTCCCATATGTGCAGGCCATACATATCTTGTTTATGTACATAACATTAGGCCATCCCTCCATCATGCATGCTATGCCTGTGATACTGTCTATGATTTCTGAACATATCCATCATGACAGCTTTGCATTACACATAATTGACATAGTCACCCCTACTGCGTGGGATACGTGCACGTTGTGCGCACATTCCGTATGACATCGACGGTATATGCACATGCACATGTGTGCTGTGACACTATACATACATGGCCTATCCCCTGCTGTGGGGCTTCATTGTTCGATATCCACTGACAGCATCGGCGTGGGTGGTGGCATTGTTCTGTGTTTGGAATCCCTATGGCGGACCTTGGGTTATCACGTCTGTGTACATGTTGTCCCACTGCTGTGCACACGTTGTCCACAGTCGTTGGTATGCTCCGCGGCTTAGCATTACATGACCACCTTTCACCACTCTCTGCCTAATGGACAGGTATCTTTACTTACACACATCGTTCACATACAGTGCAGATTAGTCATACGTATCATGCGTTACACATCAGTACATCTCGTGGGTTCGACATACCTTTCCGGCCTTCGCTTCTGTATTCCTCAATATCTTCCTCTCAGTATTGTCTTTCGATAGCGTTTGTGTTCGTTGTGAACATACGGTTTGAATATCCAGGGAGTCTTCCTTTTATTCGTCGTCACCTGAGGCATGTGGGTTCATCACGCCAATAGTTATTCCTCGGTGTGTACTTATGCGCATATCACTGGTGATCCTCCTCCATTCGTACGTTACCCGGGAAACTAGGCCATGGTTCATTCCTCATGTGGCCGTTAGTTATTTGCACTACCTTCGTGGGGATGGTATGTATTGTATAATGTTTGTGTGACTGCATACGCTATGTGTGATGTCAGGTACATTACGCTGTGGTGTTAGCCGTGGATTGTGTGTGTTGGGTATGGTATTCTGTTTGACATGTGGGTGTCCGTGTCCTGGCGGCGTCTGTCGATGGCATTGTGCATTCAGATGTGTAACATAGCTGTTATATTCCTGTACACAACGGATGCAAGGATGTGTCAGCTGCTGCTAGTGTTTCCCACGCGGCTTGTTGCAGGTATGCCGCTGTCATTGACTGCCTGTATGTTTTTGCTATGGTTTTAGCTGTTATCCCTTTGATATGTGCGATGGGGTATATCAGCGGATGTGGGTGACGGGTACGGGGTGTGGGTCTTGCATTTATACATACCAGATATGCTTGTGTGTGTGCTCCATCCCTGCTTGGGGAGCTGCAGGTTACCTGTCTGTTGTTCTGGGAATGTTTGTTTTGTTGATGTCGTGTGGAGTCGGTATCGCCTGCATGTGTGCTTCCTGCACGTATTCCTCCTTCACATCGGTTATATATCTGCGGATGTTCGTCCGTGCCTACTATCCATTGGCATTTTGTCACTGATAGTTACGGTGATTGTGATCCTATACTTGGGACGGCCTGTATGCTACCGGTAGCCTCCTATTCGTGTGCCGCTTGCTTACTTAACGGTCGTGGAACACACAGCGGTATTTACGGGACCGTAAGTGTTCACAATCGGTGCCGGGATAGCACATTTGTATTTTCGCCGTACATGCCTGATGCTGTGTAACGTTGACGACGTCTCGTGTTGAGTCTACCTTATGGCCGCCATACCTACGGTCATGGTTTGTACATGCGTCCTTTGCATCTCCTGTTGGCTATGGCCCTGTGGTACATTCTGGGACATTTCCGCTTTGCATCGTTTTACGCCGCCACGCCGCATAGCCACTGAGGAGATGTCAGTACTACTTTGTGGGTACTGCTGTACATACGCCTATGGTTCCTGTACTGTATGCCCACGATGTTATTTCACTCCGCCTGTGACATGTCACCTACATACACATTTTACAGTGGCACACACATTACACACACACAGCGGAACACACGACAACCTCACCTCACACATACACATATTGCCGCCATGGCTCTCAACCTTCTATTTCCAAGATGAGGAACACACACATTAGTAATGTGGAACAGATGGGCATAATGTGGAACACATACTAATGGCATAGTAACAACATCAGCTACGTAGGTCATAGGATGGTTAAAATATGCTGATTTACTTACAATGAAGAACCTTTAATGAATTACTATGATTAATTTCTATTTACCAGGATGTCATTTAAATACATTCCTAACAATGGATGTTTGACAGACATTTTCAATGTGGAACTTTGAGGAACTGCGAGGAACATGAACTGTTTTACACCCCAAAGGAGGTACGTTCCTGATAATGACGTACACTTCACTGGTATGCTTGCCGCTTTCGCACCGACGGTTGCACACAATACCTACGTTGGCCGCATCGCCGGCGGCGGCGTGTATCTCTGCACTCATATCCTATGGATATGACACGCACATATCCCGTTATCCCGTTACTGTACCGTGGACTGGTGATCATCCCGACACGCGGATATGTATTGATGCAGGTTGACATTTCCATGGCTGGCGTTACCTGCTCTGCCCACCCTCCCGGATGATCGGGTTGTCGGTCACTATGTTTACTATGTGGAGGTTTCGCGTCTTACTTATCTGTGAACTTGCATCCCTGGGTTCCATATTAACCTGTTGTACTTTATATCTGTGTATGCGTACATATATTTCTACATGTGTACCGATATCTATTTCCGTATCTGTGTATGCACATAAGTACATATGTGGTCGACTTGCGGCGATAGTGGCAGCATACGGCTATGCCGTGTGCTGTAGAACCGGCGTGCGCTGAGGTGTTGGCGTTCCATACTCTGCTGGCTATTGGGTGTGCAGTGTTTGGGTGGTGCCTTTGTTGGAGTCACACATAGGTCCGGCCATACGGTACACATTACGGGCGGACATGTTTCTGTAGCGTCCATTTCACTGTGTGTGCAGGTAAGGAGGTGTCAGTCCATGGGGCCTACACTGTCAAAGTATGTGCTATGCGTTCCCTCTTTGCCAGGGCGTAGGCATATTGGGTACGCCTCCGTCTACCTACTGGGGCTGGCACAGCGTGTTCATGGTGCTGAACGCCCTGTGCCTGTGCTTGCCTTGGCAGTTGTGGCGGGCTTGAAAGGTACCTGTAGCCAGTATTCGCAAGCTCACACATACCTTTGTGTCCACAGGGATGGGCTCCCCTCTGTTGTCTCTTGTTCTCAGGCATGGCCGGCACAGCTCCACTATTTGCTGTAACGTGTCCCTGTCCACCCTGTAGCGCTCTACTATCTCCAGGTCTTGCAGCCCCTGGTAGGTCACCCTTGGTCTGAACACTCTCCTTCTCCTGTGAGGCCTACGGTAGTTGTCGGCACCGTCCTCCGCAACTCCGTCTGTCTCTGCCACATACCTATGCATCACGGCGGCAGCCACCATGTACATATTAAAAGTTCCCCGTGTGTTTACACCCTACGGTGCGGCGTTTGGGAAATCGCGCTGTGTGTTGTGTGCATTCACACTTTATACTGTTGTGCTGTATACCCGGTGATGTCATTGGGTGTGTCTGTGCAGCCGTATCCATGGATTATTTTCGGTGTTTTACGGTTGCAACTGCAACGGTATTGCCTTTAGTGTTACATTACAGTTGCCTGCATTGGCTTAGCTTTGCATCTTACATTACTGCATCCTGCAGGCACATGTCATATGATGCATTTAATCTGCAGCCGCAGTTATGCTACCTCTGTACTTGGCTGTGCTATTTCGGTTCTTTGTTCTTTGCATTTCTACTACATCCCCTACTATCTTTGCATTCATATGCCTCCTCTTTCCCGTTATGCAGGAGTCTGCATACAGAGTTGTCGGCTGCCGCCGTTTGCCCTTCCTGGATTGATTGGTGTTGATTGCTCATTACGGCTCCAATTACACTGCTTCCGCATTTCCTCATATTCTCCGCATTACCTTCCTATATCCGTGGTTGTTGGCGGGGAGGCCGTCACATGACTGGGTTGGGGAACATAGTCATCCTCGTGCACATGCATCTGTGCGCACATTATGTACTCTCAGCGCATCTATTTCCTCACACGCCGGTCCTGCTGCTGTGATGTGCATTGTACAGCCCAGGTTTGCTAGCCTCCAATATGCTTCCTCCTACAGTGGCACACCCCTCTGCGATTGACATGTATCTCGTGTCGGCCACTCCTCGGTGTGGTACCGCTGCGCCATTTGCTCCATCCTTACACTGGCGCCAGCTTTGCGATTCACTATTATCTGCCTCATTTGCATGGCATTGACTACTAATACATGGTTACGGTGCCGAACACTGCCACCACTCCTTGACAACCCTTGCGCTGGGGTTGAGGCTTTCCATACATACTATGGTGTGTGGTGGTTGTACAGCTGATGTGTATTATACAGCTCTTTTAGGACATTGTCATATTATTTCATTGCTTTGCACCTTCTGTACACATATCCGGGGGTTCTGCTGTGGTTTCGACGTACATGACATTTTTTTCATTATTTACAGTTTGTGCATGTTTTCTTTGGACATTCTCGGTGCCTTTCGCCATTGGCATATTGCACCTGTATGATACCTGACTTTGACAGCCTTCCGTTACTCCTCGGTCATGTTTGAGTAAATGTAAACCGTTTTTTTTGGTTTACATTGCCGTGCCCTTACGCTACGCCTGCGCCACTTCGTGGATCGCTATTTGCCTTCATTTGCATGGTGCAATACCGCACACAGTGTGATTTGCATACCTACGCCGGGGGCGGCACAGGTCCGGCGCACGCCGGTAGTGCACGTGGGATTGCTTCATACCTGAATCGCTCGGTGGCCATATTTGGCTTTATAACGCCGACACTATGCGGGCGCCTGGCGCAAGGTTCATGAATCCCGGGGCTCATCTTTTTGTTGATGATTTAAAATGGTATAGTTCATCAGATGAGGCTGAAAGCACAACTGCAAGTGGTGAAAATGCTCCCAGATGACATAAGAACAGTTTGGTCTTGATAAATGTGCAAAAGTAAAATTTAAAACAGGAAAGCTGCAGCACAAAGAAAGTATCAGTCTGGGACAGAAATGCGATGTAAAGGAACATGAGTAGGAAGGAGTGTATAAATATTTGGGAATTGAAGGACTGACAGTAAAACATGAACAAATATGAACAAATGTCAGTAAGGAATATTTTAGAAAACTAAAATAAATACTGAAAACAGCTCTGACATGTAGGAACAAAGTCCAAGCTATAAGCCAATTCACTATTCTTGTTCTAAATAACAGTTTTGAGGTGACTGACTATCCCCAAAACATATTGGATGAGTTGGGCAGGAAAACAAAAAAAATGCTTCATGCTTATCCAATAATACATTTATTTTTTTTATTTATTTTTATTTTACATTTGTTAACGGGATGGTCCATTTACAGTGGAGGCCTGGGGAAAAAAGCTCCACTTAATTAACACAACAGACAATGATAATAATACATAATGCAAAGTAAAAATGTTATTGAGCAGTATTTTGTGCATAATATAACAGTATGCAAAGAAAGATCATATCAACAATATTTACACGTGAACATTAAGTTAGTCATCAAAATATACAGAGAGAGAGATCACAACAATATTTCCAAATGTCAAGGGATACCATTTGTTACTTCCATTTTTATCAAGGGTCTGATAATTGGAGAGAAGAGAGAAAGATGGTGGTAGCATACACCAGGATTAAGTAACACATGGACATAGCCAAGAGCTAATAAGATGAGCCTTAAGGGAGTTTTTGAATTGTTTGGTATTAGGTGCAGAAGTCACCAATGAAGGGAGATTATTCCAACTTTTTGCTATACTGTGAGAAAATAGAGCTTTATCTGCTGTGTTGTTGGCTGTGGAGATAGAGAGGAGTGATTTGTTCGCAGAGCGGAGTGCTCGATTTGGAATGTAGTTAGTCAGTAGTTCCCTAAGGGCTGGAGGTTTTCAGCATATTGTAGGTTGTTATAAGCTATGACTAGTTGGTAGTAGGTTAATAACTGTGGGAACTCAAGCCAGTGAAGTTGTCCAAGAGGTATACTATGGTGTGTTCTAAAGAGGGAATTTTTTGCAAACTTGGCGATTTTGTTATAACACAACTCAAGTTTCTCCAGGTCAGATTTTCTTACATAGGTGAGAATAGGTGCTGCATACAAGAGTGTGGAAAGAAGGTGGGTTTGAGCTAGGGTGACCCAAGCTTGATCTGATAGATAGTCTTTTTGTCTGTATAGAGACCCCATTTTTTGTGTACCTTTTTAAAATTTTGAGAGATATGGATGTCAAAGTGTAGGTTGTTATCTATTTCTATGCCAAGCAGCTTGGTGTGGAGAGAGGGTGAAATGACAGTTCTATTATTGGAGGAGATAGAGAAGGAGAGTGGAGTGTTTTTTGATTTTTTGGGGTAAATAGAAGTAGTTTCATTTTGTTGTGATTTAAGATAAGTTGAATATCTGTGATCCATCTTTCTACTGAGGTAAAAGATTCCAGGGTGAGATGCTGTAGGGTGTTGAGATTTGGGTGGAGCAGATCAGGGTGGAATCGTCTGCATACTGTATGAGTGAAGCCTGTAGGGTAGAGGTATGTAGATTATTGGTAAAAATAGAATAGAGGAGTGGACGAAGTATGGAACCTTGACGTACATCAATGGTAGTTGGGAGTAAAGATGATATAACTCCTTGCAAGTGGACAGCTTGTTGTTGGTCTGATAGTTTGTAAACCATGCCAAAGTGTTAGGGACAAAGAATAGAGAGGTAAGAGTATCTATTAGAATGGAGTAGAAACCATGTCAAATGCTTTGGAGAGGTCCAGGAATATAGTAGATACAAATCTGTTGTTATGTCTATGTTGGTTAACCAGGTTTGTGAAAGAGAGAAGGGCTGAAGTTGTGCTGTGGTGTGGGTGGAAACCATGTTGTGTAGAGGAGAAGAGATTGTTAGAGTCTAGGAAATGCATGACCCGAGAGTGTATGCATTTCTCAAGTATCATTGATAAAGGAGACAGAATGGCTATGGGGCAATAGTTAGAGAAATCATAGGAATTCCCACCCATATGAAGGGGAATAATGTAAGAGATTTTTCATAGTTGAGGGATGTGGGATTCCTATATGCAGCGGTTGATTAAAATTGAGACTGGGTAGGATAGAGAGTCGGCAGCCATTTTTAGGGTATTAGCAGGTATACCATCTGCTGCAAGAGTAGTGGGTTTAAGTTTTAAGAGGTATTTTTTTGTTTTTGAGGCTGGGACAGGAGAGAATGTAAAGGGATGTGAGTTGTTAGGAGTTGTTGGTATGGATGAGTAGCTATTTTTGGAAAGTTGAGTTGTTAGTGATTTAATGGATTCAATAAAGTGGTGATTAAATTGGGAGGCTATATTGCTATCTGTTTTTGTAGAGGTGGGAGCTAGTGTTGAGGTTTTACCAGGTTTTAGTAGGGAGTTTATTGCATGTCAGAACTTTTGGGGGTTATTGAAGTGTTTATTTTGTATATCTAGAAAGTAGTTCTGTTTATCAAGCTTTGTTTGTTTTTTGACCTGATTCCTAAGGTGTTGATAGTTTTGTTTGGATAGACTAGTGTTATCTTTCTTCCAGGTTTTCCATGCCTTGATGCTGGTTTGTAATAGGGTTCTAGTGGATTTAGTAAGCCAAGGAGCATAGTGTTGCTTAGCTCTAATTTTTCTTACTGGGGCAACTGAATCAAGGATGTTAATAAGAGTATTATTAAAATAGTCCACTGCTTGGTCTAGGTCTAGGCTGTGTAGTGGTTCCCAGTTACATTTTTTAATATAGTGTTGAGTTCTAGAGGGTAACATTGCAATAATTTCTGACTTGCCTGTAGACTGCAAGTTTGGGAAAGTTAGTACGTTTTTGTAGGAGGGAAGTAGGGAGATGGTCACTAAGTCCGTTAGGTAGACTACCTACTTGGTAATTATGTTCAGGGTAATTTACTAATGTCCAATCTAGTATAGATTACGTATGGGATTTTTTTGTCTACTCTAGTTGGTTCTTGAATGAGTTGAGAAAATCCATATAGGTTGATGTGGTTAGTGGGGTTTTTAGAGTTACAGGCTAGCCAGTCAGTGTTCAGGTCACCTAATAAAATAGTTTCCTGTGGGAGATTATCTTTTGACCATTGTAGAATCTCCTTAATTATTGGAGCGTTATTACCTGGAGGGATATATGCACAGAGAATATTGATGATCTTTTTCCTTATTTAACCGTAGGACAGAGTCTACAATCTCAGCAGTATTAAATTAGGTAGAGGAGTTAGTAGAGGTTGGAGAGAATTTGTAGTTTTATAGACAATTGCAATGCCCCCACCATTCTTTCCTGTTCTATCTAGCCGTAGGATATTATATCCTGGAGGAAGATGTCTTTGTTCTGTGTGCTGGGTTTTAACCAGGTCTCTGTTATGGTAAGGATGTCGGGGGAGTAGTGAGTTATGAATGCACGTAAGTGAGGAAGTTTGTTTGATATACTGCGAGAGTTAAGATTGATAATGAGTAGATCTGCAGAGTGTTTGTTTGGGGTTATAATGTTGCTTGGCCCTGGATTTGGGTGAATATCCCCTGAGGTAAGGAGGTATTTCTTTAATGAAAGTTGAAGCTTGGTAGTCTGTAGAATATCTATGTGGAGTTTACTTGATGTTTTTCTAGTGTAGAACAGTGAAACATACTTCTTCTTCTTCTTCTTTCGGCTTTTTCCCAGTTAAGGGTCACCGCAGCAGATCACCTGTCCACTCATGATTGGCAGTGGAGTTTTACAGTGTCAGGTTGCCAGCCCGGCGCCCAACCTTCCACAGAAGGCACACACATGCACACACTCACACCTAGGGCCAATTTAGAGTGTCCAATCCACCTACAGCATGTCTTTGGGATGTGGGAGGAAACCGGAGCACCCGGAGGAAACCCACGCGACCACAGGGAGGACATGCAGACTCTGCACAGAAGGCACCCCAGCCAAGAATCGAACCGGAGAACCTCTTGCTGTGAGGTGGCAACGCTAACCGATGCACCACCGTGGCCGCCCAACAGTGGAACATACTTGTTACGTAAAAATAGTATTGTGTTGTCACTAAATAAGGAGAGGGCTATAGAAAAGATTATGTGTGTAATAACAGGTATGAAGGTATGTGTTGTATGGTATGGGATGTGTGGTAGTGGTGTGTTTGTGTGTAAGAATGTAACATAGGTGAGAGTTGTGAGGGTTAGTAGGTGAGATGAAAGTAAGGCCTGCATAGTTTGGGTTTGTGATATTTGGATACAAGTGGTAAATTAGGGGGTGTGGTTAGGGTGGTTGCAGGTGAGTGACTGTAGGGAGTGGTCAGGTAAATGGGGGTTAGAATAAATGTAGAAGTAGTAGGGATGGGTGGATATTGGGGGTAGGGTAGGCAAACAGAGCAGGGCTTAGCCACCATAAATATCACATGATTATATATAATTTTGAAGGAGGTATGGGGCTCCTTGAAATTGATTATATGTATAGATCTGCAGTCGTAGGACTGCATACATATCTGTTGACCTTATCATATCAAAACATAGTGAAAGTTTTGAAACATGAAGAGAACAAGTTTAAGATGACCTCCCTGCTTAGTTTAGCAGAAGCATCATGGTGTCAAGCAGGAAAGGAAACGAAACCAGAAGTAGACAAAAATCAGGCGGCGATTGAATATACAAAAAACAAAAGAAATAATATAAGATGAAGGATCAGATGAGAAGACAAGAAATGTAGAAAAAAACATAAATATAGTTGCAAGTACAGAAAGCTCCTGGAACAACCTCATATCAAATGGGATCTGACACTAGAATGGTTAAGGACACGTGAATTTAAACCAAAAGATGAAAGGTTAATATTAGCTGCCCAGGACAGTGGACTATATACACATTGGTTTACAAAGTCCATTGAGCATGTGGGAGAAACAGAGAAATGCTGGTTTTGTAAAAGAGAACTGGAAGCAGTCCCACAACTTGTTGGTGGTTGTAATATATTGAAGGCAGAGAGCCTGTATACCGAAAGGTATAATAATGTGGCGAGAGAGATGCTCTGAGGATTCTGCAAACATTACAATATTGAAGTAGCTTAGAAGCATTGGAAACATGAGCATCAATGCATTATAGAGAATGATGGCATTGATATCACATGGGATCACCCGTTACCAACAGTTCAAAAAAATACATGCAGGAAAGCCAGATATAGTAGTCCATGAAAAGAAGACAAAAGTGGCATTGATCATTAAAATTGATACACCCAGTGATTAAAGTGTCTTATGTACAGAGAGATGCAAAGTCATAAAATACCAGGATATGCAGACAGAAACTTGGGCAATGTGGAAGAAGGATATCCAGACAGTCCCAATAGAAATAAAAGCAATAGTTCTAATAAAAAAGAACTTACAGTCTTATTTAGACATGCTATTGATACATATAACTCCATATGAACTGCAGGAGTAAGTTCTGGGCACATTGAGGGTGCTTTGAAGAACACTTCTGGCAGACATCAAAGTCTGAAACAATACTAATTTTATAAACTTTAATCATACTTTTACTTAGAAATGGGGTCCATTCCCATTATGGTATTAGAAACCCAAAAGACATGGAGAAGCTAAACAAAAACTGGGAAAAAAACATCATGGTATCAGTTTTACCACTAGTACAACATGTTTGGAAGCAATGCTTGCAGAAATGCAATATTTTTTTAACTGAAAGTTTACTTATTTAGAGCTGCCTCCCTTAACAGTGGAATTTCTCTTAGCCGAACTCTCCTCTAATCAAGGACACTTATTTCTAGCAGAGCTAGCCAGTGATGACAGGGTTCCTGTAGGAGTGTAGTGAGTCTGAGAGCTGCTATTTAATTTCTTAATGAGGCAGGCTTTGTCAGGTTATGACCCTATCTACTCTTCTTATATGTTCCAGCATCATTGAGCAGGCTATTATTGTAGGTTTCTAGTACTTTACTACTTGCTTAATAGCTTAATGAGTGCACTTTCCTGTGGTTAATCCCCTCTGCACCATTGATTTCTGTGTTCTTGGTTGCTTAATAGTGATGCTTTGACACCTTTTTTGTGGCTCTTTGTGCAATCAAAACATCTATATTAGAAAGTATTAACTTCACCTCAAACATTTCTGAGGGGCAATACAGGTACTAGACAGATCAAACCAGAAGAGATGCATTTGCATTTACTGACTGTTCCAGAGATGCTTAGTTACCCAGAGTGTGACATTGCAATAAGCAGAACACTACCTGACTCAATAGATGTTTCTCAAGTACTTGAACATGACACCTTGCCTGAAATGACTGCTGAACCAGCTATGATTTCATATACTGTTCGACATGCTAGAGTGTCTAGGTATGGAAGATCAGTCAAGAAGCTACCTATATGGAATAACTTTCTAACTTGTTATGATAGAAAGGTCTGACTGACACCTCCTATAGTTCTTAAGATTTATATTGTCATGAAGATGTATGGTTTTGCATGTATGGTTTGCAGTAACAATTTTTTTCCAGAGAATTTATACCAGCATTGTATTCTTTGGCTTATCTATTTATACCACGATTGTATTTTTGGCGTATCTATTATATGCATGGGAAACAGTGAGCGACATGACACTGATGTCACTGTTATCCAAAACATTATTTTCATTAACAAGGATTTGATTCCACAAAGATTTTTGGTTTGTATTTCTTTTTTTTTTTTTTGCTCATTTTCACCCCTGGTGTCTGTCAATTACTAGCCATTTTCATTCAATCAACTCATTTGTTCCTCATCATCTGGGCAAAAGTCAATGGAGAGGGGTCATATTTTTAGACAGCCATTGTGGATGGTTTGAGTTTTTGTGCAGAAAACTTCGCTGGAGATGAAATGTGACACCAAAGGACATCTCCCCACTTTCAGCAAGGGAGAATTTCTCTCTAGCATCCCTTTCCATCTCTCCAAAACATAAGTAGTGGACCCCCTTAATCTCAGCCAAGGAAATTGCAATAACCAGTTTGCCCTTGAATGCAAGCATCTATCTTCATCCCTGGTAGGGTGAGCATTGCAAACCTCTTCAATCCTCCCCTCCCCTTCCCTACCTGGCTCCTCCTGTGCCAGAGCTGCTAATTGAACCCCAGTTACCACGGCGTGCAGTCGGGTCTCCATCTGTCTGTACCATGGAGCTAGACATATGTGATTATAGTACAAACATCAGTGCAAGGGATACTTTTACCAGTGCAGGTTGAAACAAAGTAAAATCAGTTGGAGCTTCAGATTATGTCACAGACTTTGTAGATAAGATACAAGTTTAATGTACCTTGTTTTCTAGTAGATATAATAAATATGCTTATTTTTGGTACACCAATTTTTTACTAAACACAAGACTTATTAGTAGATGTACTGTCATTTTAATCCTTCTTTAAATTCACTGTAAACACTCTCAATAAGTACTGCTTACAGGAAGAAATGACAAGAAAGTGTTAAACAGCAACAGCTTTTCCTTGTTCTCAAACGTTAACAAGTTCTTTTTGTGTGCTGTTGCCTACAACGTATCGACACTACTAATTAGTAAATTACCTAGCAATGAAGTTAGCAACTTTTCTTTACTTTGGTCTTTTTATAGATTTGTTTTTACATATTCCATCACTTTGTACAGCCATTCAAGTGGCTGATAAGCCCACCCAACAAGCAAACAACAAACTGTGCTGTAAAGCAACAAGGAGTGGAAAGAATTGCATATTAAAGAAATTTTAGCTAGATGCAAAACTGGATTTTCTGAGATGTCTAGTGTGGAGACAAGCCTAATGCATGTTACACACATTATATTTTTAAAAAATATGTTTTTTACACAAAGGGAAGTTGGAAGCTTTTTGCAATTATGGTGCCAAGCAAAAACTTGCTGTTATGATTTCCACTGGCAGATCCAGGCTCCACCCCTTGGGTTGCATCCCAGAAGGTCATCTCAGAATAAACGTATTTCTGATGAGGAAGCAACAATAACTATTGGTATTTCATCTAATGTATTAAACAATGCAATCTTCTACTGTTGCATAAGAAAAAAATTCTGATTTGTTATATGTATACAAAATAATATATTTCCCTCCTGTGCTCAGCACTGTACATCTACATTGAAACCTATCTATCATACTACAGGAACATTTAGAATTACAGTTAACATGCATAACTCATTGTAGAAACCCATACTTTGCACATTTAAAACAAACAAAAAAATAGATGTACTTGCCCAAAAAACAATGATCTGCAAAATAGTTGCTAAAGCATATGAAACCAGTCCATCCTAAAGCAAAGGGAAAATTCCTATTAAAACCAAAGGAAAAAAAATAAATAAAACCTAAAAAAAAAAAAAAAACCTACTATGTAGATTACTTTCGTGCCCTGCTGTGCATAATCAGATCTGTAACCTAAGGAAAAAATCAAACTGGTAAAGATTTGTAGTATGAAATGTACACATATTATCACAACAATAAATCGGTTTTTATTCTCCAAATAAAGAAGGGATACAGCAAGAATAACATTAAAAAAAATTACACAATTGTACTCCAATAAAAAAGCACTGATTTATCTAAGAAAGGGAACCACTAATTGTTCTTGAAGATCTCCATTACTCTTTGAACAACCATCTTATCCAACATCACCTGCAGTCTGACTTTAATTCACTAAAATCCAGAAAATAAACTTTAAACAGCATCTTCTAATGCAAGAAATGTTTGACTGAATACGTAATGTTAACCCTCTCTACTTTTATTTCCAAAATAAAATTCACTCCCAAATCTAAAATTATCATCTAAACAGTAAGAAGAATGATTTGACACTTGCAGAAACATAACATTAATAACAAATAAGTATTCTTAAATGTTCTCCTGTTACTCACATTTTTGTAAGTTCTAACCTCAGGTGACCCGAACAAAAAGGAAAATATACACATAACCACACACACACACACACACACACACACACACACACACACACACACACACACACACACACACACACACACACACACACCACACACACACACACACACACACACACACACACACACACACTATTATAAGTAATCAGAACCAACCTAAATCTCACCCCAACCAGTCAATGAAATGCTTCATCACAAGCCAAAAGAAACTATATGAAAAAAAAAACCTCTGCTTAGTCTACTGAGGTATCAAAGGGTTTTCTCTCCATCCCACCACATGGGGTCAGTGTCTCACATCCACAATGACAATCTAGAGTCAAGGTGTACACCACCAAGTGGCTAGCCCTGCCACAGTAATTCCTCCATATCATACACTTGCACTCAAACTCACACCTATGACCAATTTAGAGTGTCCAGTCCACCTACTGCATGTGTTTGGAATGTGGGAGGAAACCAGATCACCAGGAGGAAGCCCATATGAACACAACAAGGACATGCAGATTCTGCACAGAATAAACCCCAACCAAGAATACCACAAACCAACAAACCATTCAAATGATTGGAGAAAAAGATAAAACAGAATTATTGATAAAGGAGGTACCATAAGGTTCATTCACAAGAAAAAAAAACTTATCAAATATGTTAGGTTTTTTTGGATTCACTGTACTGTATTGGCATCACATTTAGGAGTAGTTTCTCTAGCTAACACACAATGATTGCTTTGATCAAACCAGTTTCACTGATTAAGCTTTGTCAGTGTGACACATAATAATTTCATCTTGTCAAACTGATAAAAATCCAGCAGAGCTGACTGGACATCAACTGATCACACATTATTGTCATTTTATTTATTTATTTATTTATTTACTTATTTATTTATTTCTGTGAATGAGATTGTGGAATAGTGTAGACAGGAAGATTTACTCTTTCAGCCTTTCTCCACTGTAGTGCAGTCTTGGAGTGTGTATATACATATATATATATATATATATATATATATATATATATATATATATATATACGTGTGTGTGTGTGTGTGTGTGTAGGCGTGTGTGTGTGTGTATATATATATATATATATATATATATATATATGTATACATATATTTATATCACACAAACATATAAGTAGCAGGAGGTATAGGGGTGAAGGGAGAACTCCCTTGCAAAAAAAAGTACTTAGTTGTTTTTGTTTATTTTTCCTTGTTTTTTAATTATTTAAGTTTTGAGCAGTTGTGTTCAGTGTGGTGCAGTTTGATGGACTGTTTCTTTGACTAGATGTCATACATCCTTATATTATTGATATAGCTATACATAATGTACATAAATATATTCTGTTTGGGTATTGGTAAGTGTATATGATTGAAACTCAGGTAACTCAAATTAAGACAGTTGGGTAAGCCTGCATTACCCCTACCCACATGGGATACATTGCTATTATACAGTGTCATCATTCAATAAAGTAATTTCTCGTCTTTTAAAATAGATGATGACATTAGTGAACTTGATTTTTGTTTCAGCTATTTATTTTTACATACTGGTTCAGATGATGGCATGCACACAAGCATATACAAGTATGTGGTGATGGCAGCAGAGTACATTTGACCTGGTGTATCTGCTGCCATTTTAATTTTTTAAGGGAGTCATGAGTGCTTGTTTGCTTACTTAAATATGTCTGCACACCCATCTCTCCCCCTTTCCCTTTTATATTCATTTATATAGCATTTTAATAATTGTGATATTCTAATCAGTTATGGCTTGCTGAAAAGCACTATATTTTTCTTGCCATTTAATCCTCAGTCAGGCACTACATAATAAAAGAGCTGTTACTATTCTAGGACTCAGTAGGTTAATTGCTCTTGTGGGATTGAACAGTGGCAGCTGTAACTGAAAGCATGCAATAAAAGAACTGAAAATGTCCAGAAACTCAGAGATTTTTATAATCCCACATGCAGTCAAATAATGAATGGCTGCAGATATATTACAATGTGGACTTTTCCTGTGTCCAAATGCTTAAATTGTGATCGGTAATATAAGAAAAGCTATAGTGAGACAAATATCGACAGAAAGTATTAGGATATTTCAAATGAACCCCATATGCTGTGCTCTAAAGAAGCTGTAGGGTATAGAAAAGGCACAAAATGAGAGAAATGGCAAAGGTGTGTTTAATTTCTATATGATAGCAGATGAATCATTTTGAAGAGGAAATCCTGTATTTATCTCATGACGGTCAGCTGATGCTGTGAGTTGCTAAAGAGTTTGCCATATAATCAGTATATGGATTCTCTCTCCAAACTCCATTTATTTACTTGATGCTTAAATCTGACCAAGTCACCTAACCAATGTTCCCAGCTCTGCACTTAAAAGAGACACTTGCAAATAGTGTGTTTGCCCTATTAATTAATAAATAAAAAATAAAGGTGGTAAGCAACTCCTTCTTCTGCTGAAGTAAGGGGGTGCTGTCCCAGATCCCTCTTAATTATTCTCACTTCTGGGTTACATGATGTTGGAAGTATGAGCAGAACGGTTGTGCACAATCTGAAATCTATGCCCTTTCCATGAAGTTACGCTACATTGGAGTAAGGAAATATTTAAACAGTGGTGTGTGCGCGCGCGTGTCAGTGCACGTGTGTGTGTGTGTGTGTGTGCGTGTGTGTGCGTGTGTGTGTGTGTGTGTGTGTGTGTGTGTGTTTAATATTTGTCTCGTTTTCACTGCAGCTAGTAGTACTGTTTCTTTCTCTTTATGTATATGCATCTCTGTGTGTGTATGTGTTTTCAATTTTTGTTAAATCTCTGTCTGTCTTTCTTACTGTTCCTGTCTTTAATTATGCTTTTCCATTTCAAACTACCGTCGTGCCTATCTGCTGCTACTGTTTTTCAGTGCAAAGGTGATTTTTTTCTAGATTTTTTATTCCACCTCCAATAGTGATTTTGAAATAGAATCTTGAGAAATACACGGCAAATTCATAACACCAACTATTAAAACTACTGATTTCTCACTCTTCTGAAAATGTGTGATAGTAAAATAAATCATATTTTCTACTTAATGCCTAAGGGGCAGTATACTCTGTTTTTTACAGGCAGTTTTGTTATCAATGCTGTCTGTCAAAATGCATGTTGTCTGACAGGAAAGATTCCCTTTTCCTCAAGGTACAGCAGCCTCAGAGCTCTTTCAGTAAAGGTATAAGTGCATGAAATAAAGTCCCCAGCATGTAGATGGAGCATAATTTATCCCTCACTGAAAGGCATCTTTTGACTTTACTCACATGGAGAATTTGAAATCGTGTCATTGGTGATTGTGGCAGGGATCCTTCTATTGAACAGAATTAACATTTAAATTGATCCCTGGTGGAGCGCTTTTGTTTCTATTTTCAGCTTTGCCATTGTCCATGAGCTAAATGATTTCCAGCCACATGAACAACTACATATTTTACTTTTTTGTGTTACATGAATATTTAGCAAATAGCTTTTCAAAATTCTTAAACCTGTTGTATCAAGGTTTATATACACTGTGCTGTTAAATCTTAATAACAGACTATAAAAAAAAAAACAAGAATGGATAGCACAGGCTACTTTCAAGTGAAATGTTTCTGTAAGGCTTCTTACCAGCTGTGTAATTCTGTTGTTAAACTACTGAAATGAACTTTCAAAAGCTGACAACTATTTTGACTGCTAAAAATAAGTATGAGACTGTTTCACTGCTAATTTATTAGAAGAGTGGTCAGCAGTTAGGTTTAGAGCTGGCAAGCAAATGTTCTTTCCTTTTATGTATTTAACAAGATGTCACAGATCTAGTCAGCCCTCCCAATGTCTACAGTCTGGATATTTTACAAAGACACTTTTTACAGAAAATAAGTTAGGCTGGAAAAGTCTACACTAGTCTGATAAAATGCAAAGCAGAATGTTACAGCTACAGACAGATAAGTGCTTCTCTGCCAAACACTGATTTCTGGAATTATTTACACACACACACACACACACACACACACACACACACACACACACACACACACACACACACACATACACACACACACACACACACACACACACACACACACACACACACACACACACACACACACACACACACACACACACACACACACACACACACACACACACACACACACACACACACACACACACACACACACACACACAAACATGGATATTATATGGACAGTTCTAAAAGTGTAATAGACCTCCCAGGGTTGAAGACCCTCCACCTGAAGCAGTGGACCTGAAAACTGTCTTGGGATGTCTAACTTTTCTTTAAAATTCCAGCCATATGAGACATAATTGCTTACATATTTACCACCCCCCGATTAAAACAATTAATTTACTTACATTTTGCAATAAGCAAGCAATACTATTAACAATATATCTTTAAGCATTGCAAACGCTGGATTTATTCTTAATGACATTTCGCAAATGGTGAATGAATTTCTGTATTTGTAGAATTTACTATCTATCCTTTTGTCTAAAAAAAGAACATTCTAAATCATCTAAATTAATTATAAAATTTAGACTTAACATTTATCTTTATTCATCAGTTTGGTCCTCATATGATCCATGTATTGCTCATAAGGAAATGTAAAGGCAAACCTTACAATTAAATTTCAGTTATATATATTTTACATAATTATATCACACACAGTTGAAGATTATAAACAAGTCACACTTTACTCCGTCAAAAAGCTTTTTTTCTAGCTTGCCATCTAGTTTTAAGGACTACCACATGAAAAATGCAGCTAAATTAGTATACCTAAATACTAAAACAATTATAATCAACTGTGGCACATATTGCATCTTAAAATCAAAATTGTATTAATTTAACTGATTGATACCTGTTGTAAATTTGCCATATTGCCCATTATACTATTGGAACTTAATACAGAATTCCAACAAGTTTTAATTATGATTGTTATGTTTACCTCCCCCCCAAAAAAACTAGCATGCACGCTGAAAAAAACAGTAAGCATCAAGGAATAGTACACCACCACGTCTGGTCCATTATTGCATATGGAACAGCGAAACTGTGAAAACCAGGGACATTTACTAGACAAGAAATAATTTAAAAACGCAAAATTCTCCAGTGCTATTACTCTTCCAGTTAAGTGCTTTCATTTCTAAAATAATGGAACTTCATTAGAACTAAACCAATAAAAAATTATTCTTTTATATATAATGGAGCCTCAGGTGTCATCAACATTTAAAGATAAATAAACTTATAATCAAAATTTATCCATAGTTAAAATTCATCCAGTATTAATACATAATTTAAAACAATAATAGTCTGCAATCTACATCCCATATAACAAGCAAATTATTTTATTTAAAAACGCTTTAGTTATTTTTACAGCTACGGCCTCAGTGAGAGGAATGTGACAGCAGGAGGCCAGTTTAAAAATCAGAAAAGTTTAGAGAAACAAGGAAACCTTCTGAGATAAGGTTTCCACTTTGTGCTAAGCTTTCCTGAATCCCAGGATGTATCTTTCTGGACTTCATTGTAGCAAAATTATCTATTTTTGTGAGGATTTAATATGCAAATCTTGAGAATAAATATTATTCCTTTACTTTCGTCTGTCAGTTAGTGCAGAGTATTAAGTCAATGAACTGTTAATGAGCAGTTTGCTGTAATCAAGGGTTTGATTCCCCCAGCCTTTCTTTGCCTAGTATGTGACCTGGGACAATTGGGAAAATTAGGCCAGGCTCCTCAATGGCTTTTGGACTGCATGCCTAGTAAATACTATGAACCAATGACCTTAAAGATTAAAAATATATTTAAGTGGAAATGGAATGCTAAGATATTTTTTTGAGTGGATGTCTGACAGAGAACAAGGAATGTGTATTATTATATACTACTTTATGACAATAGGGAAAATGCAATTAAAACTGATTTTTAATCAATATATTCTAAATATTTTTATAAACTACTTTGATGATGCATATAAGGATCTGCAGATACAAAGTAAGAGCAACTAACAGAAATGGATAGAAGAGACTAAAAAGAGAATTAGAAATTGCATTTGGATAAGGTTCCTATTTAAACTAGGAATCTTAAGTTCAAGGGATGGGAATTGGTTTAGTTGTAGTTTAGTTATTTTATTTACTGTTAGCATTTCTTTTTTTAACCTTCTTTTTTGTGTATATATCAGATAAAATGAAGAGTCAAAGGAGCTCCTCTATTTGTTTTCACAAGACTATATATGCTATTCCAAGGTCGTTTTTTGGTGGGAAAAACACATTTTCTTGTCAAGACAGGTGGGAGAGTTCCTTTGGTTCTTAGACATTTGTTTTGCCTACCAGTATCTTGGCTGTGAATCTTTTTGATAAAGTGAACATTCGGCCAAAAGCTTAACTATTGTTTTTATATACAGCCATTATTGCAATAATCTGGGCTGCTATAGAGATACCGTTATTATAGAGATGATACAATACCATTTATCGACATGACTGTTAGTCATACAAGATGCCCTCTTTACAATGTGTTTCTTTCAATATGAATAACTTCTACAGTAGCCATAAGGGAACACATTTATTTATTTAAAATGCATAAAACACAAGTTGCCTTTATTAAAAGTTTTTATTGGATTTTCAGTTTGTAAAAGAATTACAGCAATATTTACAGTCAGAGATTTGTGAACATAATAAATGAAAATTAAGCCTCACACAAAAGAATAAACAACTATTTATAGGAGTGTCCATTAACCATCAATTCATTCAAGTTATTATACATTACATTAAATCTAAAATGCAGTTATTTTTTGCTTATCAAGTAGATGTATAAGTTTTGTCCATGCATTGTAGCAAGAGGTAATCCTGGTTGTTCTTGACTTAATTGTAATGATTTCCAGGTGACAGACTTCAGTTGCAATATTTAATTCTTTGAAGGAGGGTATAGATTTCTTCTTCCAATTCTGAGTTATAACCTTTCTTGCTATAGATAGTATAGACCACAAAGTTTGACAAGTTGCCTTTTAAAGGAAACTCATTTATCACCAGAAGAGAATTAATAGAACATATATGAATGAATATCCAGCACTAGTAAGTTGTAGCTTTAAAGAAAAGCGAAGAGGAACAGCACACTCGCATAAGAACTTTGTCACAATATATTGAGTTACTGTAAAAAACACATGAGGCCAGGTACCCAAAACGACAAAGAAATCCATGCAGCACACAAAGGTACCAAGTAGAGGTAGTCAAACCCAAAGCACGAAACACAATCTGAAGTGGAAGCACCAGCAGTTTATTTAGTACATAAACACAAATATTCACAAGACGTTTTCGTCCACAAGACTTCTTCAGATGTAACAAAGAAAAGAAAAAACTAGCTGCAGCATCCTTTATATCCCCCACAAGTCACTTTAATGGTTTAATAGTATGATAAATTGACAATTGGGAAACACCCAGATTTATGCAAATGCTCCACTTTCTGTAACCTTTACAGGTCTCTTTGCAAGCATGTCAATAGAAATGCAAATAAACAAATGAGCAAATTCACAACTAAAAAACCTGTTTTAAAAACATTTTAAAAAACATGTATACTTATGTGTAGAACATTAGGTAAAATTAAATGAATAAAAGTTTAAAAGTAGATTAAAAAAAGAAGCCTAAAAAAATGTAAAACACATAAGTATTGTGGTGACCAGCTTAAAATCTCAATGTTAAATAAAGGATAAATGAGCCCTATCTCAACATAATATATATATATATATATATATATATATATATATATATATATATATATATATATATATATATATATATATATATATATATATATATATATACACTTATAAGTATGCATAAAATGTTTAAGTACAAAGGTATTTATGAGTATATATAAAGAAAGTATATTCAAGGGACCTGAAAAATGCATTTAGCAGAAATGTAAAAAAGTATGTATAAAGTGTGTAGTGAATCATGTAAACAGAGAAGTGTTCCCAAATTAAAATGGGACTCCTTATAATTTAGCTGCCCTCATTTTCAAGATGGGGGCAATAGAGATGTGTTCGTTCAAACCAGGAGGTCTATTTGCTTCCAGTAGTAACTGCCAAAATATTTCTCTAACCTCTATTCTGGTCTCCCAGGGACCCCCCCCCCTAACATTTTGGTGCACCATCTCTATTACAAAAAGCCCCATTTGGCCTTTGGACATGCAAGTGTATGTTTATAGATGGTGTTATTGCCATCATGTGTACTGATAGCATTCAGATGTTCGTAAATTCTTCTTTTCAATTCATGTGTAGTTTTTCCAATGTAGAACGCATCACATTCTTTGCATAGGGCTAAATAAATCAAACCTTCACTATTACAATTTGAGAAACTATTACTTTTGATCAGATAGTCCTCTCCATTATGTACACTGAATCCTGCTTCAGGATGTAAGAGCATTGGGCACAACATCCACACTTGTATGTTCCTGGTTTTCTTCCATACAACAACTTGTGGTCTTTCTCCAATAACTCCTTATGGTTTTTTCCTTTTTTGTAGGTAAATTTTAATGGGTTCTTCAATAGTACCTCCAGTTCAGAATAACAACTAAACCTGTCCCAGTTTTGTGCAATGATGTTTCTAACCCTTGGTGTGTTCTGATTGCAAAACATAACATAATTACCCCCAAAGGTTCCTTTCTTATCTAAATCTGAACAGCTTGGATTTTCATTGTTAGCATTATCCTTGTTGGCTAGCAAACTAACCTGCCCCATGTGCCCTTCCAACTTATCACGTTCCAAAGTATTACTTCCCAAAATGGGGGCAAATTTAGAATTTCTGCCAACTCTCACCTCAGCCATAATATCCTCTATTAAATCCCTAGGGTATTTCCTAGCTAGGAACACGTCCATCACTTTCTGGCTTTCATGTTCATAGTCCACATCCCTAGAGGTCATCCTGCAACTACGAACAAATTGCCCCTTAACAATACTTCTTTTTTTTGTGTATAGGGATGTGAACTAGTAAAATACAAATAGGAGTTGGAAAAAGTCTCCTTCCTGTAAACATTGGAGGTGAATTCCTGTGCAATACAATCCTTTCTGATGGTAACATCTAAAAAATGAATCTCTTGGTTTGAAATGTGATGGGTAAATCTTTAAAAAATCTGTCGTCTGATTCAAATATTGAAAAATTCCATCAATTTTGTTTCACTACCATTTAAAAAATATAAATATCATCAAGACAGCACTTATAATAAATCCAGTATTGCGTGTATTCTGATTGAAAGACAAATTTTTGTTCCTAAACCATAAGGACAATGTTGGAATAGGTGGGGGCACAACATGCCCCCATAGCTACACCTTGTATCTGTTTGAAAAATTCACCTTCAAAGAATAAAAAATTCTGTTCCAGAACCAGATCCATAAGTTCTGTGCACAACAGGAAGGTGTTCTGGTCTAAATTCCCATCTTGTTTAATAGCTTCTTGAAACCATTCTGTACCTATGCTATGCAAAATGACATTGAATAAATCCTGTATGTCCAAAGTAGCAAAAATAAGCGTATCTGAATTCATTTTCTTATCAATGCTCTTTAAGAAGTCCCAAGAATCCTTAATTATCCCGTTGGCATTGACCCAAATATTTTTTTAACTTAAGTTCCAAGTACTTTGCCCAGGGGTGCGTTTTTGATCCATTGGCAGCAACAATGGGTCTTGTGAGGATCCTCAATATTTTTGTGAACCTTAGGGATCCCAAATATGGCAGGTATACTGGGCTTCTCCATACTAATGTATTTGTGGGTTTCATGGTCAATTACTTGATCATCTAACATGTCTTTTAATACAAAATCAATTTTTTGATAGGACAA
Source organism: Protopterus annectens (assembly GCF_019279795.1). Classification (NCBI taxonomy): domain Eukaryota; kingdom Metazoa; phylum Chordata; order Ceratodontiformes; family Protopteridae; genus Protopterus; species Protopterus annectens. Next base: position 358,003,904 of record NC_056737.1, on the reverse strand, counting down.
GTTTATTTCATTCCTAGATACTCTGATGCATCAGGATGTGTCATTTAACATATTTAACATTTTGCTGGAATATACAATACTGTCCATAAGAACCCCCCCCCCCCCTTGTCTGGTTGCATTATCCTAAGGTATTATTTTCCTCTAAGGATTTAATAATATCAAATTCCTCCTTACTTAAATTACATTTTCCATTCCACCCCATTGTGGTGTTACGTCTAATCTCCCTTTCTACCTGTAACTCAAAATTTTTTAGTTGGGGGTGCATGGGTGGATTGAATGTGCTGTGTCCCCTAACATCTGAACCCATGTTACCATTGTGCTGCCCCTGAAATAAAATTTCTAAGTTTTTCTTTCTTATAAATGTCTTCAGGTCTATCAATGTGTCTACTATACTTCCCCTGTTTGAGGGAATGAACTTGAGACCTTTGGAAAATAAAGAAAAATGTTCCTTAGTGACTTCTTCTCCACTATAATTGTAGATGTTAAAATCATAAAGCCTATGGCATGGTCCTTCCACTACAATATTTTCCGTAGCTTCAATTTTTTCCTGTCCCCCTTCACAGCTTACCTCCATTATTGTCTCCTGCTGTTTGGGGGACCCCTCTGAAAATATTTTACTGGGGATTTTGCCTCAACCTGTCTGACCTCCTAAGTTCAGGGAAGTCCCCATTGTCAATGTCCTGTTGTTCCATTCCCTCATTAATCCTGAAGTCAGTTTGTCTATATGATGTACCCCATGCATTATGCATATAGTGCCCCTGAGTACCTGTACTCCTATTATGTCCATAATCACCCGTGTTATTTTTAAGATCAGGAATTTCCCTTCTAGGAAAAGGGTAAGCTCATTTCTGATGGTATTCCCTCAAGTCCCTATTTATTTTTCCACATTTTCTTTTAAAAATAACTTTACATTTGTTCTCCATGTATTGTTTAATCAAATTATATTTCCTATTTTCACTCTCAATAGAAAACATTAAATCATTGGTTACCACATTATTAACATAATCAGTCTCCTCATACAATTTTTGCATTTGTCTATCATTCTCTTTAATTAATGCTCTCATAAGATCATGCCCACTTCGGTCAAAAAACTGTAATAGTTCCTTGTGAAAGGCAGATCCTTCCACCACATTGTTGGGAAATATGTACATTCGTAACCCTTTTGGTACAATGCCCCTTGCAATACAGTCTTTTAAATAACTATTATCAATCCCCAATGCCTTGTGTTTATAAATTAAATCAGTTAATTTTTTAATATTGTTGCCATACGACATATCAAAGTCTGTCCCCCAAAATCCATCATCCTGATGAAAATTATTAACAGTACCTTTGTGATTTGAAAAGGAATTGTTTGCAACAAGCCAGGAAGCCAATGCTTCTGAATCAGTCCATTCATCCTTTCCATTTGCTCCATGGTCATTGTTGTTGTTCAGTCCATCTCTCCATGTACCACATGCACAGCCGCCAGCCAGCCATAACTCCTGTCCTGCCAAGCCATTGGAGCTTGTTGGAAATGCTCCATTAACATTACGGAGTTTAGACAAAGCTCTATTCCCCTTTGGGACTTCGGCCCTGGATTCCCTCTGCAGTTTACTGTTAGGGGGTGTCGTCACTTCCTCCCTACGCTGGTCAGTCTGTCCCAGACAAAGGTCGGCTTCCTGGTTACAAGCTGGTTTTGGTACACTACCTGAAGCACCTACCACATATGGCAAATTGTGTTCTGTCATGGCATTGCATGCAGCCCCCTGTGAGCTGCCAGACATCAGTAAAATAATTTGCGTTAATTGCCCTTCCACTCTAGACAAATGCTCATTCAGTTCTACAGCTTGTTGTGCTTCCCCACCTGGGAAGCTGTCTTCTACCTCTACAGCTTCCACAGCACAAATAACCATAAAAATCACAAGAGGCCAGGTACCCAAAATGACAAAGAAACCAATGCAGAACACAAAGGTACCAAGTAGAGGTAGTCAAACCCAAAGCACGAAACACAGTCCAAAGTGGAAGCACCAGCAGTTTATTTACTACATAAACGCAAATATTCACAAGGTGTTTTCATCCACAAGACTTCTTCAGATGTAACAAAGAAAAGAAAAAACTAGCTGTAGCATCCTTTATATCCCCCACAAGTCACTTTAATTGTTTAATAGTATGATAAATTGACAATTGGAAAAACCCAGGTTTATGCAAATACTCCACTTTCTGTAACCTTTACAGGTCTCTTTGCAAGCATGTCAATAGAAATGCAAATAAACAAATGAGTAAATTCACAACTAACAAATCTCTTTTAAAAACATTTTAAAAAACATGTATACTTATGTGTACAACATTAGGTAAAATTAAATGAATAAAAGTTTAAAAGTAGATTAAAAAAAGAAGCCTGAAAAAATGTAAAACACATAACAAGTATTGTGGTGACCAGCTTAAAATCTCAATGTTAAATAAAGGATAAATGAGCCCTGTCTCAGCATGATATATATATATATATATATATATATATATATATATATATATATATATATATATACTTATAAGTATACAAAGGTATTTATGAGTATATATAAAGAAAGTATACTCAAGGGACCTGAAAAATGTATTTAGCAGAAATGTAAAAAAGTATGTATAAAGTGTGTAGTGCATCATGTAAACAGAGAAATTTTCCCGAATTAAAACTGGACTCCTTATAATTTAGCTGCCCTCATTTTCAAGATGGGGGCAATAGAGATGTGTTCATTCAAACGAGGAGGCCTATTTGCTTCCAGTAGTAACTGCCAAAATACTTCTCTAACCTTTATTCTGGTCTCCCAGGGACCCCCCCTAACATCTCCGTGTACCTTCTCTATTAGAAAAAAGCCACATTTGGCCTTTGGGGAAAAATTCACTGAAGTGGCCATTTGAAGATTTGAAAGTTTGCTGTTTATTGGTCGACGAAGAGGCATTTGATGAAGATGTTTTTTCAATAAGGTAATATAGACCTGATGAAAGCATGACATTTCACATTATTCCTTATATCATTTTCACCAAAATGGATAAATGATTTGAATTTTCAAAGATAATGTTAAGCTTAATAAATAGAGTTTAGATCCTATTAAGAGAAAATTAAGTTCTTAATACAGACTGTTCAATAGCAAAATCTGATTTTGATAGAAAACTGGCTAACATTCCAATGTAACAGACAGTTTTTTAATCTATGGAGCTGATTTAATGTGAAATATAATCAGAAAAGTATGCTCCGCCCATTCTTGATTTACTAAATTTTGCAACAAATGATGAGGAGGTAGACAGATCATAGTTATTCAAAATGCATAAAACAATTAAGCACTAACCTGTACTCACCAAATGAGTTTTTCCGGTATAACTACAATAGAAAATATGATTTTAACTTCTTCTTAAAAATACCTTTGGAAATTATTTTCTTGGAAATTTCTATTAGATCATGTAATACTCCATATAGAATTAACAGTATGTACAAAAAGGAAGGCGTTGATTGTTGGAGGGAAAAATCTTTCAACAAAACTGAATGACCACATGGTGTTAATGACATAATCATGGGAAGGGTTATTTAAATGGAAGCTTTGATCTTATGAAATAGTTCTGATGAAGTCCAGTGTTTGATTGTAAAATACAAAAGCACTCAACTTTTGTGATCAAATTTTTTTTTTTATTTACATTGGTCAGCTTTATTTGTGGATTGTGATAGTAGCGGGGTGGTTGACTTATGAGTTTTTTCCCATCTTAGTTAAACTTAGGTGCTGTTTAATTCTCCAGTATCTGGATGTGTACCCAAGCCTCAATCCTCTCTTATATGGAGTTAATTAGCAGTTGCCAGGAAAATTAGTTATTCAATTTACCAGAGTTTCTAAATACTAATACCAATACTGTGTATCAAAAATAAATGTGTACTGTTAAGATTAAACTTTACAAAATAACTATAGAATGTATGTAATGAATACATTTTTTAATTATTAAACTGAGAATATTAATCTGTATGCTAAGATCAGTTTATACTGTTTGGCTGTTTAATGAAGGTTAGTGATTTACACAAAAGAAATGGTCTGGAGACTTCTATGAGTGGTGCAGTGGTTAGTGTTGTTGCCTCACAGCAAGAGGTTCTCTAGTTTGATTCTTGCCTGGGGTGGCTTCTGTGGGGAGTCTGGATGTCACCCCTGTGTTCACATGATTTTACTCCAGGTGCTCTGGTTTCCTCCCACATACCAAAGACATGAGTCTGGAGCATTTCTCCCTGGGCCTCCACTGAAATAGGGCACTGTCACAGTCTGACTTTCCTGGTAAATAAAATAAAGTAGATCTTGGAGGTTTTCACAAATATTTAAATGTTATCCCCCTCAGGGTGTAACAAAATACCACTAAAATTAAATGTAATAAAATACAGTGAAATGTATTAATTAAAAATAAAAACATACAGAATACATATTCATTATAAAATAAGGGATAAAAAAACAACAAAAGTATATGGGTGGCATTGAGAACATGCACAGGCAAATAACAAAGCTGCACAATATTAATTGAGCTGCAGTTAAAAAATCAAAAAGGTATCCTATGTACACAATCCCCCAGATTTACAAAGCCCTTTATAGCGTGCAGGATTAGTCTAAGAGCTATTTTTGGCAATATGGCCGACGTGTGATCCAGGAACGAACTCTCGGGACATGCACATGAGATCGTAGGCTAATCCTGCATGGACTGAGCTCCTGTATGCAAATTTCCCTCATTTGTAGGTGAAAACCATGCAAATGAGGGTAATTTGCGATCCAGAAAGCTGGCAGCTGTCAGTGCAGGGACGAGTGCAGCCTGCAGAAATGTACTCGGTTAATAACCGAGTACATTTCTGCAAACTACAAAATGGATCTATGACAGCTCAAAATAAAGGCTGCATATCACTGAGGAAGTATGCCAATGGCCAAGTAGAAGGCCATTGGCATTGCAAGCTGTTTAAAAAATAAAATAAACAACTTTTATTTTTTTTGCCGATCTCGCCTGTTTATGCACAGGGCAGCGGCACGCAAACTGGATTGGGGGGAAATCATAAAATAAACCTAAAAGAAGCATTCTAACTAAAATCAGTATTCTGCCATGCAAGTCAATGGCAGGCAGAAGACAACCTGGCCAGTGAGTAATGGTTGCTAAGGGGGGAGGCGCAGTGTGGGACATGTAACTATGCATTAGCAGGCAATCTTATGCAAATTAGGGAAAGGTTAGTGAATACCAGATATTCCCAGGGTGTGAGGCAGGTCCCAAGAGTGTAAGAGTATAAATAGCTGGGTGCAAGACTAAGACATAGGTGACATCATGGGGTTGTGTGTCAGGCATACTGTAAGTGGATTGGAGACCCGTGGCTCGGGATTGCTCCTAGCTTAGCACAGCTAGGCGTGTGTCTAAACCTGCCTAGCACTCTTTACAAAGTGTAAGTGGGTACGCGTGCCGCACACTGGGTTTTACAGGAAGAAAAAGGAAGTTAAACCAGGAAAAAGCAGCTCTGTGCACATTTGAGCACTCCTTTTGTGCGACACGCACATGGGCTTAAACAGAGCAGCAATGGGAAGGGAAAACAGCAGTAGGAAGATAATCAAAGAGAAGTACCTTAGCTGACAGGTGAAATGTATCAGAATCAGCCAATTACACAGGCAGTAGACCAGCCCAGCCCAGCACACCACTATAAACTATGCAGACACCTTTCCCCTTGTTTTTCCCAAAAACTCTGCACCACCGGTGTATACAGATGGGGAAACTTTACAAAATGAAAGCAAGAGAAAAAATGTTAGGGGCTGCTTTTGCTATCATAAACCAGCATGTGCAAGAGGCTGAGGGTGGTGAGGATGTGAATGCTGCTGAGCAACCCACAGTGAGGAGACGGAGAAGAGTGTACAGACCCAGGGTAACCTACCAAGGGCTACATGAGCTGGAGATAGTGGTGCGCTATAGGGTGGACAGGGACCTCCTACAGCAAAGTGTTGAGCTGTGCCGGCCACGCCTGACACACTGAACTAACAGAGGGGAACCCATCCCAGTGGATACCAAGGTATGTGTAGGTCTAAGAATACTAGCTACAGGTACCTTCCAAAGGCCAACTGGGGATAAGATGGGGTTTTCACAGGCATCAGCATCCAGGGTACTCAACCAGTTCCTGGATGCCATGTCAGCACATGTCGGTGAGCACATATATTTCCCCATCACCCATGAGACGTTGGCCAGCGATATACGTCTCTTCCACCAAATAGCAGAATACCCTGAGGTAGTGGGTGCAATGGAGTGCACACACATACGCATGAAAGCATCAAATGTAAAAACACTGACAGTACCACAGCTAAGAAATTTATTACAAAAAATAAAGTAAAAAACAAAAACAAAAATTGCAATGAATAAATTCTTACAAAACAGTGGTTAGTGCTTTCAGGGATCTACCCCTTCATCAGACAACAGTTAAAAAGCCCATAATTCTTTAAATACTGGAAAATAGTCACATGATGTTTCAAAAATATTTCAGTTGCACTCAATAAGGACATAACAATTAGTGCATCAGTACATATTAGCACAGTTATTCAAATAAATAGACCATATACTAAGAGAATTATAGCTAATATAAATAAAAAATGTGTAATTAAAAATATGTATATGTGTATAACCTTATATAGTGCATAACTCTATATAATGAAAAAAGATATAACCTAATAATCCTAACATCAACACTGTAAATATATATATATATATATATATATATATATATATATATATATATATATATATATATATATAACATAATAAAAATACATATACAAATCTAGTACGTCCAGCTTGTATAGATACATACATAGAAAATAAAATGCTAATATATCTACACAAGTAAATACTAAAATAGTGCTAACAAATCTAAAATGCAATATGAAAGATAAAAATATATTATAATATATAATTAAAAATCTAAAAATGCATAACCATTCAAGAGATTCAATGTTTCAATGGTCGAGCTTTTAAAAAAGGTTTGTGACACCATTCGATTCAACCCTGGGGGCTTGTCTGCATTAAATCTAATAATCCATCTCTGCTCAGCAGCTTCTGTATCAGATAAATTACCCCACCTTAATTTCTCAGACAGTATTTGTAAAACCAAAAATTTAAAGTTATGTTCCAGTCCTGTATTCATATTGTCCATAGCAATTGCACTGTTCTCCTTGGAGTTCCTAATATCCCTGTAATGTTCAAGGATCCTATCCTTCAGGTGTCTATTGGTCTTACCTATGTAGAAGCTGTAGCATACTACACAATAGGTGAAGTAGACCACATTAGATGTGGTACAATCAGCGCAGAGATTACTGCTATGACTGAATTTCTTAGAGGGATGTATAAAAGTCCTGCCATTGTGTATGTGTTTACATGCTCTACAATTTCCACACATGTATGTGCCCAATCTATCAGATCTACTGACAGTATTAGTTGCGGCATTTCTATAACATAGTTCACTTCTCAATGTTGGGCGGCCACAGTGGTGCAGTGGTTAGCATTGCCACCTCACAGCAAGAGGTTCTCCAGTTCAATTCTCGGCTGGGGTGCCTTCTGTGCAGAGTCTGTATGTCCTCCCTGTTGTCATGTGGGTTTTCTCCAGGTGCTCCGGTTTCCTCCCACATCCTAAAGACATGCTGTAGGTAGATTGGACACTCTAAATTGGCCCCAGGTGTGAGTGCGTGCATGTGTGTGCCTTCTGCGGAAGGTTGGGTGCTGGGCTGGCAACTCGACACTGTAAAACTCCACTGCCAATCATGAGCAGACAGGGGATCTGCTGTGGTGACCCCTAACCGGGAAAAGCCGAAAGAAGAAGAAGTTCACTTCTCAATGTTCTATTGTTCCTAAAAGTGAAACTCGGCTTAGTACCAATTATACCCTGTAGGTTATCAATCGTGGATAGAATGCCCCAATTTTTGGTTACTACATCACATACTACACTTATGTTGCTTGCAAAAGTGAGTGGCATCCTAAGTGTATTGTCTGTGTCTGTATGTTTATGCCTTACCTCATCACAATCAATGACTTGCCTGCTTGCTCGAGTTGTTGAGTGTGTATCAAAATAGGGTCTACATCTGCCTGCCCTATTACTCCAACCCTCTAAAATGCACTTATCTATAGTTCTAGCACCATAGCCCCTATTTAAAAACTCAGATTTAAGTTGGTCCAGGGCTATTTGTAGTTCATCATCATCGTTGAACAGTCTCATAATCCTGTATACTTGGCCTTTGATGATGTTGACCTTGGTGTGGTTAGGGTGCATACTGGTGTTGTGCAAAAACACATTTTTTCTAACATGTTTCCTAAACAAACCAGTTCTAATCTGGTTTAATTAATCTTTTCTTACTTTGACGTCAAGAAAGTCAATTTCAGTCATGGAATATTGAGAGGTAAATCTAAGAAATTGAGTGGTATTATTAAGGTAAATGAAAAATGCATTTAGCTCTACCTCTGTACCACTCCATAGCAAAAAAATATCATCCACAAACCTGACATACCAATCGATGTACCTACCATATGTACTATTGGTTAACACATGTGTACATTCCCATTGAGCCAAGGAAAGGTTGGTGTAGCTATTCGCACAAGCTGTGCCCATAGCTATACCAACCTTCTGTAAATATTTCTGCTGTTGAAATAAGAAAACAAGCGCTAACCACTGTTTTGTAAGGATTTATTCATTGCAAATTTTGTTTTTGTTTTTTTATTTTATTTTTTTAATAAATTTCCTAGCTGTGGTACTGTCAGTGTTTTTATATTTGTTGCTTTTAACTTTTCACTGACAGTTTTGTGCTTAGAGAGGATATTTACCTTTATTTCTACTTATTTTGCCTCTCTAATGTAGTAGAGCATAATAATGAATGTGTTTGCTGGCTGCCTTGGAAGCTACCATGATTCCCACATCTGGCATCTGATGCAGCTGTACCAGACATTTGCCATTGGGGACATCCAACACGGTCACCTAGTGGGGGATGCTGGATACGTACTGGAGCCATGGCTGATGACACCCATCAGAAATGCACACACACCTGAACAAGAACTCCATAATGAGGCACACGCACAAACATGAATCATAATAGAGCATGTGTTTGGGATGATCAAGTCACGGTTTCATTGCCTGGACACATCTGGTGGAGCCTTGCAGTACTCACCAACTACTTGTACCCAAATTGTCCTTGTATGTGCCATGTTACACAATATGATCCTGTGGTTACAGCTGCAGCAGGAATAGCATGGGGCAGGGCCACACAGCCCCCCACCAGTGCCAAGGCCTGCACAGGCACAGAGTGACTCAGAGGAGGAACAACCTGAGCCTGCCCCAGTAGGTAGAAAGTGGCATGCCCAGTATGCCCTGGCCTTGGCAAAGAGGCAATGCATAACACATGCACTGACACAGTAGGGACCCAGGGAATGACACCTCTCTCTGACTCGCACATACAGTAAAAGGGATGCCAAACATGGCACTACCTGTGCTCAACCATGTATATGGAGTGTACTATGTGTATCCGACATATGCAGCCCTGCAGCACCACCCTCAATATTGGGACCCCTACAAGGTAAGTGAGTCACACTTGCCAATTGGGGGGGCACATACCCAACAACAGTCACAGTCAGCAGGATAGGTGTAGACAAACACAAACACATGCTGTACTATGGCCTCTGAATGAGCCCTATCGGTAACCCCTCCCCAGGCCTACACAGACAGACTACAGCAGGCCAGCCAGTTGGATGTAAGTTGTGAAGGCTAGAAAGTCAGAAACTAATATGTAGGTAGTTAATGCTAAGATCTGTAGTACACTGGTATGCCTATAGCCAGCTTGATAGGTAAGACTACAGACTGAAATGGTGTACCTGACATACCAGTACTGTCCTAGCAAATGTGGAAAAGTGTAAGGTGTTCCCCACCATCCTACGTACACTTATAGTAACAGTCAGGTGTGCCTCCCCACTCCTGTGTAGAAATATAGAAGCAGTCAGGTGTCCCCCCACTATGCAGAAATGTAGCAACAGTCAATGCCAAATGACCGATGTATACCCTGTAGACACAGCATGCTACCTGTCGATGTACGACACAAAGGTCAGCACCACAGTACTAACTACCTGGACTTAATCCACACATGCAATATAGATGGCCATACTGGGCATGCTCACACACTTAGAGGAATGAAGGCAATGTCAGTCAACAACATACTGAAAGGTTATACTGGGCATGCTCACACACTTAAACACATGAAGGCCATGTCAGCAAGCACCAGTGGACCAGACATTCTGGCAGTTGCAGTTCTTAGTGCAGACACATGTCAGTATGCACCACTCCTGCCTTGCACACACAGTGGATAGGAATACAGACATATATGTAAGGACAACACACTATAATAAGCCAAAGGTAGATAGACATAGATGTGCGAAAGAGGGTGACTGTGACGAGGAGCCATCTAGGCCTGTCCCACCCAGCACACAGCCAAAGGGCCCCAAACACATGAGGTGCAGGTGTCACTCACTGTTGATACAAGCCACCAGTATTTGTCAGCATGACGGTGTGTTGCACGTGCCAGCTGTGCAACATGACTGTACAAGGAAGTAGTCACATAGTAGCTGTATACATGTACCTGTGGCATATGACCCTCTGTATGCCCGCATGTGGCATGTCAACCCCTACATGAATGGGTTATGGCCCATGAACACACTGCCCTCCCCATAGCAGTATCATGACAAGCCTGCTGAGGTCATTCAATGTGAAATACACCTTTGGGAGAGCTGTAGCTCAGTAATCCCCATGGCGCATCCCATACCTGCATACTGCTGTAGTGATAAACTAGTTAGGTAGTAGTCCTAACCCCAGACTTGGCAACTTTGTGTGCATGTCTCTCTGTATCTGACTGTGTAGAGAGAAATGCTTTTTATGCTACTCACACTCTGTACAGTTCATATACACAACATTGGCAAGGCTGCTGATGTCACTCACCTACAAATACACCTCTGGGAAAGCCATAGCCCAGTAATGTCTGTAGCATGTCCTGTAACTGTGTACTGCTGTAGTGTGATTTAGAACTGTGGTAGGGCTTCATCACCGCCCATGGCAGTTCTGGATGTTTTGCATGTGTTTCAATGTCTGTGTATGGAGTAATGCATCATAGGCTACTCACTCGCAGTACATTTCAAATGCCCTACTTTGCCAGTCCTGCTGATGTCATTCATTGTGAAATACAACTTTGAGGGGAACATTCCCTGTAATCCCTGGGGTGCGACCTATAACTGCTCCATGCTATAGTGTGATATAGGCCTTGGTCAGGGGTTCTATACCCACACATGACAGTTATGGATGCTTTGTGCATGTCTCACTGTCTGTGTAGGGGGCAATGCATTTTAGGCTAGTCACTCGCAGTACAGGTGAATGCCCTACTCTGGTAATCCTGCTGATGCTAGTCACTGCGAATAAACCTTTGGGGAAGAAGTACTCCAGTAATGTCTGTGGTGTGTACTATAACTGCATAGTGCTGTAGTGTAATAAACTAGTTAGATAGGGGTTCAACTCCCAGACTTGACAGGTGTGTGTGTAACACATATCCTGTGTAGAGGTGAGTGTGTGACACTTGTGGCCAGTGTAAAGGGGCTTTTGCTGATTACTTTTATGGTGGCCCTACTATATATCACAATGTCAACCATACAGGGATAACAGATGTAAATGAGCTGGGAGGCTGGGGTGTCAAGCCATACCCATACATGTGACATCAAGGCCAGCCAATCAACATTAGCAACCCCACTATTATCCAGAGCACACACTCAACCCATGTGTCATAGCACACACATGTCTATGCAACAGCCAATATGTGGGTAGTACACTGCATATTGGCCACTTATAGCAACTATGCAGTGATAGCAGTGGGCTACAGAGGGCAAGTTACCCTGCCCATCTGTCCAATATGCACGTACATGTAGACAGTGCACCTCCACCATGTTCCCCAATGGACACCTGCACCCCCTGTGGTGCCTTCACATGTGACTCACAACGGACAAACCATGCCTGACAACATGCCCTGTATAGACAGATGATACTGACATCAGGGAATGCTGTTGGCATGCTATCAATGTAGATGAAGGGTAAATCTGCTGCCCATTACCAGTTCCTGCCACAGGTGGGCAGGACTGGCACATCTGATGATAATCTGTGTTCACAACATGGGCCAGACACTCCAGGTACAGTTCCACATGTCACTGTACATGCATGTGGGAGGTGTGCACATTCCAGACAGCATCCATGTCATGGACTGAGGAACACATACATGGCATGTGGTGTATAGCATTGGCCACACACAATAGTCATCCAGCTGACTGGATGGGGGATGCAATACCCACCTGTGTGGGCAAATGCAGTAACTACAGGTCTGAGCCACAATGCAGACCATTGTCATGTGGCATGATGTCCAGGTATACCCATCGCCTACCCCTGTACAGCCTGCTGGCACAGTTGACCACCACACACCAGTGTAGTCATGCACCCACGTGTGTCAGAACTGGCACCCTGTATGTGTGTGTGTGTGTGTGTGTGTGTGTGCGTGTGTGTGTGTTTTATGTTGCATATGTCCACATCCACACTCACTACAGGGCATACTGAAGCATGCTGTCTGATGTCTGATGTCTGACATCTTATCATACTCATTGCCCATACAGCCTCCATATGACCTGTGTGGTGCATGTGATACCTGCACATTTATGTGTTGTGGCAATCTCACTAGTGATGAGTTGCACTCCTGGCCCTGCCAAGTGTGTCAATGTGTGTGCGCCTGTTAGAATAATATGTATTAATGTATATGTTTAGTGCTTATTAGAAGTGAAAAGGGTTAACACATTTCATTCTATTTTATGTACAGCTCACTTCTGTATGAAATTATAAGATGCTTTTCAAACTGCAGTATGCTTTCTGAAATTGCAAGTTACTCTCTGACCTAGTATTTGCTAGCACAGCAAAATTCATATTTATGCCTTTTGGAAATGTACTGGGAAGCAGGTGATTATCTGCTAGGTCAGGAAAATGAATGAATAGTAAATGAATAGAACAATACTGTTTTCTATAATGTGATTGAATATGAACAATCAGCCCTGTTTGTGTTATGGGAACACGCACAGCTGTGGAAAAGAAGAGATACATCAGACAAAAGACTGCTTGAAGAAATGAACTGTAATCTGTACTTGCTTTGTGCTCAAATTAGCCATAGTACCTTGAATGGTAACATTGCATAGTAAAAGTTGTATCTGACAGGTGGTCGTCAAGGCCACGTTGTTTTTCTTAGGAAGTTTTTTTTTGTAAACTTGATATGCCAGCAGAAAATCATGGACAAACAGCTGCTGATAAATAATATTGAAAGAACTTGTGATTTATTACGTCAGCTTAGTAGGCAATACCTTGTAAGAAATGTATACAAGTAGTTTTACTTCCTGATTCTAGTTAGACAAACTCTGTATTAGCATGTTTTTGTCTCCTTGCTGCAAGATTAAAGTGCCTTAACCTGAACCTGCCATGTGTTGATCATTTTGAAGTTATTTTTCCTTTGACAGATTGGTCCTTTGAGCCGGAACTCTCACTTTGCCTCAGGTCAGATGGGCCAGGTGGCATGAAACTGTACAGGGAAGAAACCACATCTGTTCTTCTGCTTTGAAAGACCTCTGACTGAATTATCGTTCAAAAGAGGCCAGCCACTTTTCTGATCTGTGACTGGAGGATGAGACGGTAACGAATCAGAGACAGTCAACCACGGAGGCTCAGGTAAGGTGAGATTTACCTTTTTTCTGTTTTAGATCAGGGACTTGATTGAAAATATCTGTCAGGAGATTTGTTTAGTACAAGTCAGGGACAGAAAGATTGCAGTCTTGTCATAGATCAGGGAAACAGGATAGGTAAGACAGTTATTCCAGATAAACTGTAAAACAGAAAAATCGTGGTACCACATGAAAATAAGAAGGGTTACATAACATTTATTTAACAAATCAGAACAATATGGGTAATAAGTGCACAAAAAGTTCCCATAACCCACCACTAACCGAAGATGCAAAATATATGCAATCACAGCATGCTGACAATATTAGATACTATACAAAATGGGTTAATAAATATGAATTTGATGGCAAATTAGAAAAATCCTTGCTTATTAAACTTGTTAAACAGCTTAAAGCTGACGAAAAGGTCAGGCAAAAAAGCAATGCCAATTGGGGGTTCCTCAGGCACACAGGTGGACTGAGGAAGCAAACCGTAGGGAGCAAAAAAGTAATAATTCAAAAGCTATGTTTCTAGATAAAGAAGACAATAATTTGGTGATAGCATCAGCCCCTCCACCCCCTCCACTTCCTGCACCAGAATATGAAGCGAGTGGACAAACTGGTCCACCTCCGCTATACCCGGCTGTTACCGCAAAGCCAAGACCGTATGTTAGAGATCCCATCGAGACTAGGTCTCGAACACATAACATAAGAGGAGATATTGAGTTATATGAAATAAATACAAATTCACGAGCTATGAGTGAAGAAGAGATATGCCCACTCATAGAAGTACCAAATCCACAGGCAGGACAGGACCCAACTCTTCTAGTATATAGACCGTGGACACCGGAAGACATCCGGAAAGCCACAGAGGGAATTCCCCATCCGAAAGTTAATTTTAGAAAATTCTTAGAAGACTTACAGGGCATGAGGTTAAGTTATCATTTGAATGGAGAAGAAGTAGAAAAAGTAGTCAGACAGATCGTAGGTCCAGATTGGCACATGATCAGAGGCAACTGGAATCCCCATGACGCAGAGCATTAGCCACTCCCACATAGCAACGCAGAATTGGATAACAGAGTGAAAGGTCTAACAGACCGAATCTCTGAGAAAAGGAAGCCTAGGGCAGACTGGACTTGCATTAATCAATGCATCCAACAGGAAGGTGAAACTGTTGACAGATATTATGCTAGATTATTAGAATGTTTTAATAACCATTGTGGAATGCAGGTACCTGAAGATCAAACACATGATTCCCCATACGAGCAGCAATTAAAGAATGCATTTTTGAAAGGCAGTATTTTGCCTATAAGCAGTTTTATTACAAAGCACATGGAAGACCATCATACAAGTAGATTACAGTCACTACTTGAATATGCTAGGCATGCCAAAAGGCATTTTAACAGTAAAAAGAAAAAGAAAGCCCAAGTATTTGCTGTAGAAGACGGAGCAGAAGTTTATGTAGTACAGTCTGGAAAAAAGGGCAAGAAAAATGCCCAGGGAAACAAACAATCTGATAAACGATCAGAAGAGTTTGAAGAAAGAAAGAAAAGGGATGAATGTTTTAAATGCGGAAAAAAGGGACATTTAGCAAGGGATTGCAGGCAAAACAAGAAGGCAGCCATGGAAGATAAGGAGGGTGAGGACTGACTATATGATAGGCAAGAATCACTAGAAGGGAATGACCAAGAAAAGACAAATGCAAATGTGATAGAGGGAGTAGAGGATGTGATAGAAGAAAAAGAGGAAGTACAAGAAATCGCCGATGGTGAAGAAAGTGAAATCTTAGACTTGGCATTATTGAGCCTAGAGCTCTATTTAGCAGACACAAAACCAAAAGTTACACTTTTGGTAGAGGGAAGGGAAGTTAAATTCCTGTGTGACTCAGGGGCTTCATGAACCCTGATACATCCTTCCAAACTACCTGAAAATTCAGAATCACTTGATTACATATTAGTGAAAGCAGCTAATGGACAGCTGTATCGGGAGCCACTCTCCCACAACATAACAATAACTGACTCTGTTTCAGGGATGACCCAGAAAAGCAAAATTGTTGTTTCTGCAAAATGCCCAGTGAACCTTTTGGGCAGAGATCTTATGCAGATATTTGGCATAGCAGTAGTACTGACTATGCAGGGTATGGAAGCACAGCGACAAATGGATACTTTTGTGGTGCGACCAGAGGGTGAAACATTTTATTGGTACAGCCAGGACTTAGTCACGACTGGTCCAGGGGCAGTAACCGAAGAACTGATGAACATAGCCATCAGTAAATCCCCCTCCCTTGACACTGATAAACAGCATTTGTTGCACTGTACTCTGTATTATTGTAGCACACCAGGACCTGATGAGGAATATGAGCAAGAACTGTTTAAAAAACATGCAAACAGGTTAGTATTACATAATCTGTACTGGGACACAGAAGGGAACAGTGTAGTCAGCTGTTCATTACCCCAGGAATTCTTTGCACTCTATAAATCTAATCGATTACCACATGTTAGTTTAATCAAAGGCAAGAATGTGAAATGGGCAAATCTTGGAGAAAAAGTCACAAAGTGGGAGAAACAAACAGAGTTAGAATTGTCAGAACAGGGAATACAGAAACAGAAGCTAAAATGGATAACACAGACCCACCCAGCTGTACACTTGCGGTCTAGTGAGGACAGCTGATTAGCACTCTTACTAGAAGAGGAAGAAAAAGCTTTAGGGAGCATACCAGAAACTCTCTGGTCAACAGGGAAATCACATGTAGGATTAATTTGTACAGCAGTACCAGTTACTATTACGCCAAAATCAGCATTCAGACCTCAAAAGAGACAATATACCTTAAGGAAGGATGCAGAAATAGGAATCAAACCTATAATAGCAGCTTTACTTAAGGAAGGAGTACTGATAGAATCACCTGATTCACCATGTAACACACCCTTATTTCCTGTTAGGAAAGCAAACGGAGAATGGCGTATGGTTCAAGACCTACAAGCTGTAAATGACGCAGTAATACCTAGAGCACCTACGGTGCCAGATCCACATACTCTATTAAATGATTTGAAGCCTAATCAGAAATATTTCTCTGTGGTAGATATTAGCAATGCGTTCTTTTCGATACAGATAAACCCTGACAGCCAACATTGGTTTGCATTCACATTTCAGGGTAAAAGGTATACATACACATGACTACCACAGGGGTATTGTGAAAGCCCAACAATATTTGCACAGGAGATGGCAAGCAACTTGACAGGATTTAGCCCACCAAGAGGCAGCCAAATTTTACTTTATGTAGACGACATCCTACTAGCAGCCCCCACCCAACAAGAATGTAAAGAAGATACCATAGCATTACTACAATTTTTAGCCACACAAGGACATAAAGTAAACAAAAACAAATTGCAGCTTTGGAGAAAGCAGGTTAAATACCTGGGATATGTAATATCCAAGGAAGGCAGAACATTAGATGAAGATAGAAAAATAGCAATTTTGCAAGCACCCAAACCAACTACCAAGAAGGAAATGATGTCCTTCCTGGGCACGACTAATTTCTGTCGGAGTTGGATTCCAAACTATGCCATGGAGTCTGCTCCGTTGACCAACTTGATATACAAGAAGCCTATGGCAGCACAAGATTTATTACAATGGACACCAGAAGCATAATCAGCTTTCTGCAAACTGAAACAACTGATAGCATCCTCATTAGTTTTAGGATTACCAAACTATCATAAAAGTTTTTTCCAAACTGTAGATTGTAAACAAGGTTACATGACATCAGTGTTAACACAGCAGCATGGGGATAAGCAATGCCCCATAGCTTATTATTCATCACAGTTGGACCCAGTGGCGCCATTCCTGCCCCACTGTGTACAAGCAGTAGTTGCAGCTGCAATGGCAGTACAGGCTTCGGCCTCAGTAGACATCTTTCTTGTATGACTATACTCCTGAGCCAACCTCATATGACAATTGAATGATGTACAACTTTAAAACCATCTACCTTGCTCCCGACCCCTGTGGATGGCACACCACACAGCTGCCTGTAGGAAATTGAGCAAAAGACACTGCCTAGAAAAGATCTAACGGATGTTCCCTTGGATTATGCCGTGGTGACATATTACGTGAACGGCTCATGCAGAAGGGGTCCTACAGGACAGAATCTAGTAAGGTATGCAGTAGCTTCTGATACTGAGATTTTTGAAGCAAAGTCTTTACCACACAACTTGTCTGCACAAGCAGCAGAACTGATTGCTTTGACAAGAGCATGTACCTTGGCAAAGGATAAATGTGTGAACATTTTTACTGACAGCCAGTATGCTTTTCTACTGCACATGTTTTTGCACAACAGTGGAAAAATAGAGGAATGATAACATCTACTGGTAAACCGATTAATCATGCGCAATTTATTTTGGATTTGTTAGAATCTATTCAGTTACCGCAGAAAGTAGCTATTTGTAAATGCGTAGCTCATACCAAGCAACAGGATAGGATTTCAAAAGGTAATGCGAGAGCTGATATAACTGCAAAGCAGGCAGCTTCAGCTTCAGAAGTATTTCTTTTGAGTGAGGAATTACAACCTTCTGAGATTTTAGATTTAGAAATGTTAAAAACAATGCAGACACTTACTACAAATGTAGAAAAACAGAAATAGATAAAACGAGGAGCAATTCTTGAGAAAGGGCTGTACATCTCCAAAGAAAGAAAACCACTTTTGCCGTCTAACTTGTTTAGATATGCAGCTTTGTTGAGCCATGGGCAGTGCCATGTCTCAACAGGGGGGATGGTACAGTTAGTGAACCATGTGTTCACTGCATATGGATTTACAAACTACACAAAAAATTTTTGTGCAGCATGCCATGTTTGTAACAGGCATCATGCACAAGGGGCATTAAAGCCTAAGCAAGGGAGTTTCCCAACACCACTGCACTCCATTCCATACTATCTGTATGGATTTCATAGAACTAAACAAATGTGAAAATAAGAAATATTGTCTTGTCATTATAGATATGTTTTCCAAATGGGTGGAAGCTTTTCTGACCAAAAATCCAGCTGCAGCTACTGTTGCAAAAGTCCTTGTTAAAGAAATATATCTTAGATTTGGCATACCGGAAAAGATCTACAGTGACAATGGCACACACTTTGTAAATCAAACCATACAACAGTTGAGCCAATATTTCAGAATTTCCTTAAAGAACCATTGTGCATACCACCCCCAATTTGCAGGATTAGTAGAAAGGCATAATAGGGTTTTGAAAAACAAACTTAGAAAATTGATTAGTGAGATACAGAAGAACTGGGTGCACTGCCTGCCTCTGGCACTGTTGAGCATGAGAACTGTTCCAAATGCAAAGGGGTTAACTCCTTCTGAGATACTGTTTGGGAGGGCATATTATATACCTCAGTGGAAACCTCTCATGCCTGCAGACCAGGAGGCTGACAGTTCACTTGCAGAATACATGAGACGTCTTCTAAGTAATAAACAACTTTTGCAGTTGAATTCTGTTTCAGATAAAGAACAAACCAGACCATCGGAAGCAGCAGTAGTCCCAGGCACGTGGGTCTGGGTGAAAGTTATCAAGAAAAGAAACTGGACCACACCGAAGTGGGAAGGGCCGTACCAGGTGCTACTGTCAACACCCACTGCAGTCAAGATCGCAGAGCGAGCATCCTGGATTCATCTGACACACTGTAAATTGGTTAAAAACTTTGAACTGGACAAAATACGTGTTACTGCTACACAAGAACAAAATGACCAGATACGGAGCAAGTAGAAATGCTGAACAACCTCAGAAGTATTGCATGATCATTCTGTTGGCCATACTGATAACATTAATCTTTTTGTTGTGGCCTTTCCTTTTTCCAGCCACACGAGCTGAACTGAATAAACGTGAATCATTCATAGATTGGCATCTGAACTTTAACACTTACCAAGCAATTAAATATGTGTATGCTGAAACTTTTAATGTTTTGAATGGCTGGATCTGCACAGCTATACCGACAGCATACAGGGGATTATTAATGACTGCTGTCCCCCTAGGGGTCAATGAGACCTGGGAAAATTTGCTTTTTGATACTACAACTGTAAAATCACAAGACAATATAGCATTGTACTTGCCTGTTACACAAAAGGGAATTGTTTGTTTTTACAAAAATTATACTGTTCAGGTAGGTTGGAGTAATTGTAATGTGACTATTCCTTACAAATGTTATACCAAAGCCAATAATGCAGGTTATATCTGTGATACAAACTATGACTCATATCTCGAGTTGATTCATAAGACTATTGATGAAATACAGCGTAATCCTGTTATTTTAAAACAACTATCTATTATTGATAAGAAAATTTTTCATGCAGGGCAAGTGTATATTAATACTAAAGTAGAGAATTGTTATTTTGTTTGTGGGGAAAAAGGCATACAAATGGTTACCTGAGAACTGGTCCGGCAGTTGTTTTTGGGTTACCTGGTTCGGGCCATACGACACACTGCAGTTTTGCCTCAGGGAAAAATTCAAAATGTCAGAGAGGTCACCAAGAAATCCAGAAATCCAATCAGAAGGCCTGAAAATCCAGTGTGAGAAATCAAAACAGGCTGGAGAAACCATAATTCCATAAAAAAAACAAAGACAAACTGACACACATGGACTTGAGTGACACTATTATATCGTGGGCAGGTATAGTCCCTGCATATGGCACAGTGAAATCGATTTGGGAGCTGAGAAAACTGTCCAAACTTCTTGAAGTAATGAGTAATGCAACTTTTTCTGCTCTCGAGTTAATGACTGATGAACTGAATGCTATGAGAACTGTGGTGCTTCAAAACCGCATGGCTCTTGACTTCACCCTAGCGGCGAAAGGTGGTACGTGTGCTTTAATAAAAGAGGAGTGCGGTTCGTATATTCATGACAACCAGCATGAGATAAACGACCATCTTGAGGTGATTCAGCAAGTGTCAACCATGACCAAACCAGGCCCAAACCCACTGATGAACTTTTTACAGAATTTGTTTGGGGGGTGGGGTAGCATCCTAATGAACGTCATTTGTGTGGGATTACTCCTATTAGGAGTGTGTGTTTGTTGTGGTATTCCCTGCTTGAAAAAATTGATCAAAGATTTTATAGACATGTCAGTTTCTGAGACTTTATATCAAAGTACTGCAATTGAAGAATTGCTAAAAAATGAAACACTTTCATAAGTTTTAAACTGAATGACTCTCTTAACTGCAAAATTCTGAATAGAAAGAGGTTAGGAGAAGAAGCAATTGTTTATGCTTTTGAAAATAGAATAAAAAGTATTAACAGGGGGGAAATGTTAGAAGAATATGTATCAATGTATATATTTAGTGCTTATTAGAAGTTAAAAGGGTTAACACATTTCATTCTATTTTATGTACAGCTCAATTCTGTATGAAATTATAAGATGCTTTTCAAACTGCAGTATGCTTTCTGAAATTGCAAGTTGCTCTCTGACCTAGTATTTGCTAGCACAGCAAAATTCATGTTTATGCCTTTTGGAAATGTACTGGGAAGCAGGTAATCATCTGCTAGGTCAGGAAAATGAATGAATAGTAAATGAATAGAACAATACTGTTTTCTATAATGTGAATGAATATGAACAATCAGCCCTGTTCGTGTTATGAGAACATGCACAGCAGTGGAAAAGAAGAGATACATCAGACAAAAGACTGCTTGAAGAAATGAACTGTAATCTGTACTTGCTTTGTGCTCGAATTAGCCATAGTACCTTGAATGGTAACATTGCATAGTAAAAGTTGTATCTGACTGGTGGTCATCAAGCCCACGTTGTTTTTCTTAGGAAGTTTTTTTTGTAACTTGATATGCCAGCAGAAAATCATGGACAAACAGCTGCTGAGAAATAATATTGAAAGAACTTGTAATTTATTACGTCAGCTTAGTAGGCAATACCTTGTAAGAAATGTATAAAAGTAGTTTCACTTCCTGATTCTAGTTAGACAAACTCTGTATTAGCATGTTTTTGTCTACTTGCTGCAAGATTAAAGTGCCTTAACCTGAACCTGCCATGTGTTGATTATTTTGAAGTTATTTTTCCTTTGACAGCGCCCCTGTGTGAGTGTGCCTGTGTTGATTCTAGCACCTGTTCATGCAGAGAGGCACGTGTACGGCACCTACTGTATATCTACCGTATCCCTGTTGCAGATGTCACTCACCCACACATATATGTTCTGAGTGCTCCACATCAGGTAACCCATGTGGTGCATCCAATAACTGCATCAAACTGTGATAGCACTACATAGTTGTCGGGGGTTTGATACCCTGTGCTGGTAGGTGTGTAACACAGACATGCTTCAGTTTTACTCTCCCACCCCTCCCTGACATGTATTTGCCTCTGTCTGCCTCCCCCACTCCCTCTCTGGTGGATGTGGAGACCCACACCTGCCTTGCTTAGGCAGCAGCATGTGTATTTTACATGATGCTCATGATCAGCTGATGGCCTCTGCAGGAATTGCAGCCCTCCCCTAGCTGATTGCATGTAGAACAGCTGTGGTAACAATCCCATAGCCAATTGCATGGAAACACGCTCCAATACCTAGGAATATCATGGTGGTGTTGGGCCTTTGCAGTCACTGTGAGCAGGAACTGGATCTGATGTTTGGCAAACAGCATCCCAGATGGATTGGGGATTTAGCTCTAACAACATATACTGTGGAAAGAGGGCAACAAACATGGGGGATGTGCCTGACCTGACTAAAGACTGTAAGTGCTGCTATACTGCATTTGGAGTAATGTTGGTTTAACAGTGTTTGTCTGGATATGCCTGTCATACATGTCGCAATACCTCCCATGTCAGTTCCATGTATGTGAGGAATCCCCATCTGCAGGATTATCTGCAGACTGGGCAGTGGTGTGCCTATGGTTTCATGTGTTAGCCACAGTGCATCAATCTGTGGAATGCAGAAGTTAGTGTGGGGATTGCAGTCTGTAGATGGTGAAGGCCATGACAGTTACTGACTTCATATCCCTCATAGGACATATGCTGCAACAAACCCCATTACAATGGAAAATATATGAGGTTATCACAGTAACATGTCTATACTGGCCCTGTGTATGTGCTGTCAGCCACACCTCTACCAACCTTTGTACATATGGTGTGCATGAAGTGGTGCATATGTGCTGTACACCATAAATACTGTCATCATATCTAATAACAAGCCAGTGATATATCAGATTGCTACCCATGTCATGTACAGTAGTGGTTATATTTCATGACATAAGCTGGACATTCTGTGGATGTTTGTACAGTACTGAGGTCTGTGCAGTGATGGTGAATGTCAGCAGTGTGTGTATAGTTAATATGTACTTCAGCCTGTGTAGTGGTAGATGTCATTGCTCTAGCTTCCCTTCTATCAGATGTTACATGCTGCCCCACTGTATGGTACCATTTTGCCGTACATGTTTGTAGAGCCATGCACACACACACGTCCCATACCACAAACAGCCATCATACCTAACTGTGTAACAGCCCAGTATATGTAGGGTCATTCTGTGAGTGGCACATATGAGGATGGCGTAGAACAGATAGTCCATATACTGTAATGTTATGCTAGCTTACCATATGAGGCTGTGGCTGTGTTCATATTGGTTGTGGTTATGCACTGTCACACAGGTGTATCTTACCCTGTGCTGTGACATGGCTGTTGAGCCTGCTATATATGCAAGTACATGTGCATTCCCCCATATGAGATGTAGGGAGTGTTGAGCAAGTCTGCCTGTAGCCTGCACAGTGCATTGTTACATGCCTAGCAGCTTAGTGTACTTACCCTGTAGGATGTTATGTGCAGTTACTTGCCAGATGTACTACTGCTGGGCCTCCCTTAACTGGTATGTATGTCAGACAGAGCAGTGGGATGCTGTATAGATGTATGTCAATATCAAGTGGGTGGTATGTGTCCATGGCACCCCTGTACCAGCAGTCATTATGTGTCAGGCCAGACAGGAGTGTGTGAATCCAACACCTATGGCGTCAAATGTATACCAGTTGTTATGTGTTATACCCATCTACATGGCTATCTACATCCATATTTTCAGGCCTGGTACACATGTGGTGCCCTAAGGGATTATGTATATACCTCTGGACTGTACAGGTTGTGTCTGAAGTTCCACATATAGTGGGCAAAACTCTACTGCACTCCACAGGGCCATTACATGCTAGCAGCTGTACCTTACAATGATTTCCTTAGGATGTCTGTCAGTAGCCAATGGCACACATGTTATAAGCAGATGTCAGCATCCACACACACCATGTCTGTGAAGACAATCCCAATGACAGTAGCAACAGTCTAGTAATATATCTGCTATACATACCTGTCATCCCCTTGCACTACAACTTTGGGACTGTAGGGCCTGGTGTATGGCTACACTCCATGTCCAGGACATATGGTGGAAATATATGTACATATACTTATACAGATAGCCATATATATATATATATATATATATATATATATATATATATAGATATTTATTTATATATATATATATTTGTTGTTTTACTAACTCTATATACATATATATCACTATCTATGCACATATAGTTATATATCTGTTAGCAGATAAATATATCTATATAGGTATATATGGCCATACATACTGTAGATAGCAATTGCAGATCTGTTAAGATTGCAATATAGTTACACACACAGACATCTAGATGTTGGCATACATTCTCTGTACTGTTGTATGACAGGACTGGCTGATATGTTTCTGAAACATTGAATATCTGTTTATCTGTCATGGATTAGTGGTACATCACTTTGCGTATGTTGTGCAGGGTCTTTGGTTTTAGCCTTGCAAGAGCTGGTTATTTTGTTGCTGGACAGAACAAAGACCATTGGCTACAGAGTGATTAAGGCACATTAAAGCAATTGTAAGTGGGTTTGCGTGGAGCTAAGCACTGCCTGTACAGGTTAAGCAATTTAGAAGCTAACTGAGTGTATGAAAACATAACCGGAGGATAGCAATGCTTACTGTCGTGCAAACCCACGCAAACCCACTTACAACTGCTTTACAGTGCCCTACTCACTCTGTATCCAATGGGCTGTGTTCTGCCCAGCAACAAAATAAACAGCTCCTGCAAGCCTCGAAACCAGGACCCTGCATACCATATACAAAGTGATTTACCACTAAGCCATGGCAGATATGCATAATCATGACGTTGTCACATACATATCATCCAGTCCAGGTATAAAACAGTACAGGGAATGTATTCTGCCATGTAGATGTATTTGTGTGTGTATATATATTCATCTTTCTATGGATATAACATATCTATATATGTGGATATAGGTGTAGAAATATATATATATATATATATATATATATATATATATATATATATATATATATATATATATATAAGCCAATACATACATATATACATAGATACGCATACATCCATAGATATATATGTATACATCCACATGTCCACATATATATAGCGCTAGTAATTCATATATGTCAGCATATATATGGCTCACCTTTCAATGGGAGAAATCCATGTGTCCAAAAGCTGGAAGGCCAGTCGTATGTTCTCAATATTGCACGATCTTGTAGTACATGCATCAAATGTGCAATGAGCGAATGTCAGTATGCATTCGCTGATTGCAGATTAGGCAATTTGGTGGTGGATGGCACTATAGTGGGGATGGGGACTATATGCCTATCCCCACTGTAGTGCAAGCCAGGAGTTAGTATATCACAGTAGGGGTGGTTTGGGGGGTCCAGCCCCTCAGACGGGGGGTGCAGGGGAGCATGCCCCCTGCATTACGATATGTATTCCATCTTGCAGTTCAAGAGTCAGTGAAGGTGCCTTTAGAACTGCTGTGTTTTGAACTGTAGTGCAGTAAGAAATGAAGGGTTTGTCCTTTCAGTTTGTAGAAAGTGACATTAGAAGAAATGATTGTCTCCCTGTCAAAGCTGAACACATATATATCAATATGGGTATATATGGACATACATCTGTAGATGGAACTGGAAATGTAACCACAACATATATGTCCACATGCACCATTGATAGATTTGAGAGACCCAAACAACATACATCTAGCATGGATATGTATTCCCCCCGAGCCAAATATGTCTGGCCTGCAATACAATACCAACCTTAGCAGGTCCCATAAGCAGGACCCTACACGACAAGGGCAGTACATGTTAACAGTACTCCATCCAACCTGTAGGATGTAAGGCTGGGATTACTAACATGTCATGCAGTACAGTCAAGTGACATGTTATGCTCGGGGGGAACCCCCTGGTCAGGTGCAGTAAGTAGCTGGGATCCCTCATACAATGCAATAACCCTACACCTGACAATGGATTCACCAATGTTGGCAGGGACATCCACAAACCCACCATGTCAGCTGGGAACTACCAACCAGTAGCTTGATGACTGTTGTCTGCAGGGACATGGAACATACCAAAATTGAACCCATGGCTAATGTCACTGGTTATCTCAACACACGGGACCCTGCCAATGTTGGACTTGTCAAAGGCAGAGAATGCAACCTGAACCTGGTATACCTCCTTAACCCAATCATGACAGGTGTAGATGAGGGTTAGGAGGTGCACAATGCCTATGTAGATCATAGCAGGCTTTTGTACATCATCCCGCTTATAGAAATGTGTGTAGTTGTTGTGGGATCTACCTCCGTTCACAGGATATGTTTCCACCAGGACTGCTTGGCATATGCCAACATACCACAGGTGCCATCCCATGGGCATACATTCCTTCACAGGTCATAGATGTGACTTCCTTCCTCCACACTGTTGAGGTGTGCAACACTACTGAGGTTGCTATAACTCACTGGGTGTGGCTGTTGTGGACATGACTGCCATAATTGTAGTTACTGTTGCATCTATCCCCCCACATATCTGTCTGTAATAGTGTACAGTGTATGTAATCAGGTTGTTAGTTGTTGTTTACACCATTCACAGTAGTTGAGTGCCTTACACCCTCCTAAGCATAGAGCTATGCCACCGGCATTGGCACACACATGTTACCTAGGTGAGGATCGCAGTAGAATGGGGAGAGGGACATACACCCTGCTATTAGCATGCTCAATGTCATCCACATTGCAGACTGCATATATAGCACTGTGTGGTTGTGCCTACCCTGTCTTGGTGGGATTACATGTGCAACAGATGTGTTACCTGTATGGGTCATACCTCCATGTGTACAGTCCTGTACCTGTACTGCATCCTAACCAAAGGCATTGTGCATTGTACCCAGCCATGGCATTTGTACCACCCACTACACATACTGGAGTCCACTGTAGAAGGCTTGCTGATACCACTACACCCATCAGCCATGTGGCACATGGACAAACACAACACAATCAGAACAGATACTGGTAACAACAATACAACATTGTTAATTACAGCTCTGATGCATCATGGCTGCACAGCTACACCTTCCAAGATATTAGCATTTCACTTTACTGCTGACAGCATGCTACACATCATTCCATTGCTGCACTGTTGTACAGTCACCCTGTGCATCAGAACCATGTTAGCCTGTCCCTGCATCGATGTTATGGGTGTCAGGGAGTGGCACAGGTATCATTATATGCACAGGGTCTGTTGTTGGTTTGCCAGAGGCCTAGGCTGAGCCATACAATTGACAACATGTGTATGTGTGAGGAGGCTGAGTATTGTTATGGGCCACTGGTGATGTCGTGTGTGCAGGTATGTGGTTGCCCTAGGTTTGTTGTTTATGTGTGTGTGTCTGCATGCACACAGTTCCTCCATGTGGCTGCCCTATACAGGGAATTGTGGGACAGCTGCAGACTGTACCTGGCAGGGTTGGCAGTTCACCATCTCTGGCCATGGACATGGGACCTGTGCCTGGCAGGGGTGCTACAGGCAGTATCAAGTACAGAGCCAGACAGAGTACTGTCCCCTGAGATTTTGACAGATGTCCACTGGATCCAGGTCCCTCCTGGGACTGGCCAGGGCCACATGCACGTTGTCGGCTATGATGGGTTGTGGATAGCCCCCCCAGAGTGCTGGGGCTAGTACTGCCAATACGGGAGCGGCTGTGACTGGACATCCACGATGATCTCCAGCTGCTGGTGTTGCTGGCATACGTCCACATGGCCGTCGCAACCATGCCGCCCTGTCCTGATGCATGGACATGACATTGTGGATGAGTTTCAATGTCTCACCTCACTGTTTATCCATGACCTCAGTGTAATTATGGATGGCACCTGATAGGTCACGAATACTGTCAGTTACAGAGGTGTGATGAGCCCTCTGCTCCCTTAGACCCTACCTGGTGTACCGTTCAATTTATGCCTGTGCCTCCATGACAGTCTGGAACATGCGTGTGGTTGAAATAGATGTGGCACGTCTGCCAGTTGCATGATGACCAGCAGTGCTCCTACGAGCACCCCTGCACATCTGCCTATGTGATACCCCGCCAGACATCTGGTTATGGCTGCTGTGTCCTGACACATGTGCCATAGATATGACACTGTCCTGGCCAATGCCAACTGTAGGCTGTCCCTCAGCTAGGGCCAGTGGTGATGAGGTGTGTAGAGGCAGTGTGACTGTGTGCGTGGATGGTGTGGATACATGTGGGTTGTCAATTTGTGGCCCAGCAGCAGCCCCTGACGACCCTTCCTGTGCCTCAACACACCTATCTTCATGGTCACTGTCTGTATCAGTGACATCAGATCCTCTACAGGGGGGGCTAGCCCCACCTCGCCACCTGTAAGGGGAAAATAAGGAACAGACTGTAAGACCTGTACAACACCGCTAAACAGTAAATACACACACACACACACACACACACACACACACACACACACACACACACACGCATGTGTGCAGACATGGCCACACACACAGACATACACACATGCAGTCAACATACATGGCAACCCATACACTCCACCAGACAGCACCTATAGACAGTTCCCACAACCCCATAACACACACAATAGCAGGCGATGGTGCAGTACAGTATCACACACATACCTGTAATTACACACATGTCAGCATGCAGGACATGTGGGGCTCAACAGCATGCAGTGCAGCTGTAGTCATTCCCCGTTACCAACATTATACATGGCTGTGATGCATGGCTTCTGTTTGTAGGTGATGGCCCACCCCCCTGGAACCCACTGCACCCATCATTGCTGTGCATCTGTTTAGCACCCTGGCATGTACTGTGTACCATACCTCACAGGTGTACACACCATTGCAGGGTGTGTCTCTGTGTGTCAGGTGTGTTTCAGCTGCTGCTCACAGCCTCTGTGTGTTCCTGGATCACATGTGGACACGTGTTTAGTGAATGCTTGATGTGTATTCACATATGTCATCATCAGTGGCGCATTTATGAGTGGTACACTACCATTAGACCAACCAAAGAGACAATGTACTGTACCTATGGTGAGTGTAGAGACCATTATTGACTATGATTTAGCCCTGGCTGATGTTGCCTGTGGTACACATAGGTTCATAGGTGAGTACTGGTCTATTGGTCTTGGGGCCTACATAAGAATAGCCACAGGGGTTTCCTGCCATGCACCACCCACTAATGTTATTCCCCTGTGCCCCTGTCAGGTTATGGCACAGACATGTTACCCAGGATGTATTCCCCATTCCCCATCCAATTGCCAAGTGTCTCTGTAAAGAAAGCCAATGAGTAGCATTGCCTGACATGTATGGGTAGTCCATTCCAGTTTATGGGGATTTCCCAGGACAGGGCCCCATCCCTTCAGAATGTTCTGTGTAATGTGTTGATTATGTTTAGGACCCTGGGGCATGTGTTAGCAGAGGGAGTGGGATGTCATTATATGTAGCATGTTCAACTGCTCTGTGTATGACATAGCTGTGTGTGTTGGGCAGATGTCAGCTGTGCCTGGGCAATGTGCACTGGAGTGTAGCCACAGTTGTCTGAGATGGACTCTATATTGCATGCATTTGAGGCTGGTAATCCCATTAGTGAGGTGTGTGCTGTTTCAGCGCACATGTACAGCATGCATTATGGGTAGGTGTGTTAGATGTGTACATGGCCTACACCTTAGCATTGACATGCACAGTGAATTGCCAAGCATAACCTTAAACCATACTCACCAGCATCTGGCCACTGCCTTGCTGGTATCCCAGAGGTACCTACATTGACATGGGATAGAGTTGATGTCAGTGGCCATAGCTATGGCATTGCTACATGGTAGCTGCAATATTACAGTGCAACAACAGCTGAATTCCACAGTACTACCGTTTATGCATTACTGCTTATCAGTACTACACAGCAACATACCCCACATCTCACATATGCATGGTCTACCTGTACAGATGAATACACTACAGTAGTCTACTGATATGCCCTGGAACCTACCTGCATGCTTAATGTGTGATGTGTGAGTAGCACCTACCTCCATGACTGTATAAGTCTGGAGCTCTTGTGGGCAGGCAGGTGCTACCAGGCTGATGAGCAGCTCCTCCACTCTGGTGGGGGGTGGATGTTATGGCCCCCCCTGTTGCAAGGTGGTCACCCTGCATGGCAGCGGCATGATGATGTACTTGCCGGAGCAGGTCACTACAATGGTGGCGGACCTGCTCATAAGTATGGCTGTGCATCCCCACCTCATTCACCCTGCGGACCACACCAGTCCACATGGCTGTTCTCTCCTACTGGTCCATGCTTGTCCATGAGAACAACAGCTGATAGTTGTGGATGATGCTGGTGATGATAATCTCCTTCTCAGCGGCGCTGTAGGTGGGGTTCCTTAGTTGTGCCATACTCCCTGAAAGACATAATGATGGAAATATGTCTGAGCAACTCATATGTCAAGTTTGCCATAATACAATACACATATCAGTCTCCCACCACCATATCAGCTCCAACATAATGTTAACACTACTCTAGTGGTATGTGTCCGGTATGGGTACCATTGGGCCATTGTACAACACTTTCTGCTATGTGGTAATAGACATGCTCCATGTGGGGGACACTAAAGTTGCAGGGCGTTTACAGGATATTTCACTTGCATGCCATTATCACTGCCACTATGTTTCCACATATGCATGTGGTAGGCCTGCTATGTGATTGCTACACAGCTGCCATCCTGTAATAATGGAGCTTTTCTATGCATGCTGTTGGACATGTTCTGGAATTGTGTGGACTATTACAGCCCACATATGTTCCATGACAGTTACACACCAGTATGTGTAGGGGTTATTTGCCAGCAGGAACACCACTCCAAACTCATGTGCACATGTTACCAGTCTACATCACATCCGTGGCCCACCATGGAACCTCATTATCTACTGTTCCATCACTACCTTTATGTGGAACCACCTCAGGGAATGGTGCCCCCCCCATGGTGCACACACAGACATGTGTCTGTCATACAGTTAGGTCATGGGTATGGGGCATACAGAGCTCCACAGAGACATGGGGTATTTGCTACATCACCTGGAGGCATGCAGTACACATGCACAAGGTTCGACATGCATGTCCCTCCTGACCAGCGCACAGTCCAGGCACCTTTATGTCCATGTAGATGCTGTTGTGACTGTCCATGGGTGGGCACTATGTTCCCTTTGTTCTCATGTGGGGCTCAATGGCCTCCACATTCCAAATGTACCTACCCGTCCACAGTGTTTAACCACCACATGTCATATACCAGCCCTGTATGCTGCCTTGTTTGCCACCCAACCAGACCTACATACCAATATGTGTCTAATACCCTTCACCAACATATATATCCCACCATCTCATACAATTGCAGTGTGTTCCCAACATTGGTTACACATCTCACTCCACAATCCATCTTGCAGCCATGTACTGGTGTGTAGGTATGTTGTGTATTGATGTGTGATGTTCTCTAACACATGTCGTGGCAGGGGAAATGTATTGACATGTGTATATATATATATATATATATATATATATATATATATATATATATATGTCAACACACACACACACACACACACACACATATATATATATATATATATATGTCTGTATACACTCACGCACTCACACACACACACACACACACACACACATATATATATATATATATATATATATATATATATATGTATGTATATATACATATGTGCATATATGTGTAGATATCATTTTGTGTTGTTTATATACCTATATAAATGTATAACTGTCCGAGGTTCTGCACACATACACAGCTGTGAATATGTATCACACATATATGTATCTGTATGTGAGGTGCATACGAACATCTGTACCACACTAATGTACCCTCTTTACTTCACAGCTGACCTGTTCTGACTTGCTGCAACACAGACAGGTGTCACATGTGAACACAAACTAACATTAGGGGGGTATATATGGTGACAAACTTTAGATTAGCATATTATACTGCTATGGCAGTTGGGCATGCTATGCTACACTTTAACATGATTGTCCTGCAGGTGGTGTGGTCTCTCACCCATGTGTCTATCATGGCAGTATTAATACCCCCACCAGCCGTTGGCCACAGTAATTTACAGAACACAGATATCATGGGTCACATCTTTGCCATTCACTGCTGGTCTGCACATTTGACAGGTATGTCCCACTGCCCACAGGGACTGATACTACTGTCCAGTGCAGTTGTTGAGCACAACATCATTACAGGAACAAGTACTGATGGAACATATACATCCTTTCACAGTATACATCCTATTATTCTATGCCATATACTACATGCCAGTAAATACATATTTGTTTCACATACCTGTTATGTTGTTTCCACTGTAACACAATCCTGAGCATTGTGAACTTTCTTGAAGGTTATTTTGCCCCTCTGTCTCTCTCTCTCTCTCTCAGTCTCTCCAGTAGAGTGATTGAGCTGGTTTGAATAGATTACAGCATGCTTTTGTTGGTATTGCACATGATCAGGTGGTGGCCTCTGCACCAGTCAGTGTCCACCAGTTGCTAATTGCATGCAGTCTTTTGTGTAGTACTTCAGATAACCACTGTCATGGCAACCCTGTACTATAAATTGCTGCCTTCTGTGGGCATTGTCCCTTCACCTTTACAGTATGGATGACATCCTTCCTGTGTGTAAACATCAGTGTTACAGACAGCAAGTAGCAACACCTCTTACAGCAGAACCTGCAGACACAGGCCAAATCCACATTTGGGTAAGGTTCCAGACCTATAGACAGTGTGAGAAGTGTTGTTGTGTGCAATGTATCTTGCTGTTCTTACAGGGTTTCTGTGCACATGGTACTTTTTCATGGAATGCTATCTGTCTGCATAGCTGTCAACTGTGGGCATATCCGTATGATACCAGGGGGATTGGCTGTTAGGTTTTGCCTGTGCACCACACAGATATTGTCCCAAATATATCTGTGGCATTCTGTCTGTTGAGTGCTATCAGTACATGGCTACATCCATTTGTATTTCAGTGTCGTATCCCTGCATAAGGGTATGCTGCAATGAATCCTGTAACACCAGCAATTTCCAGGGTGTGTAACAGCAATAATGCAAATATGGCCCTATGTTCCTGTCTCCCACATATATGCCAGTCTTTGTTCTGCTGTGATACAGGAAGGGGTGTTAGGCAATGGCCTATCATTATTTACCTCTAGCATTACTGATATCATCCCAGTCATGTCATGGACTCCCACACCAACTGCTGGGCTAAGTCCATATATATGGGGGCCACAGCTGGAGAACACATATGTGCCCTTGTACATTCCAAAGGTAAGTGTGTGGTACATGGTGTTCCTTGCCCTTGTTTAGTCGTTTATGGGGATAGGGTTCTATGCCATTAACCTAGGCTATGACACGTTTTCAGTGATATAACTGTTAAGAAGAGGGTCATTCAGTGTGATAGTGAGATATTAGGATAAGCAATGTTATGTACAAGATAATGTGACATTAACACAAGTGCTACTTTTCCCCCTAAGGCTTGACTACAGGGTGTAATTGGAGGCTGCTGAAATACATCTGTAATTGTTGATTGTTACGTATCCTGAAGGCAAATCCTGTTTCTACTGTTGTACTAATTGAAGGCTTTGGCCTGGACAGCATATTATGGTATATATACACATTGCTTACATCTACTGTTTTTGTGTGGGCCTTGCATTCATGACTAATTACACATTTCAAACCTTATGTGGTGTCAGTACTGGCATACATTATTGTATAGTACAGGAATAAAGGTTATCTATTTATGCATACCTGTGTGTCGTGTCATGTCCTTTGAATTGTCAGTGGGTGTATGTTTAATGTCAGTATTCTCATTTGTGGGAATGGTTGCCACACTACACATTTCACAGGTACCAGTTGAAGGGCTTGTGGCTGAGGGTTATACTTTGTACCCAGTACTTCCACACTACTTCTACATATGTATGGCTACTGATAACTTTTGTGTGTGTATATGTGTATGTACCTATATATATATCTCATATGGCTATATCTATATATATGTATCTATAGATATATACATCTGTGTCTATATATATCTATATATATATATATATATATATATATATATATATATATATATATATATATATATATATATATATATACATACATATAAACATATGCATGTATCTATATACAATTGAAGTTATATGATTATTTGTGAGTTATACATTAATATATATATCTACATATAGCTGTCTATCTGTCGACATTTACAGATATATATCTGTCCATATGTCCATGCATGTTCAGCTCATATTTTGGCCTGTTCCTCATTCACTTGGCAATTGTCATGGATGATCGCAGCATTGAAGACAGTAACTAGTGGCAACACCTTTGTGTTTCAGACTTCATCTCCTTCTACATATGTGTTCTAATACATATAACTGTGTAACTAGCAACATTTTAAGTGTATCAGAGCATTAGTTGACATCTATCTCTATTTGTACCCACAGTGTGGCATACTTTGTCCAGACTTCTTGTATTAACAGGTTATGTCTTGTGATAATAATACATGTCCTGTACTGTTGACTGATATGATGTGCCGCATGATATGTTTGTGAAAACTTCAGGCTACGTATATCTGCCATGGTTTAGTGGTAAATCAATTTGTGTATGGAGTTCAGGGTCCTGGGTTTGAGCCCTGGAGAAGCAGTTTATTTTGTTGCAGAGCAGAACAAAGGACGTTGGCTTCCGAGTGATTAAGGCACTTTTAAGTAGTTGTAAGCGGGTTTGTGCATGTTTGAGCAATGGTAAGCACTGCCAACTTTCGCTTATGTTTTCTTACAGTCAGTCAAATTTCTCAGCCTGTGCAGGCATAGCTTACCCCCAGGCACACCCGCACAAACCCGCTGCTTAATAGTGCTTTCTGCTTCTTACCCCTGCGCTAATTCCTTTAAAAGAAAAGAAAAAGGGGCTGATAGGACAGTGGTGAAAAATGGGGCACAAAGAGGGAAAGACAGTAGGGAAAATAGCTAGGCATGTGCAGGAAGGATATAGAAAAGGTCCATAGCTGCCCATTTCTTCTACAGAAACAGCTGTGCATATACACTATATTTGCAGGTACATTTGGACCCTCAAAACCCTGGGAGAGGGGTGAGGAAAACATATATTCATTGTGATGCCAATTAAACCAGATTACATGTCCAGTGGACACGTGCGAAATGTACAGCTATGTATGGAGCAAGATTTTTTTGTGGGAACAGATTGCCCTTTTTTTTCAGGTGAGAGTGGGATGTTGGGTAGGGGTAGTAGGTATATTTGGGGAGGTAGGTTGGGTAGGTTAACAGACAAGACACACAAGATACATACATGGCCTGTATATGACACATGTGGGGGGTAAACACCTTGGACGGGGAGGCGTGTTTGGAAGTCACAAGCCCATGAGCCCCCCACTGGAAACAGTGGGACTGAGGTCCCCACCCATGGGCAGTCACCACTGCACCTTCATGGCCCCGAAGGTGGCTGTGCTGGGGGCTGTGTAGGAGGGGCAGGCTCACACTCTAATAGTGCTACTCTGCCCTCAAGCTGGTGTAGCCACTCTCAATACTCCAGATCGAGCTCCTTACGCACCACAGCCCAGACCTGTTGATGGGTGACAGGTTCCCCTTCACACCCACTCTGAGGGGGGGCAAGCCCCATCCCCTGCAGCAGTTCCACCCAAAGGTGGTGCAGGGCCCATGGCAGAGGAGGTCCCAGGCTGGGCCTCAGATGTGCTGGTGCCCGGTGCCATGGCTAGCTTAGGTGGGACAGGTGGGTCCACTGGGACTGGCATTCCCATACGAGCTGTGTTGTCACAGGTTTATGACAGATATGGGTTAGTAACAGTCAACAGCATTCAGGATTAGTTATAACAGCATGCATAAGTGTTCCCATTAACCCACACACCAGATTTAATGCAGTTGCAGAGCAAGCAGAACACATGCATATAATGGAACAACAGTGACTATTACAGGACCATGCAGGTTTCATTGATGGCAACAGGCCACCAATATGGGTGTATTTTCACATGGTACATGCATAGAAACAATTGTGAATATTTATAAACCATTAGGACATATGTCCCAACAAAATTTGGAGTGTAAACATACCAGTTGAGGAGTGTCATTGGGTTATTATGCACATATGGTAGGGGTGAGACACAGAGTTCAATTAGCAACTAATATATCCTTGTAGTTTTCACAACATTCTTAGTCACTGCAGTGGTCTTTACTTACATGTATTATTACACTACACAATGGCCTTATATTGTGCACTGGTATGTTTATAAATTATTATAAACATGACCTGTGTCTTACATACAGTCAAGACAGGCTGCAGGTCTTAATTCAATATATGTTGAGAGTTGCTCTCATACATTTTGGGTGAGGTGCTAGAATGACAGGTTTGTTTCCATATACATTCTCTGACTATGTACATGTTTGAATATCAGTTATATGTCATTGACAGGTGCCTATAATTCTTGGAACATCACACTGGATTTTCTGGGGAACAGGGTACCAAGTTGGTGATATGGGCCATTTATCTGGACATGCTGGACAGATTAGAATAGTTGTGGGATATGATTATCCATCCAACTTACATTTTAAACATTCTAGCAAATTCTGTACTGTTGGGAGTAAGTATGCATACAGCTTTCTATCTGAACATTGTATCAAAATATGTACAGTTGTGGGGTATGATTATGCATACAACTTAGTAGCACTCCCAGGATTCAAACCCCTGCTGTGTGTGACAGAATATTATAGCTAACATCATAGTACCCTGTGCTATCAGAAAATTAATGTAAAGCTTTCAACTGTTTTCTAAGTCTCCCTAACTTGTACAATATAACTGACCTCTTGGCACTTCCAACATTGTTATGCAGGACTTCATGCCCATTTTATCTACATACCACGGTGTGGGTGACATTGCTTAAGATACAGCATTACTATTTATAGTATGGAACAGATCACCAACATATGCGAGAACAGTAAACAGAAGCACTCCAGGGGTTATACCTTTATTCACAGACTGTTACACATTTATTTCTACTGGTACAACACTTTCTAAAGCTCTTATATTTATTTATGACAGTACATGCAGACTGATTACTAACCTACCTTGCGACACAGCCTTTGCAGCCTAGCATCATGGGCTTGCTGGTTCGCAGCCCACTCATCTGCAGCTGTCAGAGAAATGCAGTGATATTTAGCCATACCTATCCATAGTATACACAAGCTAGGCAATTATTTACTACTTAGTAGAATGAGTACTTAGTCCTGGGGCATTGGGCATCTGCCAAGACTCCTGGATCCACTGTTCCAGTACATCCCCCCTCCACCGCTTCAGGTCAGCATGGTGGTGCCTGACCTGCTCACCAGTCCGGTGGATACCTGTGGCACTGGTGAGGTCATAGGCGAGACTGTCCCAGGCCTCCGTTTTATACTGTGAGCCCTGGTACTGGCCCTGCAGTAGTCTCTGCTCATGTTGTTTTACCAGGAGCCATACCATGATTTTTGACTCCTGGGTGCCCCAGCTCTGCGCTCTAAATTGAGTG
This sequence comes from Protopterus annectens, assembly GCF_019279795.1. Classification (NCBI taxonomy): domain Eukaryota; kingdom Metazoa; phylum Chordata; order Ceratodontiformes; family Protopteridae; genus Protopterus; species Protopterus annectens. Next base: position 357,966,168 of record NC_056737.1, on the reverse strand, counting down.
CCTTCACCCACACCAGCCATTCTGCCTGCAGTAGGAAGCTGCAACCAGTTATGAGTAGTATTCCGGCCTGTGGGGTTTAAATACAGCCATTTTCCCACACTTCCCCATGATTGACAAGTTTTGAATAGGCTAAACTATGGGCAGACCTGCTTACATGAGGTTGGCACTGCTTAAAGAGGTATACTACTAGGCAGATTGAATTGGCTCACCTACACATTGCTTACACTTACTAACTTGAGCTGTGCTGCGGTTAGCATTGCTTAATAGTTAATTATCCAAATCCTCCGAGAGAAGGGACGACCAAGGCAGCATAAAATATAAAACAAACAATCAAAGCTCCAGAGAAACTAAAATTCAACGAACACTGTGTTTATTGATAGGTAAGCGCTTTCACAAGAAATTGCTTCATCAGACCTTCCACACACAATAAAAAACAAGGTCCATATATACTGAATTGAAAATTCAAACTCTCCAATCAAAATCACAGTAAATAACATGACATCATAAAGGCTACATAAATTTAAAAAGAAATACATCTATTCAGTTCACTGTCATACAAACCTACAAATCAACTATAAATAACTATACGATAGCGTAGACAAAAATGAAAATAAAAGAGAAAGTAAAAACAAACTATCTTAAATATTTACTCTAAAACATGCTAAAATGCTTATTATGAGTCATTTGGGTATCCTCCTTTTCTTAAGTAGGGGTTTAATGGTAGCACGTTCATTAAGACCCCTGCCTCTATCAGCTCTAAGGATGATCATCCAATTGTTCTCCTTATACTCAGTATGATTGCAAATATCACCTTTTCTTTTTGTGGGGATAACAACATCAATAACCCTAAAACTAAATGTATGTCCTTCACCATAATTAGTGACATGCTTAGATAGGGCATTGTGCTCAGCATCTCTGCGTATACAATAAACGTGTTCCCTCATACGCTCTCTCAGTGATCTATTCGTCTTTCCTACATAGAATGATGTACATAACATGCTCTCTCAGTGATCTATTCATCTTTCCTACATAGAATGATGTACATAACATGCACTCTGCTAAATAGACCACATTTGTTGTTCTACAATCAGCATTTACCCTGAACACAAACCTTCTTTTAAGGTCAGGATGATCAAAAAAGCCAGAGTTGTTAATAAGCCCACAAAAATTACACTTGCCACATGGTAGTGTAATACCAACCTCAACTGAGTTACTGGATCTATCATTCCCATTGCGTAACAACCTCTTCAGGTTCTTCGTATTCCTATAACGAAAAGAGGGATTATCACCAACTATGCTACCAATCTCAGGATCCACCTGTAAGATAGACCAGTGTAATTTAAAAATCTCCCTAAGTGCTTGATGGTCTCTAGTGAAAAACAGGGGTACTTTGACCTGTTTGCTCAACTTTTTGGAGCCACACGACTCACCTTCTACTCTTGGACCATAGTATGGTGCTGCTGCACCACCTCTAAGTAAATCCAAATCTGACCAACATCTAAGAATTTCAGTTTGATTATAACCTCTCTGTAACAACCTATGTTCAAGTTGTACCTTCTCCAGTTGAAAGCCTTCTGGCATGGGGTTCAATCTCGATGCTCTAATACCTGTATTAATCAAAGAGCCCTGTAATTTCTCTATAAATAACTCCAAATATTCAATTTAAGTCTTCAAAGAAGACATTGTAAACTTCAAATAATCACAAAGTTCATTCGTATTGTTAAAAAAGTTCAACAAATCAGAACTAGTACCCCTCCACAGGAGAAACAAGTCATCGATAAAACGTCAATAGAATAAGACATTTGTGTCAAATTCTTTCATCTTAAATAAGACTATGTTCTCCCAGTGAGCCAGAAACATATTGGCATAGCTATTGGCACAGGAAGTGCCCATAGCTACACCATGTTTCTGAATGAAGATCCGATCATGGAAAGTAAAAATGTTCTCTAACACAGTCTCCAAAAAGAAACAGATCAATTCTATAAGTGTCAAATCGTACCCACTGTGTAACTGTAAGTACTCCTGTATATACCTTATGCCTAAGCCATTCAGTATCATAGTGAACAGGGACTGTATATCCATAGTCACAAAAGTTAAATCTCCTACATCACTTACACTATTAATGCACTCATAAAGATCCAGTAAAAACTGTTTAGAATCTTGAAGTATGATTCTATTCATACTGATGATAGGTCTAAGGTATTTCTCTATAAAAATAGACAACGGCTCTGTGCTCCATCCACCGCCAGAAACTATTGGGCGCATGGGTGGGGCACTAAGTCATTTATGGATCTTTGGGAGACCCTGTATAGCAGGAATCAGGGGGTCAGATACAGTAAGAAAATTCAGCATGTCTCTGGAAATTAAGCCAATCTGAAAGGTTTCCTCTATAGATGTCTTAATAGCTTTAATGATATCACATACCTCATCAGTACTGATCTCTAAATAAAAACTATTGTCACTTAACATCTCCATCATAATGGTGTCATACTGTGCATGGTCCATGACCACAATTGACCCACCTTTATCCGCTGGTCTTATAATAATATCGCAATTCATCTTCAAACCTTCCAAAGCTTTCCTTTCATTAAAGGTTAGATTAAACCTCAAACCATCTCTATGTTTACCAAAGCATTGATCATAATACTGATATAAATTATCTTCAGTTAATTTCATGTAAGCTTCTATCAATGGGTGGTTGATAGGGATGTAAGTACTCAATGTCTTGAAATTAGATACCTGCTGCTGCATCCCAACACTGATGCCATCAGGCTGGCATCCATTATACAGGTAACTCAACATAACATTCCTACAGAACATTCTAAGATCTAAAACTGTGTCTGTTAATTTACTATTGCTAGAAGGAAAAAAAGTAAGGCCCTTACATAGCATACTCAATTCAAACGAATCCAACTCATGGGAAGAAATATTCACAATCAATGATGTTACATTTTCCCCCATATCTTCTTTAATGTTTGAGCCTGTTGATATTCCCCTGACAATTTCCTCTTCTGGCGCCCCCTGCTCATAGACCTGCTCCTTCTCCCAAACCTCTCCAACCGGACAGGCAGGGGAAAAGGGAGGCCTTCAGCATCTGCACCAGTTGAGGAAGTCATGGGAGAGGAAACCTGCTGAACAGTTTTGTTCTTGGGGCGAACAACCCTATCATTCTCAACAGCATTATTAATTACAATATTCGTAAATAAATTCTGTACACTAGGCATCATACCATTCACATTTCCAACAGTCACTGAAGCATTCATTGTCTTTTCCAAAGAAGCTTTAGGATCCACAGGCTCAGCAGGTAAAATAGTTACAGTCTCATGTAAACTGACAACAGAACCATTCCTAGGTGTCTTCCCTACTGAGTTCACCTCATCAGTCACATGGTGTTCAAGGGAAGACACCGACGCTTTAGTGTTCAGTGCCTTGTTATTTGTGGCTTTCACAGATCTACTATTGTCTCTAGGTCGAACAGTTTGACCAACACGTGGCCAAAAAAACACATGTCCATCACTAAAGTCACTTGTGTCTCTCAGAATCTTCATTCTCTTTTGTTGGACTAACTTCCTTTCAAAGACTGCTACCCCATCAAGCACACTTTCCATCAACGGTCCCAATACTGTACTTGAAAAATTTTTAAACAAAAAATCCTGTTGCTGCCTTAACTCTTGCCTTAATTTGTCCTCTTCAGGACCAAATAAATCATTTGGCATAAGCATATATCTTGTGCTCACCTCTAGGTTCAAACGTTGCCACCTCACCAGCAACTCTGGGTACAGCGAACCTTGCGTGGGCATGTTAAGAATTCGCAATCCACGAGGGACGATATTGTGTTCTAGACAGTACTCAAAATGTTGACGCTACAGCTGTAATCTTTTCAGCCGCAAAAAATTACGCTCAATGTTCTCAAGCTGCCGCTGTAACTCCTCAATGTCCTGGGTCGCCTCTCTGACATCATCTCCAACTGCTTGGCTCACGTCTAGTTGCCATGGTAACTTTCTATCACACTCCAAGTAAGTCAAAAAACGTACATGTAGACCATCACTCACTTTATTAGCTAAATCACTAGCCACAGCACTACCACTCTTGGTAGATTTTAGCAGACCAGAGTTAATACAGTTACTACTAGTTGTTTTATCCACATTGTGGCTGTTCGTCACACCACATTTATTTGGAATATAGTCCAACTCTACGGATGTATCAGCCATGTCCCAGTGGGTAATAACGTATACAATAAAAATAAAAATAGTGCAAAACCAAACGAAAACCCACTGGATAAACATTCCATCACTCACAAAAACTATAAATAAATTAGCCAAATTCTATGAGAGAAGGGACAACCAAGGCAGCATAAAATATAAAACAAACAATCAAAGCTCCAGAGAAACTAAAATTCAACAAACACTGTGTTTATTGATAGGTAAGCGCTTTCACAAGAAATGGCTTCATCAGACCTTCCACACACAATAAAAAACAAGGTCCATATATACTGAATTGAAAATTCAAACTCTCCAATCCAAATCACAGTAAATAACATGACATCATAAAGGCTACATAAATTTAAAAAGAAATACATCTGTTCAGTTCACTGTCATACAAACCTACAAATCAACTATAAATAACTATACAATAGCGTAGACAAAAAATGAAAATAAAAGAGAAAGTAAAAACAAACTATCTTAAAAAATTACTCTAAAACATACTAAAATGGTTTGGTTTTGCACTAATAGTTAATTATCACTATATTTGCCAATTGGCAATGAGTTATTCTTCATTACAGGTTATGTACGGGTCTGGTATCTGTGATTCATGTGTACATACACTGTATGGGGACCTGGGGGCTTCTACACTTTATTACAATAATACCGCAAATTTATGCTTACTGCAGTACTCCAGTTCACATATTTATGTTCTGTGGCAGGTTATCCAACATCACACTGTACATAGATTCAGTTCACATGTTTGGTTTGACTTTCCTGTGGTGAGGATTAGTTTGCTGATACCTCATTCATATCTATTGCTATGATGGCGTGGTGGTTAACTACTGTGAATATAGTGGGCAGGATCACAAAGGTTCCTTGCAAATACATTTGGGTACAGATCATGCACCAGGTTTAAATGATTATATCAATATCAAATGTTTTTTTACAATATAACTAACTATATTAGTTACGATTATAAAAACTGATATTTTTCTAACATAAACACAATGTTTTATGAGTAATGAACAACATGTTTTTATGTTTTTATATTTTGTATTTAAAATAGTTGAAATGGTTTGAATGAATGACATAATCAATCATGTGATTTTCTAGTTGTTTAAATTGTCTTTAGGGGTGGTTTCATTGTTTCTGAGGAAGTTCACATGTATTAAAGTGAATGAAAGAGCTAAGATTATGTGTCTGTGCTTTTTGGATCTACAATTTGGGGCAGTTGTGATTGTTTTGTTTCACATCAGCAGTTACTAGTTTCAAGTTTTCAGTTTGTGTTTTACTGTTGTTCATAGGTTACAGTGTTTATAACAGGAAAAGTGCATCTCTGGCATTTTGAGGAAAAACCTAAAAGATGATAAGAAAGATTCCCACCTTTAGGTACTCATTCAAGCATAATCAAGCTGCAGGAGTGGTGGGTATGCCTCCTTCTATCTGCAAAGCCTACTGAAATGAAATACAGATGAAGTAATTTAAGTTACTCCAAACTTTGCTCCCACTCCTGTTTAGAAGCTTTGTCATGGGGATCAATGTAGTTGATATATTTCAGCTAAATTATGTTGTACTGTGAGTAACATTAGGTCTGTACATCCTACAAGTAAAAAACATTCTTAATTTCTTATTTGTGCCTATGGAATAACATACCATGGATTCAAAAGAATTGTTGACCTACTGCACAAATACACATACTTATGGTTCCACAGTTGCAGTTGCATAACCTCCTTAAATATGCATTCAGTGCTATTTTTTCACAAATCCATACAAGTAACCTTTTCAGAGAACTTCATCTTGTAGGAACTGCCTTCATTAAGGTACAGTGACATGTATACACATTAACCTAAATGAATCTGTGAGCAGTAGATGCTGTTTGTAAACATTGCATGGATTAGCCATGCACCAAAATGCTTCTTCCCACAGGAACAGTTTGTGGTCCAAATGATTCATCAGAGAAAGATATGGGTGGCTCATTTGTTGAGCCAAAATTTCCTTAGTTGTACTGTATGACATTGATTACCTGGAAACCTGTCAGGCAGCATGACTGACACTGACACACGTGCATGGTATGCAAGAAGCTATTCTAAAAATGGCAAAGCAAGGTTTGTAAATTACTTTTTTTCAGAAAACTCAAGTAGAACTTCTTGTATGTGTGTCTCATCATTGTATGCAACTATGGTCTTAATACACATTTATGAGGTATCAGATTGTCATGCACTATGGTGTTACATTGAACTTCTCTAAGTGTTCGGTCATGCTTTCACTTGTCTGTTGGTCAGAGATGGTGATATAAAGTCTCAAACCTCTCAACAGTCCCTGTTTTTGAGGAATGTTCCTATTTTTAGACCTGATGTACCCCTGAACAAGAGATCCCTATTTTCATATTTGATTTACTCCTTCACACAATTTTCTTTTTTTTTTCCTCATATTTTTTTATTGATTTTCAAGAGTATAATTACAATTTTTAACAAGAAAAAACAACGTAATATCAAATTTTTACAAAAACTATATACAAAGTCCAAAATAGATACCAAATCTTCAATAACATTACATTTTGTCTAATAGTTTTTTAAGCTTTATCCAGGCAATTTGTTTATGAGTCATGTTTGAGGAATGTAACATAGCTGTTTGTAATTCCCTACTACAAATAATCTTAGTAAAAGATATAAATTCCTTAAATGAGAGGTTATTTTTACATTTCCAATTTCTAGTAATAGTTTTTCTTGAAATAGCAAGTAGAGTCCAAAGGAGGTTCATTTGATTCAGTGGAACATACCTTGGCATTGGTGCATTAAAAAGTATCATAGAATCAGAGATCTTGCATCTGTCCTACCACAAAGCTTTAATAAAATTTTTAAACTCCATCCAAAATGTGGTTATTGTTCTGCATTCTAAAAACATATGTGCCCAGTCGGCATCTATTAGCTCCTCGTATCTCCAACATCTATTAAAATCTTTCTTGCTTATTCTAGAGGCTTTTTTTGGTGTAATAAAACTTTTATGAATGAATTTCCATGTAAAAATTTTCCAATATGTGGAAGAAGAGGTATGGTAAACAGATCTGAGAATTAAAGTTTTATCATTTATATGTATTTGGGAGTTGTTGAAATTGTTGATATATTTGCATAAATTGTCATCTAATATTATTAGATCTGATCTAAGAATGTTCTAAAATCTTGACAATGAGATACCATTATTATAGCCTATATTGGTGAAGTCAAAGAGGATGGATAATTTTTTGGGGAGGTCTGTTACAGCAGGAAAATGATGTCTTTTAAATTCTGTTAAAATAAATTCTCTGAAGATTTGAATATTTAACCAGTTATTTTGGTAGATATTATACCTGGCTAAAAGGTAGGTAGTATCATGAATATTATTAGTTCCTAAAAACTGATGCCAGAATAATAACCCATTTTCTTCCATAGTTTTTATTTTCATCATGTTAAAGGAATCAAAGCATCCCTTGGTTAAGATTATTGGAAACATTAGAATGAACAAATTGTTGTTCAAAAGGTTCTTATTCATTACTTTTTTTAAAATTTTGCAAGATATATTTAATTATAGGAATAAGATGTGATTTTTCCTGCTCATTGTTGAAGAAGAATTCTTTAATAACTATAAATAGCTTAATATTTTCAGAACAATATATGTTTTTGAAAAACTTGTCAAAATTACTTAATAGTATTGTTTTGTGTAAATTTTTCCAATTTGAATGGTATTTTGGACTTAACCACAGACTTGTTATATTAAGAATAATGGCATCAGCATAAAGCTCAAAACTTGGAAAAGCAATCCCTCCTTCAATCCAGTTTTTATAGTGCCAATCATATTTAATCCTTGGTTTTTGAGGATACCATAGAAATGTAATTAATATAGTGTTTATGTGTTTAAGTTGTTTTCTAGAAGGAGGAGCCAATAATGTTTGAAGATAAAAAATAATTTTTGGTAATAGAATCATTTCTATCAGAGATAATCTTTCTTCTATAGTAAATAACATTTTCTTCCATCTATTAATGCATTCTGTGATTTTATTTAATAAAATTTTATAATTTATATTTATAGTGTCCTTCCATTTAGACAGAATATGGACCCCTAGATATTTCAATTTTTCATTGGTCCAGTTAAAGTTATTGTAATTAGATAGAGTGTTATTCAATTTTTTATTGATGAGAATAGTTTCTGTTTTGTTTTGGTTAAATCTAAGGTTTGATATTTCCTCAAAGAGTTTTAATGATCTGATAATGTGATCAATAGATGAATCAATATTTCCAATAGTTAATAAGATAGCATCTGCAAAGAGTAAAATTTTAGAAGAATAGTTCTCATTAACATCAAAACTTTTTATGTTTATATTGTTTCTTATAAAATTAGCAAATGGTTCTATTGCTAATGCAAATAGTAGTGGGGGTAAAGGGCAACCTTGTCTAGTCCCTTTTAGAATTTGAAGTGTGCCAGATAAAAAAGCGCTGATTTTAATATATGCTATAGAACCTTCATATAATTTTTTTAACAAGTTTAAGATTTCTGAGGAGAAATTATATTCTTTTAATACCATAAATAAGTATGTCCAGTTAATAGAATCAAATGCTTTATCTAGATCTAGACTGATGAGTGATAATTCTTTTTTTTTTTATTTGCAAAATCTATTAAAGTTAAAAGTCTAATAGTATTATCCTGAACTTTTCTGTTCAGTATAAAACCTGTTTGATTGTTGTTTATTAAAGTCGGCATCATTTGATTTAATCTGTTTGCTAAAATAGACGTAAATATTTTATAATCTATATTTAATAGGGAAATAGGACAATATGATGAAACAAATTTGGAGTCCTTACCTTGCTTTAGAATGGGAGAAATTAGCAAATATTTCCAAGAAGGACAAAGTTTGTCTCTTATTCGAACTTCCTCAAGTGCTTTCATTAATATCTTCAAAGCGGAATCAGGGAAAAATTTATATAATTCACCTATTATGCCATCAAGACCAGGGGCTTTATTATTTTTAAGATTTTGTATTCTTTCTTTAACTTCTATTAATGATATTGATTTAAGTAATCTATTATTTTGTTCTTTAGAAAGTTTATTATTTATATTGTTTTTTAGAAATTCTATTTTTGAACTATTATTAATAAAGTTTAAGTTTGCTTTATTCATTGTTTCATGATATGAATGAAACATCTCTAAAATATCTTTTAGATCTGAAGAAGGTTTTGAATTGTGTTTAGATGTGTCTAATATTTCAATTATGTGTTTACTCTTGTGAAAACATTTCGTTTTGGCTGCTAATCTATGCATATGTTTTGGATTAGATGAATACGATTGTAATTTTAACCTCTCTAAATTAATTGCTACGTTATGACTAAGAATTTCTAAATATTCGAGATTTAGTTGTTTTAATTCCAGATTCTAGCCCAATTCTTTGGGGTGTAAGTTCTTTTTTAAAGTGTCAATTTTCAATTGTAGATTTAATAATTCTTTGTCCCATTCTTTCCTTTTTTGTAAATACCAGGTTTTTATTTTCCCATATATATAAGATTTTAAAGAGTCCCAAATAAACACTTTATTTGTGTTATTATTATTATTATTATTATTATTAAGTTCAATATAATAGTTTACTTCCTTTATAAACCATTATTTGAATCCTTTTATCTTAATAATATAGGCTGGTAGTCTCTGCCAATGAATAAGATAGTTTGGTTTAATTTTAATTTTAAATAGTATGGCATTGTGGTCTGACACAGGGCATGATGTAATCACTACATCTTGAGTCTTAGATAATAGGCTGTCAGATATAAACACTTTATTAATAGTCGTCTGTGTACCATATCTATAAGAAAAGTGAGTAAAATTGAGAGATGTCTGCTCTTTGATCATGTATATGTCTTTTAGGTTATATAATGAGACAAAATCTATCAATTTTTTGGCTGATGCAGGTATCTTAATATTGCTGACATTAGTGGTATCTTTAGATGATAGAATGCAATTAAAATCTCCTGCCAAAATGATATCTCCTTTAGAATTTGCTGTTATTATTTCCAAATATTTGTTTGCAGATTTAGCACCAATACCAGGTAGCCAGTACATATTTGCTAAAGTAAAATATTTCTTATTCAATTCCAATACTACTAGACACAACATACCATTTTTATCAGAGAAACTGTTAATTATTTTAGGTATTGGTAATGTATTTTTCCACAAAATCATGGTTCCTCTTCTCTTTGTTTGGAAATGAGATTCAGCTAGAATACTATAACCTTTAAAAGCCATTTTTCTAGATCTTTCTGAATAATGTGCATTTCTTGCAAAAATATAATGTCAGCTTTATTAGATGCTAGGTATTTGAGTAACCTTCCTCTTTTAGTAGGGTTATTAAGACCATTTGCATTCAGAGACAGACATTTAAACCCAGACATTGATTACTTTAAGCTTTTGATGGATAAATACTATTCTGGACTTAATTAACAAGTAATGTTCAGAGAAGATGAAAATATAACTATATACAAAACTAACCATGGAACATCTAGTTCCTGGATTGATGAAGAAGTCATCAATACCACCCTCTATCATTCTTAGTGCTCAAGACTATCGTTCTCTAATGCTACTACCTAATATTTTATTGAATCAACAAACTACAACCTATTAATTCTCCAGGATGAATAGGTATTACTATGTAGGAGATATTGTGGAAAAACATCAATTACCATGAATAATGTAATTTTCAAAATTTTTAAGAACAGTGTCTTTAAACTTGTATCATTACATAGTATATCATATTCATTTATGTCTATTCTATACTAATACAGATCTTAATCTAGTATACTACATTAGATCAAAACCTACTTATCTAGGAATTCAGTAAAGAAGTTTATGTATAAAAATAAGAACATTTATCATGTAACAAAACATTCCTGTATGAACTTGTCTGTGAAATCACAACAGTGTTAATATTTACTATAGAATCACTATATTAATATATAGCCTATAGGCTTATTTTCCTTTTATATAAGATATAAAATCACCAGTTTTTCCTTCCCCTAAAAAAAAACATATCTGATTAACCTTAAATAATTTCTTAAGGTATTAAAGATATTTAAAATAAAGATGTACTAATGAGAATTTTTTACGAGAAGATAATATTTTAGTTGCACAAATATCTATGCAGGTATATAGATAAAACATTAGCTTTTCTTTCCAAAGATGTGAGTCTAAAGAAACTATGTAGTGTAGCTTGATTTTGATAAAAATATCATATAATGAAGTCACAACTTTTAACCTTCAAGGACACTTCAGTTTTAGATGTTATAGTAATAATGTGTTCCCTTAAATTGTCCTTTTTAACAAAATACATTAACACATTTTACCAATATTTTTTCAGTTAGAGTGGCAGTGGTTAACATGCAATATATCTTTTGCTAGAAAATGTAGTCTACAGACAGTAAAACATTCAATATTTTATGAATATTAGTGAAAATGTCAGATTGTAGTATGCACTTATGTAGCTGGAGGTGGATTAAGTAGATCACAATTTCACCATTCACTATAAATCCAACATAATGTAAACTATTAATTAGAAAAGCAGTTAAAAAGTAAAGGCTACCTTTGGAAATTACAACTGTCCTCATGTCCTGATGAAAGCAGTAACTATAAGTCAAGAGTAACCATCCCCACTTTGCACTGCCCCCCCCTAACAGTCTTCTACTACTATCACTGACTAGTGAGGCAAAAGCATCACTTCAGTAACAACTAAGATCATTCTCTAAGCAGAACTGTCTCCTTTTCTTTGGAACCGATTTTTTTCCTGCCCCAATATATTATTTTACCTTTTTATAACAGAATTATTATTTATTGTAATGGTCTGTCTGCAGCTTTGGCTTCCCCAATCCAGCAGTATTGCCATCAACCAGCAACTCATATAATCAATAAGATTGGGGACGAAGATATCAAGATGAAAGCACGGAAAATACATAGCTGCCCCAAAATCTACTTTAAAAATAATAAGAACACATTAACCCCAATAGATAATGTATTTTAGTGACTTTATAACCATTGCATATGCCGCTTTCTGCTCTGCTAACCAAAAAGGATCAGATGACCTAGTCTATGTTTTCACTGTATCTGTTAGCTACAGCTACCAACTAAAGATCAAGTGTAAACTACTTTGTAAAACATGTCATCAGAAAACTTATTATGAAGGGAACAACATAGGCATCAACTCTGGTTTAGTAAAAAGGACCTTTATATATGTCTATGTTTTTTATATATTTTTCTTTGTCACTCTTGGTATGTGATAAAGCATTCAGTTGTTCCGTTTTCTTTTTCTTTTTTTTTATGTGAAGATTTCTCGTAACATGAATATGTAACCAAAGTTCATATGACAAAAGAGACTTCGAGAGAGTACATGCGTAAGTCTCTTGTATTACAAAGAAGATCTGACCAAGAAGTCTCGAGGCAACAGCCTTCTTTTTCCTTTTTTTTCCCCTTCCTTCTCCTTTAACATTTGAATTTTGGCAGTTAAAAGCTCGCACTAGAGAATCTGCAGCAAGCTATGATAACTGTTCACGAGATACTTGTGATGTGCATTTTGTGAGAGAAAAGAAAAACAGAATATGTTACTCAAAAAGCATGTATATGAAGTACAAAAAAAAAAAAAAAAAAAAAACAACTTTGCCCCATTTTATATAAATATAAAATTCTCTGTAACTATCAATTTTACTGGCCAATGTATCTGATATCAAGCATACAAACCCTCCTGTCCCTGCAACACACACTCCACCAGCTTTCATCAGAAAATACATCTCCTTTTCCCTCTCCGTCAGCAGATGGACCCACAAACCACATTTAGTAAAGACACAAACCTCTCAAGTGTATGAGAATGCATTTTTACATGTCATGATGGATTCTTAGAAAGAAAACAATCTTCTCTTATTATGATAAAGAACAATTTCCAATACCTTTTAAACTATTTAGTACAAGTTACATTAAGTTATATCCGTTAGCTCTAAAAAGACCCAATCATAACATGACATTTAACAGGAGATAAAGCCCAATGATGCAAAAAGAGGCTACACTTTCATTTAATTGCACTGAGATGGGGAGCCTTCATTTCACTTATTGGAGCGATCTATATCATCATAATCTAATACACATACAGTATCCGGTATTAAGGGGGTTCTTGTTTTAACCAATATTTCTATGGTATTGCTACATTGTCCCTATGTAGTTGTCAACTAATAATACACTCTGTCAAAGGAAGATTTAGAATTTTAACATTTATGTTTAACATTCTAGCGTATTTGTATTAAAGGCTTTTAAACAGCAAATAAATTTAAAAATAAATAAATAAATAAATAAGCATACTTAATAAATATTAAATGATTTTTACCTTAACATGTATGCTGTTCCCCAATGTAGGTGATTTGTAGCACGAAAATTTTGGGATTTGAAGGGATTGTAGAAGAGCTTCATTTGTATTATTTACCCTTAAGCTTCTTGCTTGTTTTATCAGTCGATAACATTTTTCCATTTGTTGCCTGCCTTTTTAAACTAGGTAATGAGATGTCCATATCTTCAGTGTTTTCCAAAATCTTATTCTTTTTCACATATTCAGAGGCATCATCAAGATTATTAAATATTATTCCTTCAGATAGATGTATTTTAATTCTGGCAGGAAAAATGATTTGTGCTTTAATTTCAGCTTTCTTCAGATTTTTAATGAGAGGAATGCAGGCTTTTCTTTTAGTTATTATAGTAGAGGTATAGTCATTGTCAAATCTTATGTTTCGACCATTAATTTGTATAGGATTACCTGTCCATGCTGTTCTCAGGATTAAGTCCTTGTCTTGAGATGATAAAACTTTTACAATAATGGATCTTGAAGCATTTGGATTTTTTGACACAGACATATTTGACAATGACCTGTGAGCTCTCTCTATCCCAAAAGAGAGAGATTCAGGTAGGTTTAGTGTCTTAGGCAACCAGTCATTCAAGAACTGTATTGTGTTATTTCCTTCCATTTTTCAGGTATGCCATATATTCTAATATTATTTCTTCGTGACCTTGATTCTAGGTCCTCCACTTTATCTGAAAGTGCGGTGTTTTGCTTTAGTAAGACGTCATTCTGGCTATCATTTTCATGCTGTCTTCCATCTATTTCATTAAGAGATTCTTCAATTTCTGTTATCTGGTCTGTGTGTCTTGTAATTATCTCCTTGAATTCTTCAATCTGCTTTCTATTTTCTTTCTTCATGTTTTCCATGATTTTTTCTAAATTGTCCATTTTCATGGAAAGATCTTGAATACTGGATATTATTGTTTGTAATTCTTTCTTCATGGAAGTTTCCTGGAGAAAGGCTTTTGAATGACTCATGGCTGAGAGAGAGTCTGTTATATTCAGCTGCTGTACTTCTGACAGGATGTAATTCACTTTCTATTCACCAAAATTGAAATATTTGTAGAAAAAAATAATCCACTGTATCTAAATATATAGGTGAAAGAAAACTTAGATGTTTTTAAAATAATATTAAGAAAATTTCCTGTCAGAGAAATTTCTGTTAAGCAGAGCATCAAAAAAGTGCTGTTATCTCTCTGACATCTTGGCCACGCCCCTTCACACAATTTTCTGAATTCACCTCACTGCATGCAATTTTTGAAGCCTGTGCAGTACCCAGAAAACCACACTATATGACCAACATATTGGAAGCTACACTAAATTAAAGGAGAACACACATCTTAGAACTCCTTTTTTTCTGAAGCAAAAATAAATGCCTTAATGTGGTAGAATTTTGAGATACAGTTCACTAAAGTCTACATATTTTGCACTGTAGCTTTGAAAATGTGCTTGTTTTTTTCCCATCATATTAGTCACTCTTTCTTTTAATTATGTGTTTCTGAGGGTATACAATCAAATGTCTGAAACTCACCTTACCACCATTCATAAGGTTGAGGGTAAAGTTGCAAAAGTTAAAAATTGTGAGTGGAAATCCCGTTGCCTCCAAAACGTCAACATGTAGCTTGCATTTGCAGTTTTGAGCATCGTTGTTTCAATTGGATCACAAACTTGGAGTTAGAATATATAATTAGCAGGGGGTGTGGGGAGTGCAGGGGGGCTTGCTCCCCTTGCAAAACAATGGTAGTACATCTCTGGACATCCAGGTAATGTTGATAATGTCAGTTTTGACATACTGACATTATCACATTCGGAGTTGTGAGCAAATGGTGTGCACAATTTCGGCATTTCGGTTAGAGTAAGTCATTACTCAGAAAAACGATTTGCACAATTTTGATTGTAAACCGTTTCTGAGTAGTATCCAACATTCCTACTGGAAGCAGGAAGAGTCATGCTATCTATGTATTATTTGCTAATTAGATGTGCAGATTTTTAGCTGGCTGTTTCTATTTTTCTGGGGGCTTTGCTCATATTTTCAATGTATGTTGAAAGGGTTTGCTCAAGAGGCATACTTTGTAGTAGGCAGAATGTCTTGTCAAACACCTGGGAATTCTAGAAGTGACCTTTACAATGTACTGAAGGACTTCTGAAACAAAAATACAGCCTAGCAGTACAGCTACCTGTCTCACTGCTACTCACGGTGAGTATAGTTTCATGTTCCTCAACTGGGGTATAATAACACAATTTCCAATCTTAGCTGTTGCCTTTTTTTATTATACATCAGCACTTACAGGAGAATTTAGCAAGTATAATTTTGAACACAGGCAGTAACTAAACTCATGCAAAAAATAGTTCCAACTATTTTGGCATTTCTTTACTACAATTTTAATAAAGAACTGAAGATTGAAAGGACAGGTGATAGGTAAAACCAATGTGTACATTGGTAATTGTGTTAAATTATGCAGAAGCACACTTTTGTTTTCCCCTAGTAAATTAACCCCTAATATTAATCAATGGCACAAATTCTGCAATCTGTATACATTTTCTAACTGGGCATAGTTTTTTTGTTTGCATGCTGTGTAACATGATAATCTGTTATGTAAAATTTCAAAGACGTATTTCAAAATACAATATGCAGCTTTAAAAGTAATACATGACATCTCTGAGTAAAAGGATGCCTTATATTAAAAAAAATAATGTGCATCACTTAGACAAACTGAAGACATGACTGTGATCTACACTGATATACACATAACTTTACATTCATCTTCCCAACATATATATCCTAAGTCTGAAGTCACATGATTACTGAAGGTAAGTCATGGTGGTTTTAACTCATAACATAGCTATAATCACCCATCTTACTCCACGCTTCCCACAATTCCACACATAAATTAACCTCCACAACATACATACATTATCCTCCCATATACAATAGCACTCAGAACATCTTCACAACAGAATATCATTCCCATAAGCAAACTTTTGAACCAATTGCATTATCTTGATAAATCTGGATTTGCTGGCTTAG
Source organism: Protopterus annectens (assembly GCF_019279795.1). Classification (NCBI taxonomy): domain Eukaryota; kingdom Metazoa; phylum Chordata; order Ceratodontiformes; family Protopteridae; genus Protopterus; species Protopterus annectens. The sequence goes on along the minus strand of NC_056737.1, from coordinate 357,949,550 downwards.
CTTACATCAAATATATGTTTCCCATACAACTGCAGACATCTTCCTGTGCTCAGAAATCTTTCCTCTTAAATCAGAATCTGAGTATACAGAAGAAATGTAAAGTCCTGGTTTGTGTCAAATTTAGACAGCACTTAATGTCTGGCTTTCATTTGCCCTGCAACCACTTTTACATTTTGTTAATTTTAAGCAACCACATATTTCTCTCTATGTAATCTATTGAATGTATATATAATTTGACTGAAAAACTGTTTATATTGTTGTAAAACACACATAATGGAAAAATCTCCAGATGAACTCCATTCACCCTTCTGCTATGCTATAATGTCTACTGTTATACTTTATTTGACTTGCTCTGCAAATAAATCTTTCTAATTTAGGCAGTAGGTACTGTTATTGCTTTCTGATTTGCAGGAAATATGTCTATTTATCTCATGATAAAGTCTCTGGAAAGTTGAGGCATGTTTGTTAATTCGATTTTTCAAATAACTCCAGGCTGTGTCACTTATGTTACTCTTCATCCTGGGGTTAGGTTTTAGGTGGGGCTCATGGTATTTTAGTTGCTTGACAAGCCAGCAAGCTAATCGTATTACATCACACGCATAATATTGTTTCATATTATTTTTCACCACATTACTATAGCACATAGCTACATTCATTTCCTTTGTGGCCAATTATTTTAAAAGCATTGAAACACACAGCAGTCTAGCTTAGCAATTTCCTATATATTGTGCACAGTCTTGCTGGCATCACAGTGCAATACACACTGAGCAGTTAGCAGTTAGGCAATGTTTGAGAAGACTGCTGATCTCAACGTATATTCACCATTACTATGCAAACAGAAATGAAAGCGACTTTCCAAATATTTTTTTCACTGCAGGCACAGTTTCTTTCCTGCTGTTCAGTGGTGATTTGAGTGGTAAACTAATCTAGTGTAAAGTATTCCCTCTGACATTAACTGATGCTAATCATAATTTTGAAAATCTTTTCAGCAAACATGCTAAGCAGAAACTTAAATAGGAGATGATGAAACAATAAAGAAATAATATCTTGTCTGTGACTTACACAATTACTTTTTGTAAGTAGACTGACAACAGAAAAATATCTGTACCTCTAGCTAGCCAACTTTCTATCTGTGCCTCTATCTATTTACATGCATGTGTATGAACAATTGTTTTTGGTTAAAGAGAGGGAGAGAGACAGAAACAGAAAGTGAGAGACAGACAAATGGAGTGAATGCAAATAGAATAATTTCTTCCATTTAGAAGCATGTATTGTAAATTAACAGATGCTCATAAAGATGACCACGCACAGCTGCATCATTCTGTTATGCAGACTAAACAGAAACATAAGGCAGTTTCAATAAAATATGTTTCACCTAAACTGTTTGCAGCAGGTGCCAAAGGGGTGAAAAAACATAAATTTAAAACAGAAATCAGTATTAATAATGAAGAGTGTTAAAACAGAGAAGGTGTTTTAGGTTATAAAGAAATTATTGAATAAATACTTAAAGGTATGCTACTTGCTAAACCTATATCCTTGCAGCTTACTATTATTCCTATATGTCACATTCATGAAACATGTAATTAGATCATGTTAAGTGTTGCTACAATAGAGGCACCTATTGCTGAAGGCAACAAGGACAAGAGACTTAATCAAGCTCGGAGATAAAAGAACATGTACAACCATTTCTGGCCAGGGGCCCTAGTCGATCAATGTCTAAAGCATCATGGGTAACATTGGAATTATATTTCAAAACCAAAAAGCCAAACTTGTAAACCAACACAGATTGTAATGACTAAGTGCTATTGTCCTAGAATAACGGACTTCATCAGAAAAACCTTTCAGGTCAAATGACACTAAGTACCAAAAAATCATGATGCACATCCTAACAGATCAGCTGACCAAAATTATTCGGATGGTGTCTGTTAATCTACAAAGAAAGCACTTAATCATTAAAGTGTGTGTTGGTTTATATGTTAGGCTATGTAGCTTTGCATTTTTTTCTATGGTTATTGGTTTCCCTTGATGATGATATTGTTTATTAATATAATACTTTCTCCAATGGCTCATTTTTTTGCTTCTCTAGGATCTCATTGATTCTGACCAAGCCCTTAGTGCCTCACATCCATGCTGGGTACACCTTTATTCTCTGAACCCTCCATGGATTTGGTCCAATGTTTCTGAGCCCTGTTGTGAATTCTGAGGACATCCTGGAGGCTCAGCCATTTGCGCTTTTGTCCAGCAGTGTGCTAAACACTTAGCTTGTGCACAGAGCAACAGTGCTCTGTAGGACCAAGATAACACTGTAGTTCTTAGCTCAACAACATTCAAGCAAACCTGCAATAAAACTCCTGGACTTCCCCGCTACTGTGGTTTGTGCATAGAGAAACTTCAAACTAATGGCATTGTCCCCTTCAAATCTACCTGAATTCATGGCCAGGCACTTTTCTTCAGTCTCTGTAGCCAGCTTAGTGGATATGGGCATCCTGAGTCATTGCAGCAATTGTCTCATGTAACAAAATCAGGTACAATGTGTGAGAGATGTAACTATACACTGTCACTGGAAGTAAGGCTCTCTCATATAACTGCTAAATCTACCAGTCGTGTTGTCCAAGGTACACAACACCATTTTGTCTTCACAACTCATACTATAGATCAATCACATAGACTCATCTACTCAAACCAAAAAGGCCTACAGAATGCAGCAATAACATAAGTGTTCCAAAGCAGCAATACAAACACTCTACCAAAGCAAAATCTACCATGACACATACTACTTCAATGCATGGTGTCTCAGTTCATAATCCATAATTCAAACCTCTCCACAAGCTAACAGTCTAGTCATACATGACTGCTGTGAGACACAAACGTTCCCGTCATCAAGCTGAGCAAAGAGAGTGTCACAGTCAGCTGTTGTCAGGGGTGAAAGTTTGCCAGGTCATGCACACTCTTGAATCATTAAACCAGTATGATTCTGTCATTGTACATGTGGGACTATATGAAGAGAGAGGCTATGTGTCCCAGGCTGGTATAAGCCTAGCATGGAACAGCATTTGACCTTCTCTGAGGATGATGCCACAATGTAAGCAGAAGATAACTGATTTTAGTAATTGGCTTACTTTTTGGTGTCATATGAAGGGGATAGAATATTGGTCAGCTTGGGAAGATATAGTTGACAGAACTCACAGCTTTACCAATGATGGTCTGCTGTCCTGTCCCCTTTAGGCTTTTTAATATTGGCAAAAACTTTGTCCAACCCCATAGTGCCATTATTAGACAATGCCAACCTGATAAACCTTCCAACATATCACAACAAACCCAGGACAAGCTGAAGTTATTACTGCTTAATGCCAGAGGTCTCAACAGAAGACTGCACTCCCTACAAGACCTCCTTATCCTGGAGGGCAAAGAATGTTGTGCAGTTATAAAGACATGGTTTAAAGCCATGGAGAGCATACTGGCCCTGCAAATCTACAATACTTTCTACATATTTAAGCCACCTAAGGCACAGGAAGGGACAAAAGGTGGAGGTACCTCAATATTCATAAAAAAATGGTCACACCTCAAAAGTGGTCAAGAGGTATGACCAACTTGAACTACTCCACGTCTCATTCACCATAAGCAAAGTCCTGCACCATGACCCAGGACACCCAGTCCACATACCTGAATGTACTGGAGTCACTCTGTATTGAACCCAACACCATAATCCTGGGAGTCTTCAACTACCCTACTATAAACTGTAAAATATACACAACATTCAATGTGCAGGCCCAGAGATTCCTAGACTTTGTCAGTACAAATACTCTGCACCAACTAGCCCATACACCCACTAGGGGTGCCAACATCCCTGATCAGATCCTCATAAACATGGGGAAGCTTTGCCACTCACCTGAGTGTTATGTCCCCATCAGGTCAGATCATAAAGCCGTCTCCATTGAAATCAAGCTAAAATGTGCTACCACCACAGCTGACCATAGTATATTTAGAAATTGTTTCAAAACAAGCAACCTACTACTGAGTGACTTCCTAGCAAAATTTTAGGCCCCCCCCACATTGCGTGAACCTTGTTGTGCATGCAAAAGTGATAACAGAAACCCCATAGCACTATATAAATAATGACACAGAGACAGCTGTACTCATCTAAAATAAGCTCATCCTTATAGAATCCTAATATCAATAAGATATGTTTCTTTTATTTATTTTGTTTTTGTTTAAGGATTTGATTGACTGTGTTTAGTGCAAAAACTCCGTTCAGAGGAGGATGGGGTAGAAAATCTCTAAAAATATTGCAAACATTTTTAAACAGACATTTAGTAATATACGTGAACAAGCATTAAATCATATACATTAACAATTACACTTACATTTGCCAATTAGATTGCATTCATATGAAGTGAAAGCAAAACCATCACAGTATAAAATATACTTATGCATAGATACTGAACAGTAAGCATTTGAAAGGTTGTATTATTAGATTTGTCAGATATATAATAAATCATGAGATTGGTATTTTAAAATTTAAAAAAATGGAGGTGAGGAAGTAGAGTACAGTTATGTAAAATCTTACCATAAAAGTAGATGTGCTTCTCCTCCACTGTTGCACTATTCTTCACTGAAGGGATCTCCTGCCAAGGATATACCAGTGTCTGGCCATTATACCACAGCCTTTTATTTTATAAACATTTGATGACACACATGCTCCCCACGTAGGGCATAAAGGTGAATTGCCCCAGGAGGAACAAAATACCCCTAGAACAATGTAGAATATGTACATCCAGAAGAAAATAGTTCAGAAGAGAAAGAAAGTGAGAGCCCCTTGGCCAGGAAGGTAACAAAAGACAAGGCCAGGAGCCATAACACAAGTGGGGGGAGGACGGAGGGAGTGAATACTGCAACAGTGAAGAGAAGGACATGTACTGTTATGGCAAGACTTTACATAACTCTACTATTTCCTTCCATATCACTGTTGCAGCATTCTTCACTGAAGATAGAGTGCAAGAGCTAAGATGAGGTCTGGAAGAGGAAGGGACAGAAGCGCCCTCTATAAACCCACGCAGGATAGCCCTGGAAAAGCCTGGCCTGGCCCCAGAAACAACATCCAATTTGTAATGCTTTATAAAAGTATGAACAGAGGACCAAGCAGCAGCCACAAGGGTGGAATTGATGTCCAACCTTTGAAAAAGGCATGAAAAGAGGCAACTACTTTAGGAGAATGTGCCTTAACAGATGAATAAAGACATTTGCCATGAAAGAATAACAAAAGGAAATAGCACTACAAATCCAAGAGGAAATAGTTTGTTTAGAAACAGCTAAACCCAAAGTCCTAGGATGAGAAGGGAAAAAAGTTGCTCAGATTTGCAAATAACCTTTGATTTATCTAAATAATATTTCAGGTATCTATGCAGGTCCAAGATGTGGAGAACCTCTTCACTGGCAGACTACATAGATTGAAAAAAGGAAGGAAGTTGAATAGATTGATTAAGGGTCAACTCATTAACCACCTTGGGCATAAAAGAAGGATTAGTACAAAGAGACACTTTCCCTGGGATTCATGAAGCTTGCGCCAGGTGAAGGTGTAGCGCCGGCGATCTAACACCAAATATGGCCACCGAGCGATTCAGGTTTCAGGTATGAGCTGTTTCCACGTGCACTACCTGCATACGCTATGCCCGCACAACTCCTGTGCATTGAATGCTAATTACCCCATGTGCAGCAGTGTAGCATGCAAGTGAAGTTATGTAGCAATTCAGGAAGTGGTGCAGGTGTAGTGTAAGCAAGCAGAAATGTAAAATGTAGAAAACGGTTTACATTTTTGCAAACATAAAATCGGAGCCATGACAGCTGACCAAACACATGTATTATAATGTTAATATATGCCAATGGCTAAATATATAGCCATTGGCATAAAAAATGTACAAAATATACAATTAACATTTAATATATATAGTCGCACTATCGCGATGTGGAAGCGCAGGGCAGCGGTGCACAAAGGGGATCGCAAGGAATATATAAAAATATAGAATAAACACATATCACAATTTCCCCATAATAGTCAATGGCAGGCATGCTACACCATACTCATGGTGCAAGGGTTGCTAAGGGGCAGTGACAGTGTTATGTGCAGTAGCTAGGAATTAGTAGGCAATGCTATGCAAATGAGAAGAGTAATAGTGAATCACAGATTTCCCACTGGAGTAAGGATGCACCTCACAGTGTGGCGTTATAACACCGAGGTGAGCCCTTGAGATAAAGATGACATCAAGAGGGATGTGTCGCCATTGCTGTAAGCACATTGGAGCACTGCTAAACTGGTCTGCCCCTAGCTAGGCAAAGCTGCAGGATAGGGGTGTGTCGAATTGCCCATAGCTATGCTTAGCTGAGAGTACAAAAGGTAACCGAGTATGCATGTGAACGGAGATGAAAATGCGCGTAAAACCGGTAAATGGGTATGTGCATCGCGCATTGCAGCTGAAACAGGAAGGATATAAGAAAGAAATAAGGCTTTTGGAGCATTTCTCCCCGGGCCTCCGCTGAAAACAGGATCTGTGGAACCTAGTCGGACATTCCCGGTCAACAAATGTTAAATAAATAAATAAATAAATAAATAAGGAAATGCTGCAGCAGTGAAATTGGAGTACAAATGACTAATTAACACCTAGGAGCCTACAGTGGGCCATTGACAACAGCTAACAAGGCTGCAAGCAGCTATCTGCAGAACAGGGAAGGGGAGGGGTTGTACTGCAAAGAAAACAGCAAAGTGTCAAATCAGAACAAAGGTGATATGCAGTATATCAGCTACAAGGCACAATTCACCATGACTGGGTAGGGAAAGTTACAAAACAAGAAAGACGGCAGGTGGATGCATGCCTGATAATGGGAAGGGATCCAGGTCTAAAAGTGAATTAAAGGGCAACAGAGTAATCAAGGCAGGCAAGTAGATCTCCACAGTAAAGGCCCCATACTTGCAGTACTCATTACAAAACCCATAATTAAGACATGCAGCAGCTGTAATAGTTCATACACACTCACTTACATCAGCAGCATCCATAGCACAATACTATAAAGTTTAAAAGCAACTCACATGCATTTGTGTATTCCCATACACTCTGCACCAGTGGTGTATACAGATGGGGAACTCTTATTATGTACATGTTAGGGGCTGCCATAGCTTTGATCCACCAGCATGTGTTGGAGACTGGAGGTGGTGTGGAGGATGATGCACACAACCACAGCAGGCACCAGAGGAGAAGGAGAGTGTTCAGACCCAGGCTAGCCTACCAGGGGCTACATGATCTGGAAATAGTAGAGCATTACAGGGTGGACAGGGACACCATACAGCAACTTGTGGAGCTGTGCCGGCCATGCCTCAGAGCCAGAACAAACAGAAGGAAACCCATCCCAGTTGATACGAAGGTATGTGTAAGTCTGAGAATACTAGCTACAGGTTTATTGATTTATTTATTTATTTATTTTATTTATTTTATTTATTTAACATTTGTTGACTGGGAAAGTTCGACTAGGTTCCACAGATCCTGTTTTCAGTGGAGGCCCAGGGAGAAATGCTCCAGAAGCATGTTTTTAGAATGTGGGAGGAAACCGGAGTACCCGGAGGAAACCCACACGAACGCAGGGAGAACATGCAAACTCCGCACAGAAGGCACCCCAGCCAAGAATTGAACCAGAGAACCTCTTGCTGTGAGACGACAGCATTAACCGCTGCACCACTGCGCCGCCCAATTGGGCAGGTACCTTTCAAAGACCAACTGGGGATATCATGGGTATCTCACAGGCATCAGCATCCAGGGTACTACATCAGTTCCTGGATGCCATGTTACCACATGCCAATGAGTACATATACTTCCCCTGAACACAGGAGGAGCTGGCCAACAATATGCATCTCTTCCACCATGTGGCAGAATACCTGGAGGCACTGGGTGCAATAGACTGCACGCACATACACATCAAGTCACCACCCGGTGAGCAGGGAAGGTGCTACATAAACCACAAGGGATACCCCTCCATCAACTGCCAGGTCATGTGCAAGGCCCAGGGCATTATCATGGATGTGTGTGCTGGCAGCCCTGAAAGCTATCATGACTCCCACATCTGGCATGCCTCACAGCTGTATTAGTTATTTGCCAGGGGGGACATCCCAAATGGCCACCAGGTGGGGGATGCTGGCCATGCACTGGAACCATGGAAGATGACTACCATCAGAAATACACACACACCCATGCAGGAACACCATAATGAGGCACACGCACAAACCAGAATCATCATAGAGTGTGTGTTTGGGATGCTGAAATCATGGTTCCATTGCTTGGAAATATCTGGTGGAGCCTTGCAGTACTCTCCAGGCATGTGTGCCCACATCTTCACAGTGTGTGCCATGCTACACAATATGGTCCTGCAGAAATAGCTGCAGCAGGCACAAAATGGTGAAGGCCCTCACAGCCCACCACCATTGCCAACGGCCCCACAGGCACAGATGTACTAAGTACTCAGACCACGAACACCCTGAGCCAGCCCCAGTAGGCAAATGGAGGCATGCCCAGTATGCCCATGCCTTGGCAAAGAGGGAACGTATAGCACACAGAATAACAGTGTAGGAACCTAGGGACTGACACCTTTCTCCACCTGAACACACAGTAAAAATGGATGGCACACACACAAGACTACCTGTAAATTGTCATGTATAGGCAGTCTACTGTGTGCATCCAACATAGGCAGCCCTCAACTATTGCACACATAACAGCCAGTGGCACAAGGTAAGTCAACACCTGAACAGTAAACTAAGCTATCAGCATATGCAGATACTGTATGTATAGATTCATAGGTATGTACTTGGCCAACTGCCAGAGGCCATTCATAAGGCCAGCCAAAATGAGTCAGCATTTGCCACCCCATTGAGTCATTAACCATCCCTCTGTGGAGCAGAGCCAATGATGGGATCCCTGGGGTCCATCCACCCTTCAAGGTTTCTCTTGCAGAGTGTTAGTGAGGGGCTTTGTAAAATGTAGTTTGGGATTTTGTTCCAAAGTATGGGAAGTGTATGTGACAGGAAGCTGTCCCTCCAGCATCTTCCGGCTATTGTTGTGGCAAGGTCAGCTAACTACAGTGTGTGGCTCACTGTGACATGGATTCCCATAGGTGGAGCATATCCATCAAGCCAGAGCTCGACATGGCTGTGTTGGTCAGCGGAGATCATCTCGGAGTAAATGAGATGCCACCGAGTAAAGCAGGAGTTTATTCAGTCTGGCTGCATAGGCCAAATGTTGGAGGCCATTATTCCTCTTGGTGAGGTACATTTGTGGACCCCCCCAGCTGTTGGACATGTCCTCTGATGTATATCCCACATGGATTATTATACCCTATGATGGGACTGATGAGTGATGAGTAAAGGGGCACTATAACCTCAGTATGTCTAGATGGGAATCCTTTAGCAGTCAGATGGCCTACATAGAAGGATGTCCTAACTACTGTGGAGATATGATTGTCACAGGGGAGATCACTATCTACCTTAGTCTCCCCAGATACCCCATTACCTTGTCTGTATTAAAGTGGCTGCCACTCATGTGTTCATATTTGGGTGCCAATTCCACAATGGAATGATCATGCAGTTAGTGGCACTTGGCTGGAGGCCATGTCATTGGCACCCTGTGACGGTCTCTGTGAGGCCCCCTGAGGGATGTCCATGTCATATGGACTATCAATCATGGCTCCCAGTTTGCAGTCGTTGTCAAACATGGTCTGCCATAGTCCACCTGTGTTTGCCTGTACATCTGAGACATGTATGCCAAACAGTAGGGCTCCCAGGACTGAGTCCTCTGGGACACCAGTTGTGACTGTTCAAGAGTTGGACCTAAAGACCACTAGTCATACCATGTGGGGTGTGTGTGTAAACCAGTTGGCAACCCAACCTGTGATGTATGGGTGAATGTACAGGCTGGTGTGTTTATCAATAATACCTGAGTGGGGCATGGTGTCAAATGCCTTGGTGAGGTCCAGGTAGTATGTGTGAACCACCTCCCCTGTCATCTAACGTCTTGGTGACTGTATGTAAGACGTAAAACAGGTTCAGTAGGCATGAACTGCAGTCAACCAAGCTGACCTGGGTTGGGTCACATGTCCGAAGGTTACCAATGTCATTGTTAATGAGTGCCATGAGGATGTCAACCATACCATTGCAGACCAGGCTAGTCAGGCTTATGAGGTGGTAGATACCATGGTCAGTTGTGATTTCCCCATGATGGATTGGAATAACCATTGCCATGTGCCATTGTATGGTCATGTAGCCTGTGGAGAGGCTGAGGTAGGAATGCATAATTAGGTGGAGGTCAGGTTGTCATGTACAGTTTGAAAGATGCAGTCTGGGTCAACATCTGCCTTCATTGACGCTGTGTTCTGCTGTTAGAGAGGGCCATTTCCACCTGTGTGTCTCTGATGGTTGGGATACTGTACCTTACGGGTAGTGTTGTGGGCTCTTTAGGGGGTGAAGTATGCACCAAATGTATCTGCAAGGATGTTGGTGATATTAGTAGGGTCAGCATATTTTGCGCTATATTTCACTGTCACAGTGCAAATCTCTGTGTCTACATAGATCCTTGACATAGCCAAAGAAGGCTTTATGGTTATATTTCGAATCCTTGCATATTCTCCTGATGATGTTAGCCTTGGATGATGTCATGAGGGACCTACGTATCATATTAATAGTGGTCATGGATGTCTGCCCTTTGTGGGATTTGCTGTGTGTCTGGAACACTGTCCTACATCTGTAGTATAGCCTGTTTATTGCAGAGGTCTACCAGACTGGTGTCCTTGTCTACGAGGAGTGAGTCTTGGTTTACCAACCATGGCACGATCCATACATCCATGTATGTGCCTATAGACTGCATTTGTAAATTTTCCCCTTAGCGTGGGGGCAGTGAAACCCTCCACTCCTATCACTAGTAGTGTAAATTTAGCTGTAGGAAAGGTATACACTGTAGTATCCGTGGGTGTGGGAGATGCTTGGGTGTGGAAACAGTGAATAGCTCATGGTCAGATCTAACCAGTGACTGGTTAACCTCCACTATGGTGCACCTGTTACCCAAGTTGGTGATGACCACATCTAGTAGCTTCCACCCCACATTAGGGAGGTTACCGCCTGATACAGGGCATATGAGGTGATACATTCCAGGAAGCACTGGTCCTGGAAATGAGTACAGGAATACGTTTCCCAGTTAATGGTATGGTAGTTTACATCGACCAATGCCAGTGTGTGTGTTAGGACTGTTGTGTTCTCCACTGTCTCCAGGTAGGTGGAGTGGAGGTCCTGGGTCATGGAGGGTGATCAGTAGCAGGCCACATTCCACATTGCTGTTGTGGCTGATGTTAGCTGCACATGGATGATCACAGAGGTATCATGCTGCTCCACTAACTTGGAGGTGTAGGTATCCCTGATGAATATGGATACAGCCCCCCCCATGTCTGTCAGTCCATGTTCCGTGACTGAAATATGTGGTATGGGTTATAGTCTGGTACTGCTGGTGTGCTCTCAGGAGACGTAAGACAGATTGCAGTTAATGCACAGATGTTGATGTTGTCCATCCTGAGGAGTGCTGTGAGTGCATGCATGTTGTGATCACAACCCCTGGTGTTGAGTAACATAAACCACATTGAATCTGCTATTGTGCTGTTTACAGAGCTTGTATTCACCTTTAGGACTCTCATAAATAAGGCACCATGGGGGCGCCAATAGCCTTGGCCAGTATTCCAAAGTGTAAGGTAGACACATAGGCCGGTATGGTATCATTGCATGCATGTTCCCTATCTATGCTTGATTTTCATCTCCCCTGTCGGTACCCTAGTGGTAAGCAATAGGAAGTCTTAACCTTATACAAGTCTTCTACCTTCCTAGATAGGCATTTGGATTGACTAAGTATCAGTGTTCTGTATGTTCGTGCTGTACTCAACTGTTTCCTGACTGCATGGTGAGTTCACACTGTATACTGTGATCTGAAGGTCTGTTTATTCGCATATTATGGCTGTGATGGCCTGCACATTAGAGGTGCACAGATAGCCTACTATCTATCTGCCCAAGGGCAATTAGAAGCATAGCAACAGTCTGTTGGCCTTCCCTGCACCATTGATGAAGTAACTGAGCCTCGGTCAAGCATAGCCAATGAAGCAATTCCAGGCAGAGTTGCAGGAAGCTGTTGAAGACTGGGGTTGTGGAGGGTGATAGGGGCACTTAGTGATCTAAAGAGGGCATGTTAATGTGGAAATTCAACACCATTCAATTCCCCCAACAGGTCCTGCAGCTATCAAACTGGACAGGCTCCCCCACCCCCTGGCTCTATAGTTCTGGGACACATGATCCCATGGGTGTATAGTCTGTTACCCATTCACACAACAAGGTTTCCCTTGAAGTGTGTCAGTGAGTGGCTATGCCTAATGTAGTTAGGAATGTAATGTATTGTCTCACAGTACTTTTGTTATATGTTATGTCTAGAGTACGTGAAGCTCATTGAGGTTGGGGGCTCCCGCCCTTTGGTTATCCTAGCTAACACACAGAAATCATCTAAATAGGAAATAGGTGGAAGCAACGTTAATGTCAACAGTGTAATGGTTACAGCATCTACATAGTATCTGTTCATTTGAGGTAACAATCCCAATAAAGGCAGGGATGTTTATCATGTGCAAAAGTATACCTTAACCACAGCTTGCATATATAGGTAGTAATCGTCTGTATAATAAACATTAGAATCACCCATATAAACCCATGTGTGCAGGAGAGTACAGTCAACAAAGAATGTAATGTCATGATTGCACATAGTGAGATGTTACGTCACTGACAGGTATATATCCGGAGTAGTTAGTGGATGTCGCCGTGTTTGTGCACACAGGTTATACGTCACAACGTTTAACTATGTTTAACTGCTGCTATAATGTCACACAAACACTGTTAAACATGCTTACAACTGTGTAAATGAGCCTTACTCTGCAGTAAAAAATATTTGTAGATCATCACAGGTGTCAAACCCTGTACCATGCACACTATAGTCATGGGACGTACCACTAAGCCATCTGAGGTGTATACATTTTCATGGTATTGAGACTACACCTTATACCATATGCATTTCACTGTAATTATCACAAATGGGACAGTGGCCTTGTGAACATATGTACAGTACATTGTAATGTACTGTAGTTTGTGAACCAACAGATCCCAGTCTACAGATGTATTACTGTTACAAACTAATATGAAATATATATATATATATATATATATATATATATATATATATATATATATATATATGTCAGTGATGTCTGCACATAGATATATTTATATATATATATATATATATATATATATATATATATATATATATATATATATATATATATATATATATACTATACAATACAGTTACAGCAATAGCCATATATATAAGCATCTATGAACACACTTTGTGGCACAGAAGCACTCCAAAGGAATTGGAGTGTACAGAAAACACATGCAGCTCTCTTATCATCTTCTTCTTCTTCTTCTTCTTTTGGCTGCTCCCATTAGGGGTCACCACAGCAGATCAACTGTTTCCATTTCTTCCTGTCCCCTGCATCTTGCTCTGTTACACCAACCACCTGCATGTCCTCTCTCACCACATCCATAAACCTTATCTTAGGCCTCCCTCTTTTCCTGTTACCTGGCAGCTTCATCCTTAGCATCTTTTTCCCAATATATACTCTGCATCCCTCCTCAGCACATGTCAAAACCAACATAATCTTGCCTCTCTGGCTTTGTCTCCAAACCTTCCAACCTGGGCTGACCCTCTAATATACTTATTCCTAATCCTGTCCATCCTCGTCAGACCCAGTGCAAATCTTAACATTTTCAACTCTGCCACGTCAAGCTCTGACTCCTGCCTTTTTGCCAATGCCACTGTCTCCAACCCATATAACATAGCTGGTCTCACTACCCTCTTGTAGACCTTCCCTTTCACTCTTACTGGTACTCGTTTGTCACAAATCACTCCTGACACTCTTCTCCACCCACTCCATCCTGCCTGTACTCTCTTCTTCACCTCTCTTCCAGACTCACTATTACTCTGAACTGTTGATCCCAAGCACTTAAACTCATCCACCTTCGCCACCTCTACTCCCTGCATCCTCACCATTTCTCTATCCTCCCTCTCATTCACACACATATATTCTGTCTTAGTCCTGCTGACCTTCATTCCTCTTCTCTCTAGAGCATATCTCCATCTCTCCATGGTCTCCTCCACCTGTTCCCTACTCTCACTACAGATCACAATGTCATCTGCAAACATCATAGTCCACGGGGACTCCTGTCTGATCTCGTCTGTCAACCTGTCCATCACCATTGCAAATAAAAAAGAGCTCAGAGCTGATCCTTGATGTAATCCCACCTCCACCTTAAACGCATCCATCATTCCCACCGCAGACCTCACCACTGTCACACTACCCTCGTACATATCCTGTACCACTCTTACATACTTCTCTGACACTCCTGACTTCCTCATACAATACCACAACTCCTTTCTAGGCACCCTGTCATATGCTTTCTCTAAATCCACAAAGACAGAATGCAACTCCTTCTGACCTTCTCTGTACTTCTCCATCAACACTCTCAGAGCAAACATCGCATCTGTAGTGCTCTTTCCTGGCATGAAACCATACTGCTGATCACTAATCATCACCTCCCTTCTTAACCTAGCTTCCACTACTCTTTCTCATAACTTCATGCTGTGACTGATCAGTTTAATCCCTCTGTAGTTACTACAGCTCTGCACATCACCCTTATTCTTAAAAATCGGTACCAAAACACTTTTCCTCCATTCCTCAGGCATCCTCTCATTTTCCAAGATTTCATTAAACAATCTAGTTAAAAACTCCACTGCCATTTCATCTAAAGACCTCCATGCTTCCACAGGTATGTCATCTTGACCAACAGCCTTTCCGTTCTTCATCCTCTTCATAGCTATCCTTACTTCCTCCTTACTAATCCACTGCACTTCATGATTCACTATCCGCACATCATCCAACCTTCTCTCCCTCTCATTCTCTTCATTCATCAACCCCTCAAAGTACTCTTTCCATCTGCTCAACATACTCTCCTCGCTTGTGAGTACATTTCCCTCATTATCCTTTATCACCCTTACCTGCTGCACATCTTTACTAGCTCGGTCCCTCTGTCTAGCCAATCTGTACCGGTCCTTTTCTCCCTCCTTAGTGTCCAACATTTTATACAACTCTTCATATGCCTTATCCTTAGCCTTCGCCACCTCTCTCTTTGTCATGCACCTCATCTCCTTATACTCTGTCTACTTTCTTCATCTCTTTGACAATCCCACTTCTGCTTCGCCAACCTCTTTCTCTGTATACTCTCCTGTACTTCTTCATTCCACCACCATGTCTCCTTGTCCTTCTTCCTCTTTCCAGATGTCACACCAAGCACCTTTCTGGCCATCTCTCTTACTAGCTCTGCTGTAGTTACCCAGCTATTCGGTAACTCTTCACTGCCACCCAGTGCCTGTCTTAACTCTTCCCTGAACATCACCTCACAATTACCCTTTTTCAGTTTCCACCATTTGATCCTTGGTGCTGCCCTCACACTCATCCTCCTCTTCTTGATCACCAGTGTCATCCTACAAACCACCATCCTATGCTGCCTAACTACACTTTCCCCTGCCACCACTTTACAGTCTCTAATCTCCTTCAGACTGGCCCTTCTACATTAGATATAATCCACCTGTGTGTATCTTCCTCCACTCTTGTATGTCATGCTATGCTCCTCCCTCTTGTTAAAATACGTATTCATCACAGCCATGTCCATTCTTTTCACAAAATCCACTACCATCTGACCTTCTGCATTCCTTTGCTTAACACCATACCTACGCATCACTTCCTCATCCCCTCTGTTCCCTTCACCAACATGCCCATTGAAATCTGCTCCAATCACCAGTCTCTCACCATGCAACTCTCTTATCCTAACAATTAATATTAACCTAAGTCATCATAGAAGGGTTGGTTGTTGTGTATGTGAAGATTGGGGTGGGGGAGGAATGATGGGTAATGCAATCATGCATCAAGGAGGGCCTGGGTCGGATGTCTAATAAGTAAACTGGAGGGGCATACATGGAGTATTGGGACAATATAAAACGGACACAAAGCAAGAACCATACTCATTCATAATACACCCTGTCATGTCACATTGCAGCACCTACTTTCACAACCATATGAACATTAACATGTATCAGACATATGTACACCAACTGATTGTCACATATGTTTTCAGTAGTGAGGAATGTCTGTAGTACAATGTATATTCTAAAGACCATAGCATTCGTGCATATTTCAGATGCTGTAGTGGTAAGGTCAGTGACTGTGGTGTTCATGGTCCTGGCTTCAAGATCTGTACGGGCTGTTAGGTTATTTTGAGGGCCAGAATAAGGGCTTTTGGATGCAGGTGGATTAAAGCACTCTTAAGCAGGTGTAAGTGGGTTCCCATGTGTTTGCGCGACGGTAAGCGGCGCTGCTGCAAGGTAAACGGAGTAGCGCTTCACACGTTTGACCTTTGCTTAACATTGCACAGACCATGGGCAAACCTGCTCACAACTGCGTAAATGTGCATTATTCACACTTTCACTACCAATGCCTACTCTGAGAGGTAAAATAATAACATCTTCCAGGAGAAGAACACGGAACGATGTACTCCATCCTCCGATTAACCTAACACTAAGCTACTTGGGATGTACCTATCCAAGTTGTTTATGCAGACAGGATAAATCACAAAAGGGAGGAATGTGTTGAAATAGGACAACCCGCCATGTACTCAATTAAAGGTGTATATATATATATATATATATATATATATATATATATATATATAAATATATATGTATATATGTAGAGACAGAGAGAGAGAGAGAGAGAGAGATACATAGAGACATGTCGATATATACAGGTCTACATATATATGTAGATATATAGACAGGTTAGAAACATCTACACATCTATGGAGGTACAGATAATCATATGCAATGATGTATACATCTATATACATATACATATATATATATATATATATATATATATATATATATATATATATATATATATATATATATATATATATATATATATATATATATATATATATATATATATATATATATATATATATATATATATATATATATATATACATATACATACATCTCTGTAGAGAGCATCTGAAGTGGTCATATCTAAATATAACATGGACGATAGCAATCACACATTCACCCCCCCCCTAAACAATATGAACATAACATATAAAGAGTATATGCCAATACGCTATTACAAATATGTTCTATGGACACAGCCACCAACACAACTGCATTGACTGCAAATATCCATGACAGAATTACACAGACAGCTTTCATTTTGCAAATCTTTATTACATTCCGAGGTATTGCCAAAAGGATTTAAGCACTAACAGTGCCTGCATGCTATACAGGAAGCATTTAATAGTGCCTTAATGAATCAGCCTTCATTTACCATAGTATTATTCCACTAAGGGATAGGTGTTCACATAGGGAAAAAACACCCACACACATATAGACATTGTATAAAAGGGGTTCCTACACACCTGCATGTGCTATGTACACCCACCAACATCTATCCCACAACCGAAATAATTACATCAGTACATACTGTCATACCATAACCAGTTATGCAACTGCTGTACAACATCTGCTGAAACATTAACATACCTGGACACAGACACACTAACATGGCCCTATGTGAAATAGTTGCCGTTATACAATTGAGCAGCTGCAGATGTAACAGGGTTTGTATGAACTAATCCCATTTCAGAGGGTTGAAAGGTTCGTACACCAGGAAGTTTTACGGAGTACTGATTATAAGCACAGTATGATACACAGTAACACCAAACTAAATATGTCTGGTAAGCACACTGTAAACCCCCTAAAATTATATGCATAGTTATACAGCCTTCAGCTGGTCAAACAACCTGTCCAGACTGACACATATGCAGAAGTATTAGGTACAGACAAACCCTGCACAAGCAGCAATGTTCAGAAATATAACAGCAGTACTCACATTTAGACCAACTTCTCTAAGCATCACACACAATATATTAACTGTTCATCTCAATACAGCTGTTGCAATGGATTCCAAACAAAACCTCCATGCTGTCTTCCTCACAAGTAAGGCAAAGGGACAACGCCCAAGTGGAGTACTCAATTATACTCCACTGTAGCCATGGTATTGGCTAAGGCAGCAGCAGCGCAGCTGATGTGCATGTAATTAGCTACTTAGGAACACCAATTGGCCATCGGGATAGCACATGTTACTGATCTGTAACTTTAAAAGGTTGCCTTGTCACGCATTCATACCATCTGTATCTACCTGTAGGACAGTACACGATATGGAAAGATGAACCAAAAACGATTAGTACACTAGTTAATAACACCTCAGATTACTAAGATGGTATGTATAACATGTAGTATGTCTGTGTATGTAGTATCTGTATTGTAAGAATTACAGTGTAATCAATGCATATAGTGGAAATAGCTATCTTGTAGTAATGTATTGTTGAGCAGTAATAATGCTTGTAGTATTCTATGTGTGTACTGCTGTAGGTCACATGGCACACTCCACATACACCACAAGGGATGCTATGGGCTTGGAACCCACCATTTTGCTTCCAGCCACTGTCAGTGTCAGGATTGGTCCAACAAGTTTGTGCAATAACAGGGGATAGTATATGGTGTTATATTGTAACAGTCAACATATGTATGGGTGCATAAGTAAGATGAACAAGTTAAAGGTGGGCTTACCGTGCAAATATGGTGTACATTGTGGGATATTGTGCCAATAACTGTAATATACAGTATTCTAGGCAGATCTGTATTCTATTCTACATAGCAGTTCTGATATGTTATGCAAACAGTAGTTATATCTATTGTTAATTACAATATTTAATGACAGGATACATAGCATTAGTATTCATCTGATAGGTTAGCAGCATTATAGCAAAGATAATTGGAAGAGCCAGGTGACTATCCATGCACATAACACATGTGATATTCACCTCTCTACTATCATTTGCAAGCAATAACAGCTGTGAATGTGCTTATGTTATGCAAATGTGTAGTGACCCTTTTTACAGGGCTGGGCCAAATGGCTATGTGCACACCTACATAGAGTGGATATTGAGTGTACAGATGCACTGGTTGAACTACCAGGTTTGGGTAGCCCAACCTAACAGCCGCCTGCACATACTGTATGTAAGGTAGTACACAGCACTGGTAATGAAACAGGTTGCACATCATCTTTAACTCCAGTGTAACATCTGCAGTAGGAGATGTAGGAGACAGCTGCCCATGTGTAATAGCCGCATCATAGGTGATGGCTCACACTATCAGATTATATCCTGATCATGTTGATAGTGGCATCAGAGCCTATTGATACATGACTCTGTTTGGGGAGTGGGTGTCTGTGCCCAACAGAGCTCATGGTCCTGGTGGATATGTGAGTATAAACCCAGAGAAGGAAACAGACCTGTAGACACATGCATCATCTGTAATCAACTAACAGGATGTGATGTGCTCCTCAGAGGAGGTTTGCTGCCAAGGGTAGCTACATTGTTTCTATAATAGCCAGTGTTGTCACGTCCATAACACAAATAATTACATGTGAGCATCACTGTCTAAAACATCTTCATAGGCAATACGTAAACTAAAGACAGTACTTGGTACTTGTAGTACTGACTGCTCATACAGGCATGTCCACTAGTCAGCTACTGGTGTCTCCTAATGTCAGCTTTGTGTATGTGGCCATTCTGGGGGAATGTAATCTCTATCCCATGTACACTGCCAGACCCACCTAACACCATGCCTCACACATTGTCTGGGATGCAGCTACAGGGGTAAGCTGGACGGCAGCCCAGTCTACAGCCATGACTGGACTGGACTGTCATGAGGTGTAGTTTAACACATGCAGCTCATCAACACAACCAACACATACACTTAACAGAACACAGTAAGGACACCCACACACACTACCGGAAATCACACACATTCACAGACACATCTAAGTATCTGGCCAAACAAGTGAATCCCCCCAAGCAGGAAGAGACAAACACCAAAATACACAAACTGCATGACATAGTTTACATAATTGTGCCACACCTCTGAACACATGACTGGAAACATGTCTAACAGTACTCATTTGTGAGTGCAAACTCTAGCGCTATGTTACACACTGACCTACACGAGGGCATACATACTGTCAGCTGCCTGTCTAACATGATTAGCCACATACTCATACACTCAGACCACCTATTGATCTATACACATGGCTCTGGCATATTCCATGTTGTTGTGCAGGACCTGTGATGCAGTAGCCTGGACAGCATGGAAACACATGTAGGAACTGTCAGGTCTTGTAGGCCATGCAGGTATGTCCCAAGGTCTGGGTAGCATTCTGCTATTGGCCAGAATGATACTGCAGTAGAGGGACAAAAGGATTGTATTTCACAATTGTCTAGTGTAGTGGTGCATCTCACAGGGTATCCAGTATCTGTCATCCTGGGATAACATGGTTGACTGACCATGATGCTTTGCCAGACAGGGCCTGCACCTGTCACCCCTGGGGATCTGGATATAGCCTAGGGCTCATGCTTCCCCTATAGTGCCTTCATCAAGCATGGTTCAGGTGAGGTTCCACTGCTGTTACAGGGACAGCCAAGCAATACACTGCGGGTCTCGCTATACAATTATACATGTCAGAAACACTATACAGACACACATATGTCAATCCCTAACATGGAGAACATATTTGTGCAGTGGCTGAGACATGTTTCAATGCTCTGGATAGCACACCTGCATGACCATGTTATAACAGATACCTCACCTTTTGCCCATTATCCTTTATTGGAACACACGGGCCGTAGGCATGTCCATATTCCTGAAGGATATGTACACCCCCACACTAATTGCACTTGCATAACGTCAGATGCATTATGCTGAGCAACTACCTTTGTGCCACAGTGGAATTCAAAATGCAGCTTGAGACAGATCACCAACCAAGTCACGGACTTCCCAACTGCCATAATGTGCTGTAATGGGGAAGAATAGGTCTGAGGCAGAACCATACTATTGGCTGCTCTCAACTATTCCATTATGAACTGTGAAGACTCCTCATGTACCAAAACCTGCGCTCAATGCATGCTGGATTCCATCGACCCCACTGACCTGGATCACAGTAGTCACACAAACAGGGCTAACAGTATGCTACACATAGTTAGTCTCTAATGCCAATGCTATGTTTCCTAAGAGCAGAGTAGTGAGTGCCATGGCACCCATGCAGATGGACAATGCATGTGCAAATGCTGAATACTACACAAATGAACCTTAAGCAGTCACATATGTGCAGTGATTTCGTCAATGAAACAGAACCAGGAGTCAACCCAACACAAACAAGTAGGCAATCTGGTGGTACCATGCTTTAAACTGTACCACAGAAGGTAGTAACTGTTGCAAGAGTGAACACACATGAGTGTAGGTGATCCCTGGTCAGCCCCAATAAGATACAGATACACCATGTGAAACCACGCAAAGCTACCATGAAACCAATCGGCCACATATTATGAGGCCAAGCACAGAGCATTCTATAGCTGCGTTGACCTGCCATGCTGCACTGCACTATGACATGGGAAGTACTGCACCTACAGAAATAGCACCCGCTCCTCCTGATAGGGTCTCGGAGAACCTCAACCCACTCCCACCTCCCCCCACCCCCAACAGGTACACTTAGTAATATATCCATGTACACTGTAGGGCCCCTGTACTAATGACTATGCAGGTACAAGTTGCACTCCCTAATGCCATGCATACAGCTTTCATGGGACCTGTCACCATCCCAGGGTGTATCCTACACAAATGTAAGAACATTCAGCTGTCCACATACTCATCATGTTCAATCATAGCTCTATGTCAGGCTGTGTACACACTGAATGGTGCACAGCAACACTTATCACACCCCACAAAGGGGGAGACACCATTGATAATGGGACATAGTGCACATCTACCCTGCTGAGTCTGGTCTGTACGGCCATGAACCATGCTCAATGTAATTGATGTACTTGGTACAGATGTAGATGACAGTAGGGTTGATTCAAACTGCATATCATGACCTTGACAGGTCATAAGACACCATCACCCATACTGTGTTCCATATACACTCAGTAAGCTAGGTGTATATACCTACGTCACAGGAGTGGTTGGCAACTGGACTGCTGGCAAAACCCACACTACAGAAGGTGTCCGACGAATAGACACACATCAAACCAGTGCCAGCCACAGTAATACAGGGGTCATTCCTGGTACGCCGCCTCATTTTATCTATACCACATAGACTAACACAGAAGGCATCAGCCTACTGATGTCTGCAAATGATTATGAACAAGGAGCAATAGTCGACTCATGTGCTGCTTTCAACATACAGAAGGGCCTTACTGTGTCAAATGTGTGGTGTGTGATGTATGGCCACATTCTGACAGCTAAGCATTGCATTGTCATCCCCTATGTTACAAACCCTGTACCCATTAACAACCACCTATGCAGCGGTCAACATAATGGCAACTGTGTGTATGAGATGCAGCTGGTCAGTACTTCCGTTTGATAGTTACATCACCACAAAAGACAGGTAGTCATATGTGGCACCCCTAGTCATGACAGGGTGCCATCCAGGAATATAGAGATAACTGCTCAGCCATACACAACACCCATGTGACCCATAATAGATCACATATTTCCTTTAAGGTTCATTGCCCATGTGTAGATGGCCTACACTGCCCTTCACAATCCCTAGCTGCACTATGTAGCATGCAGCCTACCCTGAATAAAGCTATATCCAACCCAGAGGTGTTGGACATGCTACACTTAACACATCCTGATCCCAAATAAACACATATGTCATGGACATCCACCTTTCTAGTACCAGGATCACAACATGCCTGACATATCCCTGTCCCATACAATTAACATACTCTTGCCATACTATGCAACCCTGTCCAGCGAAGCTGCACATCACTCCTTTCTGTGACATGGTGTGATGACTGCATGTCAAATATATCAGTAACCTTGTGTATCAGTTCTGTGGCACTGCTTGAACTGGCCACTGAATATTACCTGTCTGTTGCCTACAGCTAGGTAACCTGTCTGCCTAGGCTCATAAATGGCCCAGAGCATATAGCCTACCACATCACTATGACCATACATGCCATAGTTGACATCCAACCCTGCAAATAGTATCAGGGTAGCTATTGTCCCATGTGTTACACATGTGCAACACAGGCAATACATGGCAGGATGATACACAGCTGTACAGTGCCATGTAGATGTATATGGCAAAACACATACATGCTTGCAAGTCTTCAGGGTCACAGGTCATGTCCCTAATGGCTATGTATGACTATATATGTGGCATATACACATCATTAAGGTCGATTGCATTAATGTGAACACATCCAGGCATGTGCTGATAGGAAAAGACATCACTACAGGCAAACAGACATGCCCACGTGTCATCACATGGCACACACATATATGGTGATAACATCATATCACCAGTAGGTGTCAAATGTGTGTGACTTATACATATCAGTGGTGTTAGTGTCATGTAGCTCTACAAAGACGTATTTGTAAATTTAATAAATGTGATACACATGTATGTTCAGCTGTACTGCTGTAGTTCTCTGTGAATTACTGTGACCTGTCTCCATCATTATGTCTTCCAGGTATGCCCCGTAGCCGACTGCCGCCATACAGCCGCTTGGAGGATGAGGTCCTCATCCCATACCTCCTCGACAACTACACAACGCTCTTCATCCATGTGCCACAGGATGCACAGCAGCGGGATGCCCTGTAGGAGGAACTCTGCAGGAGGGTAAATGATGTTGGCGGTCACAATCACACCTATCAGCGGGTACACCGACACTGCACTGACCAGATAAAGATGGGAAAAACAGCGTGCAAATGCAATTGCCAGGAAACAAGGTGCAACAGGTGGGGGGTCACTCACCCAGCCCCCACTCACACATACCGAGCAGCTACTGGCCAACCTGGGGACACCTGCAGACCTCCA
Organism: Protopterus annectens; assembly: GCF_019279795.1. Classification (NCBI taxonomy): domain Eukaryota; kingdom Metazoa; phylum Chordata; order Ceratodontiformes; family Protopteridae; genus Protopterus; species Protopterus annectens. Next base: position 357,925,388 of record NC_056737.1, on the reverse strand, counting down.
TCCACAAGCATTAGCTGGTATTGTGGAGGTGGGTGTCTCTCAACCACCGAGCCTGGAGTTGCATGGTAAGTCACTAATACACATAAAACACAACCATATATCACATAGTTACATGTGTTACTGTACAATATGTAATGTAACATCATATGCAAGGCATGTATGCACACATGCCACATACTATAGTCTGCTACTCTATGAATGCACAGTTGTGCATACTCCATAGTATAGTGTATTGTACTGGCTTATGTGCTAACACAGACATTGCACCCTGTAGCTACCACACAGGTGTGGATAATGATCTTACTGCTGTGACACTCCTGTTTAGGTACCTTCTGGCATTTTGCAGTGACAGCAGCCTCTGTCAGGTGAGATTGTTATTATTTACCAGGCTTGATACTGCATGGAACATATTAATTGCATGTTATCTGCCATAGCACACATACACATAATGTATAGTGGTCCTGGTAATGGACATTGGTCAGACCAGCAATGCATCACACTTTTTACCTATGTGAAACAATTGTAGACTATATGAAACACCTACACTAAACCTTCCAAACTGTCATTGCCAGATGTGAGGACAACAGTGAATACAATGGTGGAGGTGTGTTCCACTGTAGGGACAGGTACTACATATCAGCATTACACATGTTGGGAATATGAACAGTACTGTACAGAGAGCATATGTGTGCACACACACTAAATATGTTGGAGCTGGAGTATGCCTGGCCCACAGGATACACCCTTGTGGAGTATACCCTTGCTATGAATGTCACACAATGTCATGTGCTATCAGACATGTCCATGACATGTAGTGAGCTGACTGCAACACTGCTCAACTATCCTGAAAAATATGTCTCACATCCCATACATACCACCCTTTGTCTGCATAATCCTGTCCTCAGTGGAGCATATGCCATCTATGGGTGTATGTCATATGGGATAACACTGACATGTGAAATAAGATGGCCATCACAACCATTGGACTGCACATGTGTACACATGGTCATGGAGGATGTCCAGAGACATGAAGCAAAGCACACAGTAGAAGTGATGTACATGTGTGTACACCCTGTTGTACATTGGCTCGACACAATACAACTATGGCCTTTGTGTAATGGTGATATTGCAGATGTGAAACACTAAACATCATACAGGCCTGTGCACAGCTTGTGTAGGCATAACATGAAACCACCACATAACATGTCTTGAACATCTGGAGTGTGTCATGACATGAAAGCAATCACCTATACAGTATCCAAATACATACATGTGTTGCACAACATACACATAAATCCACATCAAGCCACAGATACAGTAGATTTACCTTGCTGGTGTCAGACATCACTGTCAAGCCTGCTCCTCATGTGTGTGAGGTACACAGATGGCATGTGGGACATAGAGAACTTGTAAGTTAGCCATGTGTGGGCATAGTTGGCAGGTATCAGTATTATGGTTGCAGATGTGCAGGGGTGTCATCCGTATACCCTTCTGTGACCTGTGTCACACATTCCACATTAGGGTTTATTGTGTATATACCTCGGTGATGGGAGTCACATTCCACATTAGATATGTATTGTATGTGAACATAGTCATGGCTATGAACCATGTCAGTAGTTCACACTGTATAGCAATTGTGAAGCCACATGATGCCCTGCAATGGTTATGCACATCAGCTCAATGTGCAGTATGTCCCTGCATATTTGTAGGGTGGACAGACAACATTGCATCAGCTGAAGGCTCATGTTAGTATAACACGTCCCTGCATTGGGACACCATTACCATACTGTAGATTGGAAAAGACACCATTGTGTTACACATGTATGCATGTCATTCAACACATCAGCAGAAGACAAGTCATACTACATGTGATTGGCAAGGTCATATGCCACACAGCAGGCTGGTATACTGTAAACCTGTGCTGGTCTGTGGCACCATTGCAAAGTAGAGACAGCCATATCAAACGTGTATACAGCCACATGCACAATGTCTACACTCAGCTCAGGGGTAGGCGGAATAATGTTTAACAGACATGCACTGCTTTGGGGGAGATATGCAAGCTAGGCCTCAGGCAAACATGGTATGCAGTCGACATACCCTACCGCTCATGTCCTCACACATAGGGGTGGTGGCCAACACAAAGCATCAGTGGCAGATGTACAAAGGTTGGCAATGGTCCGTTAACATGTGGTGGATGTTGCACACACCATGGCAGTGCAGTGCAACAGTGAAAAGGGCATGCACTGTGTTGCAGGTATGGGGCATAGGCTACTAACACAAATGGTGCAATACAGGAATGTATGCTAACCACCACTATAATTATGTAAGGTGCATGCCATCTGCTATACCACATGCATGCTGTTGTGTGCAACTCAGGGATGTATGATGACTACCACTATAATTGCCTAAGCTAAAACTATAATTGTCTAAGCTGAATGCCATCTGCCATATCACCTGCATGTAGCATGTGTGTCTGTCTGTGTGTGTCTCTGTGTGTGTCTCTCTGTCTATGTCTCTGTGTGTGTGTGTCTGCTTGTGTGTCTCTGTCTGTGTGTCTGTGTGTTTGTGTATGTCTCTTTCTGTGTGTGTCTCTGTGTGTGTCTCTGTCTGTGTCTCTTGTCTGTCTGTCTGTGTCTGTGTGTATCTGTGTCTGTGTGTGTGTGTCTCTGTGTGTGTCTCTGTCTGTGTTTCTCTGTCTGTGTGTGTGTCTGTGTGTGTCTCTGTGTGTGTGCCTCTGTGTGTGTCTCTGCCTGTGTGTCTGTCTGTGTGTCTCTGTCTATGTGTGTGTGTGTGTGTGTGTGTGTGTGTGTGTCTGTGTGTGTCTGTGTGTGTCTCTGTCTGTGTGTCTCTGTGTGTGTCTCTGTCTGTGTGTCTGCCTGTGTGTCTCTGTCTATGTGTGTGTGTGTGTCTGTCTGTGTGTGTCTCTGTCTGTGTGTCTCTGTGTGTGTCTCTGTGTGTGTCTGGGTGTGTGTGTGTCTGTCTGTCTGTGTATGTGTGTGTCTGTGTGTGTCTGTCTGTGTGTGTCTGGTATAACTTGTAATGTACACCTCTAGTCTTCCCCTCACAGGTGTTGATGTAGGTGCATTGCCCTCCTGTGGTCCACCTGATGTTAGTGTCACCACAGACTCTAGCAGTGATGATGATAGTATGATTGAGGCACAGGCAGGGTTGTCAGGGGCTGAATCTGTGCCATTGGTTGCCATTCCACCTGTCTCCCCTACATCCTCGCATACAGTTCCCCTGACTGCGCATACCCCATCACCACTGGCCATAGAAGGAGGACAGTTGGCAGGTGGTAGCATGGAACAGGGAAGTGTGGTGACTATGGAGGGTGTGCCTGCACACCATGCTCCCAGTCAACAGACTGGTGATGTCCCACACAGGCATGTGCCCAGCACTGCTCGTAGGAGGACCACTTGCCAACATGCCCCTGCGGGACCAAGCACATCATCTGAAGTCCCCAGACGCATGTTTTGGGCAACAATGAAGGCACAGGCACGTGCTGAATGGCACAACAGAGATGATCTGAGGCTTCAGAGGGCTGCTGTCTGTTCATTAAATGACAACATCCAGGCACTTGAAAATGCTTACTATCATCCTGCAGATGTTTTGGATAGATGATTGGGTGACATGGTGGGAGTCCTTGACCGTGGCATGTCAATCCTCGAGCGTGGAATGTCTGTGCTGGAACATCTGGTGGGAGTGAGGCATCAGGCACGTGGACATAGGCCAGCTACATCGCCTGTTGAAGGTCTGCGTGAACATGTTACTGCACATGCCCCCTCCCATAGTGGCTGTAGCAGCAGCAGTGCTGCTGGTGCTGTGCAGTCCACACCAGGATGCAGCAAGCCACGTGCACATGGTCCTGGACTGTCCCAACAGGGACACGATTCCAGAGGACATGTGTCATCAGACGGTACTCAATCTGGTCCTCTGCCTGGTAGTGCCCGTGCAAACTCTGGCGGGGCAGGTCATTCGGCTGTGGCAGGACACCGTGAATTGTGACACCTGCCTTGTACAGTCTGCAGCTGTCAATATTACCCCTGTGAGGGCCAGCCTCATGCCAGACCTGTGTGCATGCATACACACACACTGGAAACAAATGTAGGGCACCTCAGCACAGACACGCATAACATCCACACATGCCCAATGATATCACAGGCCCTAACACACATGCATGATGTCATCCAATGGCACAGCCTAGACCTCTGGCAAACATTATCACCCTGTGCATATGATGATGCCTGTGCTGCATCCCTGTCATCCACACCATCGGTGCATTGACATGTTCATATGGTCTGATGCACAGGGTGAACATACTAGGCAGACAATTGTAGATTAATATTGTTGAGTAGTGTTGACAGGCAGCAGACATATTATGTATTGCAGTTTTAGAATGCATTTTGTACATTTGACAGTATGTATCATGTGTAACAACACTAACAGCATGTTGATCCTGACATTCTGCCTTCCTCTTTCAGGTGTAGTTGCATGTGCCGGGAGATGTTGGTGTATGCGGGAGTCCCATATGTACATGTTGACTACCCACAGATCAGTATGACAATACCTGCATGCACTTTGCAGTTTCCACATCACAGTTATATTCTCCCATGTTTCAATTATGTTTACTGTTCTAATGATCCAAGAGCATGATAGCTATGTAGTAAGCTACTGTGTTCAGAGCCATCGCATCCATAGTGGGTGACATCACAGGTATAGTTACCTGGAGCGCGGAGTGAGTAAAAGTGTGGTACGCTGGATGACAAGGGTAAAAGCCAGTGGAAACAGTGGCATCTCATTGGGAAGCAGTAATACCCACTGCCATGACAGCATGCAAACACAGACACACCCACACACTCAGGGATTCCAGACACAGTAACACGCAGTCTGACACACACACACAGTTGCCAGTGTTCGGATGTCAACTCCTGCCTATGTGCATATCATCATTATAGTACTTTGCAATTACAAAATGCACCACAGAGATTACACATGTACAGGTAGTTGGAATGGCCTACGATCGACAGGGATACTACAGTGCAGTGAGTGTATGTGGGGAGGGGGTTCATCAGTAGGCAATGTAACAACAGGTCACACCCCAGGGCGTACATGTTAACAGGCAGTTAGTATGCCTGTCTATGATTGATGTTATCAACAGGGATGCTACACTGCTTTGAGTGGATGGGGGGAGGGGGCATTAACATTCCAGTATGGTAACATACAGCCTCACTCCAGGAACCAGACAGCCATACACATGGACAGTCATACACACACACACACACACACACACACACACACACACACACACACACACACACACACACACACACACACACACACACACACCAGCATTCACAAAGATCTACACCTATGTCACACACACACAGACACTTTACATGTGTGTGGTTTAACCACCTGCCTATGGCTTTCTTTCTACACTTCACTCTGTACTGGTGTCACCACAGTGTTCAGGAGAGTGATAACATGTGGGATGTATTCCCAACCATACGTGACATATATGGCCACACACCCACACGTGTCAGTACTGTGAATCAAACACGTGGCTATCTTATGATAGGTACTACAGCAGTACAGCACTATCACATCCAGTACAATGCTTACTTGTGTATATGACCAATGTGAGATATACTTAGGGTAGTAGTCCTGCTAATAATGACAACTACTACCACAGCCAGGAGAGGTCATCTTGTCACCTGCACCTCAGTACCATTATACAAGGTGGCTCACACATTATGCTTGCATATGCCACTGTTCCACGTATAATGCCACTGTCCACAACCTGTTATCAATGTATGCTTTTCAGGGCAGCAAGGGGTGTGACACATGGTGTAGGAAGCATCCGCCTGTGCGACCCGGGTAACCTATTGTCTGTCACGTCCACACATGCATGAATGTGTACACATAACATATATATGTCAGTACTTCATGTACATGCATACATGTGTATCACACAGCACAGACACAGATATATCATTTACAGGCCACATACAGGTATCAGGTAGTAAACCAGTATGATGTGCATATATACTGACAGGTAAGATGTACCTAGCTGTAAACCTGTGTGTTTACAATAGGAGTCCATTAAAATGTGTTCTGTACATGTAAGTGTTTGTGCATGCACACTGCGGCCTTCAGTGGTTAGAAATGGAGTGCATCCCAAACAGCCCTGTGCTTCTAAGTGTATGAGCGTACCCACTGCCACCTTGCGTAATTTGAGCCAGTTCATCCAACAAGCCCTTTGTTACTAAGTGTATGAGCATACCCAGTAGAACCTTGTGTAGTTGTAGTCATAGTGCATCCCAAACGGCCCTGTGCTACTGCTACTAAGTGTATGAGCATGCCCACTTTAACCCTGTATAGTGAAGTGATAGTAGTTGTCCATTCTGCAGATGGCCATACTCCGGTTCAGGTTCCTGTTGTGCTACAACTATACCTCTCAGACCTACCTGCAGATGATGTGTCTTGTTTGTGCATACAGGTTGTAATGGACACCTACTTTAAACACACAGGTCTACAGCTATGTACTTCGTGACTGTCAGTCTCTCTGTTGTTGTCCTCAATTGTAGAAGGGCAGTCTGACTGCCTTGTAATGTGTAATCTCTGTGGCGCATCTCGTAACTGCGTAGTACTGTAACAGAGAACTTTAGATAGGCAGGAGTTCTGATCCACCCACTGGCAACTGTGTGAGTGTGGTTGTGTGTGTCTCAGCAAAAGCCTGAGTGTGTGTGTGTCAGCAAATTGCTGAGAGTAGTTGTGTGTGTATTTGTGTCAGCATCCTGTCATGACAGCAGGTTTTGCTGCATTCCAAAGCGATACTTCCTTTTGCACTGGCCTTTATCCTTGTCAACAGCTAAACCTCTCTCTTACCCCCTCCACACTGCAAGTAATCAGTCCTGTGATGTCACTCAGCTCAGATATAGAATCAGTAAGTGTAATTGTATGTGTTCTGTGGCACATACCCCAACTACATACCACTGTACTAGTTACCTTTACATAGGCAAGACGTGTATGCACAATACTGGCATGTGTGTGCATGTTTGTGTGTGTGACTACCCTGTAGCCAGGCATACACATGTGTAATGTCTTTTAGCACACCATGGTAGCCATCTGTGGTGACCAGTGTCTACAAAGTATTACATAGTTAGGAATGGTAAATAATACACAGTCAAGCACTACTACAGTTGGGTATGTTATTTTCCTGTGCCACTGTCGAGCAGTGACACAGAAGTGGTCGCCAGGGTGTAGGTCCATACCCATCATTCCCCCACCCTAACTCCACAATCCCCGGGATAGATTACATTAGCCATCATTCCCCACCCCAAACTCCACATTCACAACAATCATCCCTCCTCTGGTGAACTGCTTATGATTTAAATGTTATAACACAGGTGATGCCTCTATTTTGTTTACACATCAGTTCCTTTGGAACCCTTCTGTGTCACAAAGGGCATTCAAACGTGTACATATATATATATTTATATATATCTATATATATATATATATACATATATATATATATATATATATATATATATATATATATATCTGGCTATGGCTGTGTCTCAGTATATGCATATATATATATATATATATATATATATATATATATATATATATATATATGTGTGTGTGTGTGTGTGTGTGTGTGTGTGTGTGTGTGTGTGTGTGTACATCCCGTAGGTGCAATATATATATATGTATATATATATATATATATATATATATATGTATATATATATATATATATATATATATATATATATATATATATATATGTAGTTATGACAGTTGTATAGATGTAGACTTGTCTTTGTTGTTTCACAGAGTACAGTACATTCAAGGGTACTGTACATATGTACACAAAGGGACTGTCCCATTTGTTTTCAGTACTGTGGAATACCTGTAGTAGGATGTGCATTATAGACTCCATGCAACATGTGTGCTACCCAGATGGCTTAGTGGTACGTCCAGTGACCTAAGTGTGCATGGTCCAGGGTTCATGACCTGTAAGCCTTGTTGATACTGTCAGTTAGGACTGCATAAGACACTTTTAAGCAGGTGTAAATGTGTTTTCGTGACAGTAAGCAGCAGGTACATGCAGGTAACAGACAGGTACAACCCACAGTACACTTGGAATGTCCTTCTTTTGCAATCCTGCTAATGTCACCCACCTAGAAATACAGCTCTAGGACTGCTGTAACCCAGTATTCTCCATAGCGCTTGCTGTAGTGTGATAAACTAGTTAGGTAGGGGTTCCATTCCAAAAGAGGACAACTGTGTGTGTCTCTGTCTGCCTGAGACACGAACAATGCTTTTAGAGTATGCACACTCTTTACAATCCACATGACCACCTTTGGCAATCCTGCTGATGTCACCCACCCAGGAATAGGCTCTATATTATAACATCAAAATCTACAAAGATCGAATGTTATAATATAGCACCCTAAACATCAAAATCCACAAACATCGAACAGTCAGAATAGCGATTTTTTTCCCAGGAAAATAAATTGCTATTCCGAGAAACATGCACACAACACAAACACACACAAAAACAGCAATCCACACACATACACTTAAAATCCTACACCTAAACCTAAACTAAACTTTACATACACTACTAGCTATCCACTTACCTTAACCCGACCCTAACCCTAAGGTCTGTCACTATCGCACACTCACCTCACCCGCACCCTAACCCTAACTCACCTAACCTGCCCTCTAACCCTAACCTACACACAACCGCACACTTATCTGTCCCGCTCCCTAACCCTAACTCACCTAACCTGCCCCCTAACCCTAAACTACACACAATCGCGCACTTACCTGAACCCGACCCGTAACGCTCCAACATATCGAACGCTGAAAAGTGAAGCCACAGCAATGGCCCACCGAATTCTTTCCCTGGGAAAGAATTTGGTGTCCTGCACCTTCGCTGTTTTCAGCGTTCAACAAAACTGGTTCAATATTATAACATTCAAACTTTATAAAATTCGATGTTATAATATAGACCCCTAGGAATACACCTCTAGGACTGCTGTAACCCAGTATTCTCCGTAGCGCGTGCTGTAACTGTGTATTGCTGTAGCAGGATAAACTAGTTAGGTAGAG